>NW_021703778.1:112341363-112715058 GCF_005190385.1 Monodon monoceros | reverse complement strand
ACACACACACACACACACACACACACACACACACACACACACACACAGCTTGGCCCTGGAGGGCAGTTTTGATGTGTGTGGGGAAACCAGATGAGCAGTGCTACTGCTTAAACACACTTTTGTGCCTATACAAAGGCTTGTGACAAGTGACTGTCTGCTGTGAGAGCATCTTTAGATGATGCGAAGATCAGAAACCCTCGGAGCTCTGCAAGGCCAATAGAAATGCCAGTGGGCATTATTAATGCTGCTGTTGTTGAGAATGCTTTAGGGAGCAGAATGAAAACATGACTAATGATGAGATGCTGTTGCATTAAAAGCACGTTCCATACAGGACCATGTGCTAAAAAGAGATGGTTCTCTGAGATGTTTTCAATGTGGGCATTTTGATGTACATCCTGGAAACATTACCCATGTATTTATTTCACTTAATAAAATTTGGTAGAACTGACTGCAAGTTTTCTGGGAAGCCTGTTGGATCCATACATTGGTTTCTGGTTTAGACTCTAAGTTGGTAAAGGGAACAACTGTGCTGGTTTTAGTTTGGTGCACCCACGCTATCCTGGGAGGAAGATATCACCGATGGTTTTGCCCCCTGCTCCACTGGTCCTCCCATCTTCCAGTCTCTTTCCAACTCTAGATTCCTTAATCCATCCCTTGCCAAATCCTGGCTGTGCTTCTGAAATGATTCCTCTCTGCCTCTCCATTCCCACTGTTACCATTGTAGCCACTTTTGCCAGCCTTTCTGCTTCCTGTCCCCCTCGCTCTTCTCTTCTGTGTCCACTTTCTGAACATCACTAGCATCACGTTTCCTCTGCTCGGAAATTTATACAGGCTCCTCATTGCCTTCTCTGCGCCAAGTCAGATTTGATGCTACCTTATCCTCTTACGTCCTTTGCTCTGCTCAAGCTTGCTCTAACATCTCCTCAAGTGGGTCACCTTGATGTCCTCCACATCATGCCTTTATTCATGCCTTTCCCCCTGCCTTGAATACCCTTTTCCCTCTGCTTACTCAGTCCTAACCATACCTGAAAATCTAGATCAAGCCCCACCTTAACTGAGCCTTGCCAAATGACTTCTTCCCTCACTAACCTTCATACACAAAGTAGCTTTTCAGTTACATTCACCGGGGTTGAGAGCGGGAAGTGGAGTGCACACGTGCTGACTGACCAGCCTGGCGATCAATGTTCACTGAGCAGGGATTTTTTAACCTAGGGTTCATAGACCTCAACAGGTGTGATGCTGTCAGCCAATTTTTGTGTGTACACGTGTTTTTCTGGGGAGAGTCCATTGTCTTCATTTCTCAAAGAAGAATCTCAAAATAGTCCTTATAGGATGGAAAAAAAAATAATGTTAGAAGCACTGCTGCTGTTAGGAGGTATGAAGGAAATGGTTGGGTGCAGCCACTGCCCTCGGTGCTGTTGGAGTCTTAATGAAAGCTAAACATAACCCCACATGGAACAGTTGAATAGAGTTATAATTTAGTGCTTGACTGGGTGGAACTAAAGGCAGAGCTACATTTTGGAGGCTTTTGCAGTGACTCAGGAGAGAGGTCATGTGGGCCGCAGTGGATGTGGGTGCTGGGAGAGTGGAGGAGAGGGACCTGATGAAGGAACATCAGGAAGGAAGAAATTATGGGGCTTGTAGGGGGACAATTAACAGGGGTGAAGTGAGAAAAGACAGAAATGAATCAGCTTTGTGATCCCAACGGCCTCTACTGGGGCAATAAAGAGAGATATGGTGTCATTAAAGAGCAAAGAAAACTTTTGGGAGAGAGCGGTGTTAGATTGAGCTGGGAGGAAAGGAGACATTAAAAGTGGACATGTCCTCTGGGTCATGAGAAGCACATAACAGGAAATTAAGGGAGAGATTTGGGCATTGCCCATATCGTCTTGCTCAGGTGGTTTAGGTATGCCCTAAAGCTAATTTTTTAAGGTCTTGATGAACAGACTCTTGTACTTTTCTTGTTCCTTAGCGTTGGGCTCAGGGAATCCAAATCATGGCTGTACGACTGTGTGCGATCAAAAGTATGTTATTCTCTCTAAGGCTCCGTTTCTCTCTCTGAAGGGTGGGGTACCTGTCTTATCAGGTGACTGTAAACATCAGATTGAACAGTATGTGTGTGTTTGTCTGCTTGGGTTGCCAAACAAAATACACAGATTGGGTGGCTGAAATTGTTACCGAGTCTAAGCTCATACTGCTCGCTGCACGACAGGCCAATAATCGAGAGACAAATTGTTGGGGCCAGGAATAGTGACTTTATTCAGAAAGCCAGCTAACCTGGAAAATGGTGGGCTCGTGCCCTAAAGAACCATCTTGCCTGAGTTAGAATTCAGGCTCCTTTTATACTAAAAGGGGAGGGAGTAAGGTCAAACACTTCCTGGTTCCCATCAGCCTCTGGAGGGGATGTGTTAATTTCTTCCTTCCTGCAGTCATTCACAGGTGGGCCTGGTCAGGATGTTTCCTGTGACCTAAACAAAGGTATTTTAGCTTAATGCTCATTACCTGGGAAGCAGGGTTCCCAGAGATGGGCCATTATGTATAATTTAAGCTTATAGGCAACATCCCTTTAGTGATTAACTTGTAATAGAATACAAAATGTTCTTCCCTATTACAAAACAACTGAAGTTAATTTTCTTGCATTTCTAGAATCTGGAAGTCCAAGATCGAGGTGCCAGTATGGTTGGTTTCTTGTGAGAGCTCTCTTCCTGGTTTGCAGATAGCTACCTTCTCTCTGTGTGCTCACATGGCCTTTCCTCTGTGCACAGGCAGACAAAGAGCTCCCTGGTCTTTCCTCCTCTTAAAAGGACACAAATCCCATCAGATTAGGTCCCACCCTTATGATTTCGTTAACCTTAATTACTTACCTAAAGGCCCTGTCTTCAAATATCATCACATTGGGGGCTAGAGCTTCAACATAAGGATATGGGGGGGGGGGCATAAACATTCAGTCCATAACAGTATGTAAAAAGCTTAGCTCAGTTCCTGGCACAAAGTGCTCAAAATATGGTACATCCCTCACTGCCCCCATTCATCCATTCAACAGTGTTTTAATGAGAGTCATCTATGTGTCTGCTACTATGTTAAGTGCTGAGATAAAAATGTAAATCTGACAGTGTTCACCTCTAAGTCATTCCCAGTCTAATCAGAGAAATGATACATAACTTAATGATGTGTGTTATGGTAGCTGTGTCCACAGGAAAGTTGGGTGAACTATGAAGGAGTAGATTACACCTGAGCTGAGTCTTGACCAAATGGTTGAAATAGCCAGGTGAGAAGAGGAGAAAGAGTGTTCTAGGCAGAGAGAAGACCACGTGCAAAGGCATGACATATGAGAATACATGGCATGTTCCGGGACAGTAAGTGATATGGTGTATCCAGAGTACAGGCTGTGTGCAGAGGAAACCAAAGCTGGGGAGGGAGGCAGGGGTAGATGATGAAATAGCTCACACTCTAATCCTGAAAGTCCTGGGGAGCCGCTGAGGGATTTAAGGCAGGAGAGTGACACATTCAGATTTATGTTCAAACCCTACTTCTTGGATTCAAATCCTGGCTCCATCACTCGCTATCTGTGGGACTCACGGAAGTTACTTAATCTCTTTGTGTCTCATTTTCCCATCTGTTAAATGGAGAAAATAGATAATAATAATACCTACCTTCAGAGGGTTGCTGTGATGTGATTAAATTGTTCACTATGTGTAAGGCACTCAGTGTCTGATACATTTGATATGTTCCATAAGGTTATCTATTATTACTATTTTTAAAAGATCACTCTGGCAACAATAGGAAGGATTCAAAGTGGGAAGAGACTCACAGGGACAGCTCCTTTCAGAAGCAATTGCAATCATCCAGATGAGAGACTGTGGCCTTTCCCCGCTCACTATTCTCCAGACGCTGTGGCCTCCTTCCTCTTCTCAACCCCACCAAGCTCATTCATACCTTATTCCTTTGTACTTGAAGTTCCTTCTACCCAGAATGTTCCTTCTCCCAGCTCTTTGCAAGGCTGGCCTCTCATCACTCAGCATTCAGCTCAAACGTAGCCTTTCAGAGAGATACTCCCTGACCACCCTAGCTAAAATACCCCTCTTCCTGGTCATTCTCTAATATATCAGTCTGGTTTTTTTTATCCTTTATAGAAGTCATTACTATCTGAAATGTTCCTTTGTATTTATTTGTTCATTTTCTTTTCCTTCCACTAGTATGTAAGTTACCTTGTCTGTCTGGTGCCAGAACAGGCCTGTTCATGGTAGTGCTCAGTAAGTATTTCTGGAGTGAATGAATTAGTGAATGAACTTGAGCTAAGGAGATGGACAGGGGAAGGAGCTAATCTATGTTGAGTAATCACTTGTACTACATACTTTTCACGTCTTGGATGCAGCCCTACAAGTTGGTGGCCTCGTCATAATATAAAGGAGGAAACTGAAGCTCAGAGAGATTTGTGCATATGAACCTTTCTGCACACCATCCTCTTCTGACCATAGAAAGATTAAATGTGAAGTATGTGTAGGAGATGGAGCCAGAATGCTCTGGAGAGTGAGAAGAGGGCCAAGGAAGAAGCTGAAATTTAAGACAAAAAACAAGTGCACTGAAGGGACCTTGAAGGAAAAACCAAAAAGTAGGAAGTACTCCAGGGGTAGGAGGTATCATGGAAGGCTTGGGAGAAGTGAGTTGTGAAGAATGAAGGAGAGGACCACAAACAGTATGGGATGCGCCAGAGAGCTCAGTGAGGGAAGGACTGGGAGTTCCCATTAGATGCGGGTGGTGGAAGATAATGCCTTTGGGGAGCACACTTCCTGTGTCACAGGCAGGGTAAGAGACAGAGTATAATGAGTATAGACTCTTCTCTTAGAAGGGAATAAAGATAATGAAATCGTTGATAAGTAGCAGGGCTTGTAGAATGGAGGATATATTTGTTTCCTAGGGCCGCTGTAAAAATTACCATAAGCTGCCTGCATGGCTTAAAACAACAGACATTTATTCTCTCACACTCTGGGAGCCAGAAGGCCCAAATCAAGGTATCTGCAGAGTCGGTTCCTTCTGGAGGCTCTGTGGGAGAATCCATTCTGTGCCACTCCCATGGCTACTGGCAGCTGCGGGCAGTCCTTGGCTTGTGGCTGCATAACTCCACTCTCTGCTTCCTCTTCACATGGCTTTCTCCTCTGTGCGTCTTCTCCTCTTCTGTCTTTTCTAAGAACATCCATCATTGGATTTAGGACCCACTCTAACCCAGGATGATGTCATCTCAAGATCCTTAAGTTAAGTATATCTGCAAAGACCCTATTTCCAAATAAGGTCACATTCACAGGTACTGGGAGTTAAGATTTGGACATACCTCTTGGGACCACTATTCAATCCACTACAGAGGTCATTTTTTTAAGATGAGAGGGATTTATTCTAGGTTTTATGCGAGAATGAGGTAATTTCCAGATCTAAATCTCTAAGGAGGCAGGAGTTGATGATGCTGGTAGAGAAATACACTCTAACAGGATGAGCTGTCTCCAATTCTCCGAGACAGGATGTGTGAAGGTAAATAGAGTTAAAGGTGGGGAGCTGGATGTTGACAGATATCCTCCCTGATAACCACTATTTACTCTCTGAATGGAAGGCAAGATTATCTGCTGATAGTGAAGAGGGAACTTGAGAAAAGTGGTGTGATGGTTAGAAATAGCACCTGTGAGAACAGGAAAGAGTAGAGACCAGGAACTCATGGCAAAATTGAGTCATTGAGTTCCCAGTTGACCTGGGGCGCCATACATTTGGGGTGGCACCAATTTTCAGATCATGTGATATTCTCCAGTGATGCTAGAACCTGAGGATAGGGGCAAAGAAAGCACTTGGTGGAAGTTTTTAAGAAGTGATAGATTGAGTGTGATTGAAAAAAGGAAAAGAACATACCAAGAATAAGGGAAGAGGAGAATGCAAGAGAAGTTCCATTAGACTGGGATGAGTGGGAGAGATGAAAGGAGCAAGTCCGGATTCGGTTGAAAGGCAGGTATTACTGAACCAAGGCAGTGAGAGGGGCAGGGCAAGGATAGAAAAATGGGCTGGTGGCACTTAGTGTCTCAGAATATCTCCATTCCAGGTGATGTAATGATATCTCCATTCCAGGCCTTGGGAACAGGTTGCTAAAATGAGGTGGTGGTAAAAAAAAAATTTTGAAATGAGGAAGCCAAGGAAATATTAGGCTAGGGCATTTGGGTAGGGGTGAGGGAACTGTTCAATGCGATGGCTAGTATCAATGAGTGCAAAGTAAAAGAACTTCAATCCTCACTAAATGTGGGCCCCTAGAACAAAGGTCACTCCCAGCCCTCAACAATGGGAGAAAGCAGAATGAGCACCCCTCTGCTTGGGGACAGTCAAGAAACAGTTATTTATTGGTTGCTTGATTATGGAGTATAGAAGGTTCTTTCTCTTTCAGTGGGTTTTGTACACATCCGGTCTTCCAAACCTTGCTTTCAGTGTCTATGCTGCGACTTCAGCAGTGCAGAACCCCTTGCTTAGCTAAATATTCTGCCCTCCCTGCAACCCAGCACTGAAACCAATATTTCTTTTTCCACAACCAGAGTTGACTTGCAAAGCCCTTAAATATTTGACAATTTGTAAAATTATACAAATTAGCTGGGAATAGATCTTTTCCAGAGCTCTGTACAAACTTCACATCCCTGGTTCCTTTCAATCATTCTTATGTGTAGCTTCTAAGAGTAAATCTATCTAAGTATTCTGGGAACCAACCTGAAAGGTGGCACTGAGTTTCTACTCTTCCCCTCTTCTGCTGATGATTTCCTCAATGGCAATCGTTTACCTTTCACTAAAGCTGACATACTTCTTCTTACAAGTCCTATGGGAATTAATTTCTACTCAAACAGTTAGTTGGAAATGAGCAATTACAGAATACTCCATAGGCAACTCTCGAGTGAGGGGAGTAAAATCTTATGAATGATTAGAATGAAGTATGTGATTACTGTGGTTATATTTATCAGTATAGCAAAGGTGATAAAATAATAGTGCACATCAGTACCATTGGGATCAATTTTAAATTATTTAAATTTTTATGAAAATATTTTAAGTGGTGGTGATTTCTGAAATAGAAACATCAGCTTTTCCCTTTAATTTGCAACAATTTGCTTAAATAAGATGACAGGATACTTGAGGAAATTTATACTATTAAGGAAAGAAAGATTTCTAGAGTTAGTCAACGTCCTCAAAGACCAACAGATAATGTGAGTTCTTACTGTACCTTTTTATTTTCCATTTAAAACTAGGCTTTTAAAAAACTCAACTTTTGTTAGTAAGATGGATATAGATCCTTCTGTTCATCCTAGAACTTGGAATCCAGAATATATTGTTATCAAAATCTATCTAGCAAGCTATCAGTTCTTTTCCTTTTACCTGCTTTACCTGAAGTAATCTCAAGAAAAGAAAAATACTGAAAAAACATTTTATTTTTGTTTGCTTTTAAAGTATTTTTCCAATGTCACTTGGAATAATATCTGCTAACGTGCAAGCTAAAGCACTTTGTAGAAACTAACAACATAAGCAATGGAGAGCGTATAGAGGTGACTATTCCCTATACGTGCTGAGTAATTGATGAAACTGTTAGAATTTACAAATGTCAAGTTCCTACCATATATAAAACACTTGCTACCTGTTAAGAAGGCAACCAAATCCTTTTTATTCAAGAGCTTACAGTCTAGTACAGAATTATAATAAATACATAAATCACTACAATAAATGGCAGAAGAGTGACATGCATTATTAAGGGAGGATGAGGAAAGACTCCTAGAAGGTCTCCCACAGAGAAAAGGCGGAATTTGAGCTGGTATCTAGGCGTTCCCCTCACCTGCTCAGCAGAGGTAGGCATATTAATCCAAGACATCTACCAATGTCCATCAGATGGACATTTAATATAGTTCATGTTTATTCATTACAGAAACAATCAATGAACACCACTGACTCTTCACCTTGTAACAACAATTCTATTTTTCCCCACGTGTGTGTGTGTGTGTGTGTGTGTGTGTGTAAGTATGTATGCATGTGTAAATCATGTAATGGTTAAAAGCATGTGCTTTGGAGTCAGAGAGACCTGATTGGGTAAATCATTTAACTTCTCTAAGCCTCAGTTTTCTCATCTACATCCTGTGGACAAACTTAGAACTTTCCACATAGGACTATCATGACAATTAAATGAAATTGCACAGCAGCAGCCATCTGGTAAGCGTTCAGTAAATGGCACTATTATATTTGCTCTTAGTATGCTGTTTCTTATCAACACAATGAGATTTGGAGCTCCTTTAGGACAGGGACTGTTAATTTTTCTTCTTTTATAAGTTATTCAAAACAGCTCTAGATTTTGAGTAAATACTTAATAGATGTATGTTGCTTGGACTTTTAAACTTTTGAACATAATCCCTCTGAGACTGATGAAATCTGAGGACGAGCCAAGCAGGGAGTCTTTTTCCATCACATATTCTATTTCTGACTTATCTATCACTTATATGCCGATAAGGGGCCTTTCCAGATGAACATGAATTGATATGGCCTTTGGTGACATGGGCGCCTTAGGTGGTGAGCCCTATATCACAGGAGTGTCTGGGAGGACTAACTCATCACTCACAGCTGAAAAGACATAAACATACCACACTGTTGTTTAGCCATCCAGTGGCTGGTAGGTGACTTTTTTTCTTCTCAGAATCTGTCATCATGCATGCAACCAGGCAAAGTATTTTAAGTTTATTTTGAAAGAACATGAAATCCTCAAGAATGCTGGTAAATGTGAGATATTTTTTCTTTAACGTAGTACCTCGGCACTAAAGAAACCTTTAACCAGCTTTTCCTCCTGAACAATGTTATCTCCCAGTTTCTTAATTCATAATACCCATTTACCGCCATGCCAGTGCATAGTGAAAACAAGAGAAGCTCATGTCGGCAATTGGCGTGTTAGTTTTTAAAAATATATTTTGCTTGTAGTCTATTGTGCTTTGAATTGCAACAAAAGATGATGTCGTTAGTGATCGTTAACCATTCCAACAGCAGCCTGGGTTTCTCACCCCAAATTATATAACACTGAACTGCCAGAGAACTATGCAGGAGACCCTTGGAATCCACAGATTTAACACTCTAGGTTTTGAATATTTGCAATGGACCATGAAGGTTTGTGATGTGTTAATTGGCAGTTTTGCTGAGGTTCAAATTCGAATCACATGTACTTTGAAGCTAGTGTTGTGGGTGATTGAGGAGCTAGTAAGTAAGCCTCGTCTCAGCCACTCAGCAGTCCTCTCCAATCAGACTTTTTTCTTCTCCACTCCTGACCTAGGCAGCAACTCTTGGGTGATTAAAAACTTGGTTTCAGTGAAAAAGAGAAATAGTAATCTTATGAAAGATAAGGTGAGTAAATCTTTCAAAAACATTTGCCTGGTTTCAGAAGATGATATGCTTTGGGAATACATATGTCTCCAAAAAAAAAAAACCCCAAAGTAATTCTTTAAAGCATGAGGAGCCTGTGCAAATATCTCCATATTCACAGATTTGGAGATTTTTTGTGTGTCTCGGGATTTATCCCTTGCAAATATCAAGGATTTCCAAACATGTAGCTTGGAGGATCTAGATGAGATTTTAAAATAATAAAAGATTTCCCTTGCTTTGCTTCTCCTAAAGCGGAAATATGAGTGCCTAGTGCCAGGCTACAAGAGTTCTCTTTTCACTGCCCACAAAGGCTCTCAGTGGCATGACTTGCTCCTGAAGGAGCCCAGGCAGCATGAGAGCAGTGCTTTGTGGCCAAAGTGTGGCCTTGAGGTGGCACATTCTGGGAATTGGAAATCTTAGGGTTGACAAGCTCTCCCATCGCCTGGCCCTGAGGAAAGTGCTGCCCCACCTGATGGTGCTTGTGGAGTCAGACATCTGAGCATCAGTAATCAGCACTTATCAGACAGGGGCGAGGCCACTGTGCCCAAATACCATGCTGTGTGTAACAAAACTGTTCTCTCACACCCCGCAGAATAAGAAGACAGGCTTTTTTGGTAAAGCTTAAATGTATTCAATTTTAAAAGGCCATTCTTTATTTTTATTTTTATGTTAAAATATCCTTTTTAATAAGATGATAGAGATGGTAGATGGTAGGGCTTTTCGGCTGTTTGTTTCTCACTCAGCATGATTAAAAGTTGGCAATTTTATGGAAGTCCCCCAACATTTTTTGAAATTTTACTTATCTGGAAAATCCAAAAGGCTCTATCTAGTTCTAAGGTTCTAAGGTTTAGCAAGGAGGAAACTTCTGTAGAGAGCTCAGGTTTTTCCTCTCAATCAGGAATAGACACAGTATGTATGGCCTCTGGGCTTTTTGCACAAGAGCATCTGAGTCCTCGGGTCACACCTGAACCCAGCTCTTCTGTGGCAGTGTGTTTCATTGCCACTCAAGCTATTAGACCAGCTGTGTTTACATATCTTGAGCCATTCAAAGTAAGTGATCTTTGTTCTGATAACAATAGAAAGAGTTTGACTTCATAAGCCGCATCAAAAAAAAATCCATCCTTGGCTATCATCCAAAAATGACAGTTGCAAAAGATAAGATTGAATCAATGATTTATTTTTGTATCTTTTGTTTCCTTTTTTTTTTCTTTTGGTTATAGTTTTTGTAGGACTCATACAGTACTTGAGGAATGGTGAGATTTACAAATTAAGCAAAATTTTAGGCAGTAATTTTTTAAAAAGCATATTAAAGATTTAAATTTAGCAGCAGACTGAAGACCAGATGGGCTGTCAGATAACAAAACTCGAGCTAACAAGAGATTATTCTTGAAGACCTACATCTTCACCTGTTGTTTATCATAGTGGAATGTTGCCATATCAGTTACTGCTCTGTGGAGTCAGAATTCTGCACCTTAGACCTGATCCCCAGGAAGGGCCTTTAAATTTAGACTTGAGTGTAAGGTGGACAGCAGAGCATAAGTTAAACAACATCTAAGTGAAACAGATATGCAGAAAGTCAAGAGGGTTACAAGAGAAATAGAATAGAGCCAACAAATTTTTAAGACTGATTATATATATAACGTAATTACATATGGCAAAATGAAGTACAGGCAGTCTCCAAATCTACATACACTCCCAGTAAAGGGAACGTAAGTAAAAAAAGACATAAGTCAAATCTGATTTCCCATAGAAACTGTTATAATAGGGGATTATATGCCTCACCAAGAGCATGATGTCTAAAGTTTTCTAGAAATCACCAGAAATCATAAATAATCAACAACAAATGCTACGTATACATAGTGTAATGCTTTCTGAAATAGATATAAACCAAGCTGGGCAATCCTTCAGGTTCCAGTCTTAGAGACAAGCTCTGTCTAGACTGGAGCCCCTTAACTTGGATGAGGATGAATTCTAGACAGCTCTCTGAACACACGTAGCTGCTGTGTTCAAAGATGCCAGTCTCTGACCTGCCAGGAAATGTGGATTCTTCATTCTTCAAACAAGGCACCATGCCACGCCCTGTGAGGATGCAATACTAAATAAGGTAGAAGACAATGGTGGCCCCAGAAGAAGTCCAAGAGTAAGAAGTCTCCATTAAAGAAATGTAAACATGCAGATGACACAGCAATTTAAGTAGTTCTGTGCCACTTGAGGTTTCCTATTGAGAGATGTGTTCGGTTTCTTTGTTATGAATTAATATTTTTGTAGGAAAAACATGGGTCTACATATTTTAAAAAGAATTTTAAGCAACTAAGGAAAGTTTAAAAATCTTAATATACCCTTGGGAGAAGAAATATGTAAACATGGGTCATCCAAAGATAAATTGCCATCCTTGTTAAGCATTTAGATAATATGGAAATAATGTGATGAGAGTAGTTCTCCTTGGGATTTTTAGAAATTTAGCTCTGTTTTGTAATCACTGGTATTTTATTTTAAAATACGCTTCCAATGTTGATAGATGAAAACTTTCCAAATTATGAATGACCTTCAAAATGTATATAGTTTCTAAAGACAGTAATACTTGAAGGGCTATGGAAAACTCCTTTAAAAATAATAATAAAGAGAGCAGGAGGAAACTTTTGGAGGTGATGGATATGTTTATGGCATAGATAGTAGAGATGGTTTCATGGGTGTGTACTTATCTCCAAAACTCCTTCAAAACAAGCTCTCCCATTCATGAGGATATTGAAGGGAGAGGGAGAATGTATGCCTGCCTGACAATTCCCAGAGAGAGGAAAAATTTGTAATTGTTGGAAGTGTGATAGAAATGTTAACTAGAACCAAGATAGAAAACAAAGACAGAGGAAACTTGAGAAGAGCCCCATTATTACACTTCCAGATAAATCTGTTTTATCCACAGACATTTAGTAATGACCCATCATCATGTTCCCCTTATCTTTGGCTGCAACAATACCAGGTGACATTGCATTAAGTGATATCATATTGCTGTGTGAAGGAGTATAAAGAATATCTAGCACATGGATTTTTATCACCTTGAGCAATTATATTAGTAGCTACTATTTATTGGGTATGTCCCCAGGCATGGTGCTAGGCTTGAACATGCTAGGCTTGAACATGCATTACCCATTTTATCTTCTAAACAACCCTAAAATATGGCTTCTACCACTATCCCATTTTACAGACATGGAAGCTAAGATTTAGAGCAGTTAAGTAACCTTCCCATTGTCATAGAATCTGGAGAGATTTAAACCCAGGTCTGTGTGAAAGCAACTTTTGGTCAGCTGAAAGCAATTTGTGTCTTATTGCCTCAACCAGAGGGATTAGGGATGTCATAAGGATGCTATAGCCACAGCTAGAAAGCCTGTGTAAGTCAGAAGCAGTGTCAGAATAAGAGAGACATGCAGTGCTACTCTTAAAAAAAAGGGATGGACACTAAAATAATTTTAATCATTAATTTATTAAAAATAAATTAATTGGTAGTTAAGCCCCAGTCATTGTCAGTTTACTGATTTGGGTTTTCTCTCTGTGTTTTAAGGCTGTCAGCACTAATAGAAAGTGACACAATTGCTTCTCTCCTTGATCATTTTGCCCCTGACACAGATGTTAGGTGCATCTCTCTTGCTGGTTCTCAAACTGTAGCTGGCTCCCTTCCGCCACCTTCTCTAGGTCAGTAACTTACTGGGCCCCTCCTTCTCTGATACTTACAATACCAAGCCCATCCCAAATGCACTGAAGCCGTTAAACAAAGGCTATTGCTAGTGGGTGATTCCAGGGCCACAGAAATGTGAAGAGTCAGTTGGAATCCTGAAAATTCTTAGAGTGCAGCTCTGTGGGCCACTACATGTTTCTCCACACTGCAAATTTCAGCGAAACGGTGCCGCCGGAGTGGGCCCAGATGTGTGTCAGGATTACAGCAGCCTCGTCACAGCAGTATTTGCAGCACCAGATGTCCAGTAAAAAAGGGTTAAAACTTCAGATCTGAAGCCTGTTTTGCCACCTCCTCACAAAGTGCCCTGGTGAGACAATCCTTTGTGATTACCTCATTATTCATCACCTCCCAGCAGATACCAGTGGGCTTGATTTGCCGGGCTAGAAATCCTTTTGGGTGTCATGTGTCAGCTAAACAGGCTTAGTTACAATAGAGCCTGATTAGTTTTCACCTTGGCCTCATAAAATGTGGCATATGTATTAGCATAATGGATTAGGAGGAAAAGAGCATTCACTACAAGAAGTGAGTAAGTGCAGTCCTGGGATTTACACATTTGATCTTTGGTGTGTTTGACTCACTCCAACTTTTCAAGATTTGATGGCTCCTTTTTCTCCTTAAAAAAATAGTTTCAGATTCTCACAGTTTTCACTTTTATACAGACTTTCCCAAAGTACCACACAGAATTTATAGACTTGATCATCATAGCCTCTCTCTAAGGCAAAACATAACACCACAATCTATTCTTTACTCTAAGAAGAGGTCCTCATGGATATAGACTTTAAGTTTTATATGTATGCAACCATCCTGTGAGTTCAGAACAAAATCAGAATAAGGAGTGAGGATTCACCCTCGGTTCGTTTATACAGGGCCCACAGATGTAGAACTTTTCTCTGGCTAGAATGCAGCGTGGTAGCATTTCTGTTTCTAATTCCATTCCATTTTTTTTAACACTACTTATATAAAAGCCGTTTTACTAAGCACTATGAGATACAGCAGACAGTTTCTTTTTAAATCCCTAATCTAGGAGTATTAAGTCCACTGAAAGATTAACAAGCACGAGAATCACTGAATTTAAAACAGAATAAAATTAGGAAGAACGCTTGGAGTGAAACAAACAAACAAAAAAAGAACTAATAGTTGAGTGTCTCCAATATGCCTGATATTTTGTTATATTTGTTTACACAATGTAAGTGGTAGCTATATTTCATTAGAAGCATAAATATCATCACACAGTATTGGCATGTTGGAGACATTCATAGATACCTACCAGCTGCCACACACTGTGCTGAATGCGTTGTGTGCTTTATCTCATGGAATCCTCACGCCAGTCCTACAAGGTCCCTCTTAGAGATGAGGAAATCTGGTCTCAAGATTATATACCCTGTCCACAGAGTAGGTGACAGAGCCTGGAATCAATTTCTGGTTGGTGTGACTCCAAGGGCTGTCCCTTTCCACCAGACACCACTGAAATGTGGACCCACTGAAATGTAGTCAACATGTGGAGATGTCGGAGAGACCAGAGCAGGCAAAGGGAGCAGGAGAAGCAAAGACTCAGAGGACAGAAAGCCTGGAGTATATTCAGGGAACAGATCACAGCCCACTCTGGGATGGAGCTTATGAAGACAAGTAGTAGGAGATAAGCTACAAAGGGGCTTAGGCCAAGTCGGGAAGGTTGTGGAACCCAGAGTGAGAGTGGCACTTCCTTTGGTCAGCAATAGTTAGCCATCAAAGGCGTTTGAGCAGGAGAGCAATATGACCAGAGCTGTACTTTAGGAACATTAGTCTGAAAGGAATATACAGTTCAGACCAGTGTTTTCTCACTTTTATTTGATCACAACCCACGATAAGAAATACACTTTGCATTGCAACCTAGTGCATGCATATTTAAAACATGTTTTTAATTGAAACAAAAATTGTGTAAGATACTTCTACTGTATGCAAAATACTGATACTTTCTATTCTGTTGTATTATATTCTATTTCTGTTTCGTTTTTTTTAATAGTACTAGTTGTAATTGATTTTCATAACTCAGCCACGGGTTTCAACCCACAGTAAGAAAAACAGTGGTTTAGATCATGGTTGGGAGAGATGGAACGAGGTGGGGAAACCAATTCTAGATTCTGGCAGGAGTGGAGGCTAGGTCCAGGGAAACGGGAGGGGCACATAAAAAAGATATTTCAGAAGGGAATGACTTGGCAGTTCAAGAGTCTCCAGGCTGACAGCCATTAACAGAAGTTGGAAAGATGGATGGAGGAACTGGCTTTGTGTGGGATGAGAGTTTGATTTTGGATGTGCTGAGTTTCGGGTTCCAAGAAGACAGTTTCAGGTTCCAAGAGGTATCAAGCAGGCAGTTGAGTAAGAACCTGTAGGCCAGAAGAGACTTTGGGACTAGAGTATTCTGTACTGAGTGTTCTGTATTGAGTAGTGTGTATTGAGTATTGTGTATGGCCATCTGTACAGAGGAGTAGTTGAAGTTGAAGAGGGTAAATAATATCCAAGTGAGAGAAGGGAGAAGTCCAAGGACAGATCCTTTTGAACACATATGTTTGGGGTGTAGTAGAGGAAAAGGATACACAGGAGGAGCCAGAAAAACCAAAACGCAGGAAGAAAACCCAGACACTGCAGTGTGTAACTTCTTCCTGTTTTAATTTTTCATCTTTTCTAGTACAATTTGAGTTTTGACAGGCCACAGCAGACTGGCCCCAAACAGTAAAAAATGATGAACAAAGTTGGCTTCTACTGTCTCACATCCGACAGCAAAATCATTGGTATTTGTACTTTTCCTTCAGCCCTCAGGTTCTAGTCATCTTCTGCTGTGTAACAAACTACCCCCAAAACACTGGGGCTTAAAACAACCACAATATTTACTTCAGCCTTTTGTGGGTCAGGAATCTGGGAAGAGTCCAGTTGGTCAGCTGGGGCAGTGGGAGCAAAATGATCCCTTCCAAGGTGGTTTCTTCATTGACAGGTCTGGTGCCTCAGGCTCCTTGGCATTTAGCTCTCTCCATGTGGGATCTCATCCTCCAGGGCCTCTTCTTGGAGCATGGCAGCCTCACGGTAGTCAGACTTAAGATGCGGCAGCTCAGGGCACCAAGAGCAACCATTTCAAAACACAAGAAGTGGGGCTTCCCTGGTGGCGCAGTGGTTGAGAGTCCGCCTGCCGATGCAGGGGACACGGGTTCGTGCCCCGGTCTGGGAAGATCCCACATGCCGCGGATGCGGCTGGGCCCGTGAGCCATGGCCGCTGAGCCTGCACGTCCGGCCACAACAGTGAGAGGCCCGCGTACCGCAAAAAAAAACAAAAACAAAACACAAGAAGTGGAAGCTTCTGGATAAGGCCTGAGCTCCAGAATTGGTCCAACATCACTTCTACCATGTTCTATCGGTCAAAGTAGTCACAGAGCCCACCCAAGTTTAAATAGAAGGGACACAGATTCTCCTACTCAACTAGTTCCCGAAGTCTGTATAAAGGGTCTCAAATGTGCTCAAGAGCAAGCTGGCCAGTTATCTTGTGGTCCATTGTGTTCTTCCTGTGGGTTCAGGTCCCCTGTGTAGAAGGGCTCCTGCAACATGTGAAGCCATGTGGGATGGCTTGTCACGGACCCTGCTAGGGGGCCTGCCATCAAAACAACACTTTAGCGGTGTTGTCTCCAATTACTGAGAAAGCTCCGGTCACTGCTTCCCCTGCTGGTGGAGTGCTTCACGTTGGGCCACTGCATCAACTATTGGAGCTTCAGATACATCAAAGCCATGCTGGGTCCTGTGCCAGGAGAGTGTGTGTGCGTGCGCACACACACCCGCATGTAAAATCACTTTTGGTACTATTGGTCTGCAAGCAATGCAGCGTGTGCTTTAAAGTCTCACAGACATTGTATATGAAAAACACTCTTCTTGGACTAACTTTTTTCTCCATTGTTTCCATTTTTAATAGGAGTCCCCAGGACTCAGCCCTAGTTCCTACTGGGGGCTGGACCTGGGGAGCAATCTCAGTGAAACACAGCACTGACCCAGGGCTGGGGCATTGTTATTGGATCAAGTGAAGGTTCCTAGATGGCTCCTCACTTGGGATGCATTTAGTCCTGAGAGGCTATGCAGTGTCTATTGTAGTGAACCTGATGTGGCTTCTTTTTCTGATCTTCTCGATGTGCTCCACTGTCTGACTCCTATGTGAGTACCACTCTGAATCAAGCAGGCACCACACCCCAACAGTGAAAATATGCTATTTCAAGCTCACCACTCCTACCCAAATACCTGAGGTAGTCTAGCAAGCATTTCTTATCCAGCACAAGCAGCTCAAATTTCTTCCTGGTCATCCAGTGGGGAATGACTAAGAGACGTATAGTTCTCATTGAAAGCATTCATCAACTTTCTAATAAATCAGTTATTTGTTAATGAGAATATCCTCTCCCTCCCAATGGAGTACAAACCCTGCAAGGACAGGGGAAAAGCTCCTGTGATTCACCCCAGTATTTCCAGCACCACCCAAGCACAGCTTAGTAACACTCAATAAATATTTGTCACGTGAACAAAAGAATGACTGAATGAATGAGCAAAAAAAAACCAAATGAATGTTCTCTTCTGTCCTAAATCCTTCCAGAGAAAAACCCAGGTCTGGGCCTCTGCAGTACTAATTCAATCCCACCCTAGAATCAGTATGTCCATTTTTTTTTTTGGTGTTTGGAAGCCTACATGGAATATAATTTAATTAGCATGTCTCACTTGTTTTGTAAAATTACAGTGTTACTTTTTGAAATTTCAAGATCTAATCTCTTTGCTTTGCATGGTTTAATGCAGGCTCTTTAAACTTAGATGGAGATAATTATCACATGATGTTCACCTTACAGTAAGTTATAAGCTCGTGCGTTCACATAACTACCAGGGTCTGTGTAATTTAGGTAATGGATTTATTTTGGCTAAATTGTCTAAGTACGTTGGATTAATTCAATGACATATTCTTAAACTCTACTTTATGCTACAGAGATACAATAATACTAACATTTATTAAGGGCTTACTATGCACCAGGCAAAGGTGTAAGCTCTTTACAGACATTATCTCAATCACCATACCAACTCAAAGAGACCTGCATAATGTCTCATTCTACAGATGAAGAAACTAAAGCTTAGAGAGATCCGTCAAGGTTACACAGCTGCGAAGTGTCAGAGCTAGGATTTGAACTAGGATCCAATTCCAGATTTTAAATGCTTGATAACCACATGTTACACTAGAATTGATTATGGTTTACATTTTCAAACTCAGATGTTTGCAACATTCAGGGAAGTCTGAGCTTCCTAAACACCCCATGATTCTGGTGTGACACACGTAGTTTCACATTCTTGCTATCTATGTGACTCTGGACAAGCCTCAGAGCTGCCCTTCCCAGAATGAAGACACAGTTTCCGTTGAGGGCGGGGCCAGGCGAGCAGTGAAAGGCAGCATGCTGACCCAGGCTCCCCTGCGCCCACCCACATCCCCCGCTGCTGGCACTGTTAGCTCAGTTTCCTCAGCTGGAAAAAATGGAATTAAGAAAATCTAGGACTTCCCTGGTGGCGCAGTGGTTGAGAGTCTGCCTGCCGATGCAGGGGACACGGGTTCGTGCCCCGGTCCGGGAAGATCCCACATGCCGCGGAGCGGCTGGGCCCGTGAGCCATGGCCGCTGAGCCTGCGCGTCAGGAGCCTGTGCTCCGCAACGGGAGAGGCCACAACAGTGAGAGGCCCGCGTACCGCAAAAAAAAAAAAAGAAAATCTAATCTCTTATCATGAGAATTAGATGACATAATATGTATAAAATAACTAACTCAGTGCCTGATAGGTAATCAGCCCCCCAACATGAATTGGTATTGATATGATCATTTTTACTGTTGAGATCAAAGTTTTCTGAATACATAACGGATTTCTTCTGAACCATCCCTGGCGGAGAGAGCACCTCTGTTCTGTAAGAGGTCTAACTAGCATTGGTGGTGTTGCCTTTGCTAAGTGTCACTCATGATACCATTTTACACATGCAAATATAGTTTGTGTTACTCACATCTACCTATAATCCCTTATGGTACCTACATTTTGAAAGATTTCGACAATAAAAGTGAGCAGAGTTGAGCTATACAATTTCTCCTCTCTTGTCTATACCCCATTTTTAAGTGAGAGTTTAAACAGAAATCTGGCAGCAGGAAAGATACAAAGGACAAAAACTAAAAATGGACCCCCAGATATTATCTATACAGGATGAATAATTAGCATCTAATAACCAGAATTCACCATGTCCTTGAATCCCGATCTATTATGTATCAATTTGCATATCTTTGTGGTTGACTTGATAATCTGATCAAACTACTAAATGCTATATAATAGTCCGCATTTTCATGTATCAATTTTTGTTGCTATAGATCAACCCCATTTTAATTCTTAAGTTGCTTCTATGCAGATATATCCTAATGTCAGTAGACTGGAAGAGTGATTCACACACTGAGCTTTTAAGCCGGCTCTTTTCCAACTGGCTGTGTGACCTCTGAGAAGTCAGTTAAGATTATTGGTTTATTACTTTATTTACAAAATACGGCTTATGATCCTCTATGAAAAATTGTGCAGATTAAGTGGCTTTCAGTAATTGTTGCAAATCATTTTAAAATGCTCATTAGCAGGCTCTGCAACGTGATTGGGTCAGCTTTAAAATGAGCCAACTCTGTAAAGAGAGTAGCAGGTATTTTCCTGATCTGCATCTTTTAAGAGAGAGGCGCGTGGTTGCTGCCCCTCAAGGAAGCTGTCTGAAGTGAATGCTGTCGTGAGGACATGTCTGGCACGGGGCAGGACACTAATGTGATGTGTGCTCAAGAGGAGAACAAAAAAAGGGCGAGGGAGAGTAGCAAAGTCACACCCCGTGGCCTGGCCGTGCCAACCTAAGCAAGAGAAAAATGCTTCGAGTCTTCTATTTGGATGCGCAAACTGAATGGTGACATGGCACGTATAACCTTTTGGGAGATAATGGCAAGGGCCAGAGCCGAGGCCCAGAAAGGCCTGAGATGAAAGGGAAGAGGAACATGTCTGTGGCTGTAATTAAAGTGATGCCTTTAAGCCTGGTCTATACATCCAGTTGGTTTTCAAGGAACAAGCTCTGCAGTCTCTAAGAATCTGCCAGCAACTTTGGCAGCAATGAGAAATAATGAGGCAGAAACCATTTGATACCCTTTTCTTTCTTTTCCTTTCTTTCCATTCTCTTCTTTCCTTCTTTTTTTTTTTATTCCTTCTTTCTCTTATCTTGTGACCATCTTTTCTCCCTTCCTCTTTCCCTCTCTCTTTGGGAAGGAGCCAAGTATTCTCCTGCAGAATATTCTCCTCAACACACACTCTGGCAGTCCATGTCATTAGTAGGTATGGAAATCAGTGAGGGGGTTAGACAGGAGGTGAAACCATTTTCAAAAATTAATAAGGTTTAGATGGGTTGGTAACATAGCTTCAAAATACATAAAGCATAAATTGACAGACCTTAAAGGAGAAATAGATAAATCCACAAACATAGATATTTTAACAATTTTAAAACACTATTCTAAATAACTGGTGTAATTCGATGCAAAAGGTTTAGATAAAATATTAGCCAACTGAACCAGTGGCTTACAAATAAGATCACACGTCATGAACCTAATGAAAGGTTAATTTAGCATGAAATAAATCAGTGCTGGATATAAAATCAATATGTTAAAAATTCAGGGCTTCCTTGGTGGTGCAGTGGTTAAGAATCCGCCTGCCAATACAGGGGACACGAGTTCGAGCCCTGGTTTGGGAAGATCCCACATGCCGCGGAGCAACTAAGTCCATGTGCCACAACTACTGAGCCTGCGCGCTAGAGCCCACAAGCCACAAGAGAAGCCACCGCAATGAGAAGCCCGCGCACCGCAACGAAGAGTAGCCCCTGCTCGCCGCAACTAGAGAAAGCTGGTGCGCAGCAAGGAAGACCCAATGCAGCCAAAAATAAAATAAATAAATTTATTTTAAAAAATTCAATTGTATCTCTATGTAGCAGCAATAATCAGAAAATTAAGCTTTAAAAATTATGGCATTTATAATAACATCAAAGAAAACATTAAATTTCTAGTAAAAAAGCTAAAGAAAGATGTGCAAGATTTCTACACTGAAAACTACAAGATATTAAGAGAAATTAAAGACGACTTAGATAAATAAAGACAATTCTGGGAAGATATCAACTCTACCAAAATTAATCTATAAATTTCCCAGACGGTTAAAAAAATCAATGAAGTAGCTTTTTGCTCTCAGACATCTCTGGCTAAGCCGTTCCCTTTAGCACAGAAAAGTCGTGGGTGCTTAGACAAACTGTGGGTGTGCCGGTGTGGAGCTGACAGTTCCTTCCCTGTGACAGGGGAGTTTAATTTTAATTTTTCTGTGTGTTTAATTTTAATTTTTCACTCCCAGCAAATTTGAGAGGATTTCATTGGGACCAAGCTTCTCCTTGCCTTCATAAGACAATGCAAGAAAAAAAATTGTAGAGTTTCTTCTCCAGATATTATCATCTACAAGGTCTTTTTTTCCCCCTAGCATGGTAATAATGTCACAGTAATTATTTAGTCACACCTAGTAAAATGTGACTTGGGCTGACTCTGCCATGGCTTGTGATGATGCAGAACAAAGCACTGCGAAGTGTCCATCACAGGGGAGACAGACCTTGCTGCCCCTGGATTATAGTGTCCACATCTCTTGGGTACATCCCAGGAGCATGAGTCCTCAGTAAGCTGCCAGTGAACAGCCAGGTTCTCTCCTCACTCATCCAGATTGAACACATGCCCGGGAAGATGTCAAGTAATTGTTTATTGAAATAACGTAAGGAAAAAATTGCCCAGGGACTTAGCAGTTTACTTTTGTAACTGCTTTAGTCATTATTATCTGGAGATGAGAGCTATATGCTGTGAGGGAGAGATGGGCGATCTTTTTCTACCCATATTAACCGAGTTACTCTTTGATCCTGGCCTTTCCCCCTTTGGGACGTGGTTTTCTCCTCTGTAAGACATAAACGAGGTCATCTTAGGCCAAACAGCAGTGAGAGAACATGAGGGCTATGAGGGCTCACTTGTAGCCAGGGAATTATGTCAGCAACGCAAAACATTTAGAGCCTATCTGCGGAGAGTTTTGGACAATGAGGGAGTTTGAAGACAAGAATAAGCATTTCCATGTCAGCACAACAAAATGTCCCTCTTAGAACTTTGAAATGGAGATGATGTTTACAGAGAAAGTGTCTTCTGGCTTTCTGAGAAGAAAACTAGATACACATTTAAAAAATACTTTCCCTGTATTTAGATGGCAACCTCACTTTCATATAAAAGAGGCTGAGAGCAGGAAGGCTGCCCACTCAAAAGAGCATATTCAGAGGAAAAAGAAAACATTTCTGAAGGGATGTGTAAAGCAGGCCTGCTGGGGCAGGTTTCCATTCAAAGGGATCTTTGCAGGGTTTTAAAACAATCCTACAGGAGCTGCATTAGGGGCTGGCAGGTCACTGATGAAATGCCAAGCCCTGAGTCCTCTCCCAGTGCAGGCAATGCCTGGGACTCAGGGTGCCATGTCAGAGCCCAGACTGAGCAGGAGATTCATAATGAAAACGCTCCCTCATCTCTGGGTTGTTACCAAAACTCTCTTCAGCCTCCTTTGACGTGGGTAATGCTCGCTCCAGAAGTGAAACTGAATCAGCCTTTGGTGAAACGCATCCATTCTCCATGTAACTTAAACTTGGTTGTTAGCCTGGACGCTTTCACTCAGGGCTGCTCTCTTCAGGACCACTTGAGGTTTTAGCAAGACCAAAGAATTAGTTCCCCTCACTGCCTCTCAGTATGCGTTTAGTTCTCATGCAAGAGAATTTCAGGTCTTGTGAGCCTTCGGGGTATCCAAAATTATTTTGCTTCTCGATTGTAAATGCAGAGGGAAGTTATTGCTGGATTTCCCCCATCTGGGTTAACCAAACCCAAGTTGGTGAACTTCATGGTACAAACCTAGAACCTCCTTTTCCTTTTGACCTGGCTAACCCAGGAGAAAGGAGAACTCATCTTTCTGCCTGAGCAGTTTTGCCTTCAACTCAAAATCCTTTCCAGGATCTCCATAGGTGCCTGGAGACCTAACATAATTGGCTGTGTTGGAGACATCCAGAATATAAACATAAGAAACACTACACCCCTCCCTGGGTCGTGCCCTGTGCCTGGAGTGAGAGTATTGGAACCAAATGCTCAGGTTCATCTTGACTAGACCTGCCTGCCTGGGAGTGTGGTTTACCCACACAAAGCTGACTGATCCCTCAATGGGCCACTTGAAGCCTGAGCAGTAATGTGAAAACTCATGCAGGTAATCATGTAGAGCCCCAAATTCAGCAAAAAGACTGCCAGAGAGGATCTGGGCGCTAGCCTGAGATTAGTCACCAGGCAGACCTCCCCTTCATGCAGGCTGTCTGGTAAAGTCTGAGCCACCAAGTTAAGAGCTGAGCGTTGGCTGAGTGGCGGTGGCGTGCGGGACCCCCGAGCAGCCTGCATTCTGGTTGCGTATTCACTTTTCTGCTACTCAATGGAAAAGGCAAAGGCTGTCCATTAAAGTATTCATCCCCGCCTCCTTCAGTCTTGCAGCCTCTGAAGGAGGAGGTGCCTTATGCCATGCGTGGTGACAAATGCTTATTCCAATCATTTCACCACCATGTGACTCTGAGAGCTCAACAAACTGGTTTGAAGGAAAAGAACCTTTGGACTACAAGACATTTTGCTTTTGCTCACAAAGTCTAAGTTCTAACAAGTGCTTATGGTGACTTTGGCATCACAAGGCGTATGGAATTAATACCACTCCATTTCTAGAGGTCATGCCATCAAATTTGGGCTATAAACAAAATCTAGATACCATCTGCATGTCCATAAATATTGAGGCTAGCTAAAAATAATTGTAGTATATTCATAATGTTGAATACCTGGCAGCCAGAAGAAAAGAATGAGGTGGATTTTTAAGAACTAATGTGAAAGATGTAAGAATATATTAAGTACAAAAGGCAAGTTATAGACCAATACGTATACTATGATTCCTCTTATGTTTAAAAAAATGTATCTGTATGTACATATGTTTGATATGTGTAGAAATTTTTTAAAAATCTCCAGTGGAAAACGAGTAGTCAATGGGTGGCCCACAATAAGTACAGAAATTGAGAGTGTTTAGAAATGTTACAGCAATTTGATATTTTCACTGCATCCAAGTGTGTGATCTGTTGAACTTAAACTTTTTTTGGATGGGTTTGTATTTTGTATGCCTTTGGGTGCTTTTTTGTAATTGTTCTAGTAATTCATTTTTATTGTATTTTACAAAAGTACTGGTCCATGAGGATTGGAGATAAGGAAAATTTTTTCCTTTACCTCAGAACATCTGGGGAGCACTGTTCTAGGAATGAGAGCAAGAAATCCTACTTACACTTTTGCTTCACACTTTCCATAGTTATGTATTGTTTGAGTAAAAAATTCAAACCTTGAATTACTTTTATGATTAAGCATTTGGAAATGTTTAAATTTGGGTCTAAGAAGTTACACCAGGTCCGTGGTCTTATCTAGCAGAGCCTTCCTTGACGTATTTGTCCTAAAGCCTCAATCATAGCATCTCTCGAGCCTTCCTTATGTTCAGAAATTGCCCAAGCTTCAAAAGAAGCATTTCTTTGGCAGAAAGGCCAAAGGGTTCCAGGAGAAATGGGCAGGCAGTGACCAATCAAGACAGACTGCCTGTATTTTGCAAAAGAAGTTTTCCACATCCATGAACACAGCTGGAGTGAGATCCTCACTCACAGATGAAAGCACTAGGCTCATGTCTCATTAAAATCTCCTCACGGGATTACAGATCCAAAATCCTCCGGGGAGCCTTGTGAACCACGTAATGTTTCTCGATTTGCATCTTCAATTATGCATCTTTGATTTAGCTGACAGATGTGAAGCAGCGTGCATAGCCAGGCAATCCCCTGGTGGCCACACATGTGCAGAGGAAGGCGGCAAAGAGCCATCTTCCAGCTCCATCTGGCACCGACTTCCAATCACTCAGAACTTTACTTCATCCACCTTCCCAGCCCCCGCCCTCCCCTCCTCTGCCCAGCCCCTGGCATGGATTGGGTGGACACACCCACTTTTTTTCCAGCACCTCTTCCTTTTGGAGAGACTCCCAAAGCAAATGGGAATGGTGTGCCAATCTGAAGGACCACCCCTTTTATTATGGGATGGCACCACCCCAGCATTCCAAAAAGCTTTTCAGTGTAGAAATCAGGCCAAATTCTGGCTCTGTCCCAAGCCATGGCTGCCAGGACCATATAGAGAAACATCTGGCTGGACGGTTGGAAGCTCTTGGCTCAGCTGTGCAGGAAATCCACTTTCAGCCCTGAGTCCCAGGCTCTCATTTGCTGTCCTGGTAGAGAAGCCAGGCCTCTAGATGGAATCCACTTGGTGTCCAGGGAGAGAGGGACAGCTCTGAGGCTGTTACCGGGAACATCAACTGGTAACTCTGTAGCATAGATGTGTTGCCAACCTACGTGGGAGTGGGACACGTAGCGTTCAGTGATCATCACAACAGGGTACTGATAGAGATGGAGAGAAAAGCCCCCCACGTATGTGAGTGTGCCTATGTGTGCACACATGTGACTCATGGTATTGTTCTATGTGCAAAATGCCCACTTTCTGAATACAGTTTTGGTTTTTCATGATGGGTGATAACTGAATTCTTCTCAGGTATTACGCTGTTGCTTCCTTCAGCGAATAGGAAACTTCCATGCCTATGGCTGGATGAAAACTGTTCAGTGTCAGATTTTCCTAAAAGGGAGTCAGATAGCAGATTTGTCCCCATTCATTATTACTTAATATAAATGGGGTATGTTTTGGACTGTAATTTTCAAGGGTCAAGACTAAATGACATTCTCTATTTTATTTCCTTTTTTTCCTCTTTATTTTAGAAATGTAGATAGGAGTTTGTATTATTTTAATTTAAAACTTTTATTTTCCTACACTGTTGTTCTGCCAGCACTTATAGTTTCCATCATAAATACCAGTTTTAAAGTTAACAGTCATGATTATTGAGTGCGTATTTTTAAATTCCATTTCCTCACCCCTTAGCTCACCTGAAAAACATATAATTATTCCTCCTTTGCCACATATTCTGCTACTGGTGATAAGAATTTTTCTATGAAAATTCTTGAATTCTGTAGGGAGGTATACAAAGAACTAATAGATGGATTAATAATACCTTTGCTATTAAATTTAATTTTTCCTTGCATTTTTCTTGTCTTCCTTTTTCCTCTTTTGGGAACTGTCTTTCTCTCATATTTTCATACCATCACCTTATGTTACTCTGGAA
The DNA here is from genome assembly GCF_005190385.1 of Monodon monoceros. Classification (NCBI taxonomy): domain Eukaryota; kingdom Metazoa; phylum Chordata; class Mammalia; order Artiodactyla; family Monodontidae; genus Monodon; species Monodon monoceros. Next base: position 112,688,587 of record NW_021703778.1, on the reverse strand, counting down.
ATTATTTTAAGTGCCCACAGTGTGCATGAGGTATGGTGTGGGGCAGTGGACAGACCATGGGTTTCAGGATCAGAAAGCCCTGGACTTCAATCCCATCTTAATTACTTCCTAACTATGAGGATGTGGATAAGTTACTTAGGCTCCAGGAGTCTTTTTTTTCCTGCACCTGTAAATAAAGAGAAAATAAGATTATGTATGTCAAGCAACTCTTGTTAAATCTTATTTCCCTCCCCTTTAATGTACTTAGAACATATTTATCCTTACTCATCCCCCTTTCTTTCTATCATGGCCTTAAGGAAGTGGAAGAGGGGTAAGTTTACAGTAGCAGGTTGTACATGTGTGTGTGTGTGTGTGTGTGTGTTACACATATACACAACAGAATGGCATGGATGAAATCAAGCTCAATTGGTCTTTGGTCGCATGAATATAACATGTAGAACAAGGAGGTAATGGTCTCGCTCTCCTATGCCCAGATCAGCCCACATTAAATGTGGATTTTGGTCCAGGGAATCTGAGGTGGATTGATGAGAGGTCAGGGAGCCTGTTATATAAAGAGCTGAAGTGTTTTACTTATGGAAGAGAGGCATCGGGATGCTCAATAACCACGTTCAGATATTTTGCAGTTTCTCAAGAGGACTGGCCTTAAACTTATTTTGTGTGGCCTAGTATGTTAGTCAGGGTTCTCCAGAAAAACAGAATCAGTAGGATGGATGGATGGATGGATAGATAGATGGATAGACAGATAGATAGTTAGATAGGTTTATTATAAGGAATTGGCTCACAAGATTATAGAGGCTGGAAAGTCCAAAACTGCAGAGCTGATGTCCCACTTTGAGTCCAAAGGCTGGAACCAGGAAGAGCTGATGTCTCAGTTTAAAGGCCATCAAGCAGAAGAACTCTCTCTTACTTGGGAAGGGGTCAGCCTTTTGTTCTCTTTAGTCCTTCAACTGATTGAATGAGTCCCGCCCATATAATGGAGGGCAATCCGCTTTACTCAATCTATTCCTGGCCCAGTCAAGTTTACACATAAAATTAACCATCTCACCTGCTGAGTAGAAGCAGCTGAAGGTCACCTGAAAATAGAACTGGGCCCAAAGCAGGAGGGTCTCTCTTTCCAACTGCAAAATCACCCCAGGATCAGATGGACACTCTGAAAGGATATAGGATCCTGGCATCTAGAGGGGCCTAATCAGAAGCTGGGTGGTAACTTGGCAGGGACATTGCAGAGAGAACGCAAACTTCAGAAGAGAGGACTAATGGGTTAAGTTCCCTCTAGGGATAAGAATGAATCTAAAGCGCAGGAACTATTTTTAAAATTAGTTTTTAGAACATCCCAAGAGACTACCTTGGAAATCATGGTTTCTTCCATGATTACAAGAGTAAAGCAAAAGCTTATAAACTGCCACCTTAGATTCTCCCAGGATATAGTGATTTTTTTTCCCTAAAGCTCTCCATTTCTAAAAATTTCTCTCCCCTTCCAGTAGATTGTACCTCTGCTAAATAGAAACCCTCTTAGCTCAGCAGGTGTCTTCTCAATGGGGCCTTCCCTGGAGAACCGATCAGAATCTGTAGCCTCCTTCCTTTCCATGTAGCAACCAGGTATCCTCCTGTTTTATTTTTTTTATTGTGGTAAAATACCCACAATATAAAGTTTACCATTTTAACCATATTTAAGTATACAGTTCAGTGACATTAAGTACATTCACATTGTTGGGCAACCATCACCACCGTCCATCTCCAGAACTCTTTTTATCTGGCAAAACTAAAACTCTGTGCCCATTAAATACTAACTCCCCATTCCCCGCTTCCCCCAGCCCCGGGCAACTACCCCTCTACTTTCTGTCTCTGTGAATTTGTCTTTCTGTCTTTATGAATTTTTCTATTCTACATACTTCATTTAAGTGGAATCATAGCAATACTTGTCCTTTTGTGTCTGGCTTACTTCGCTTAGCATAATAATGTCTTCAAGATTCATCCATGTTGTCTCATGTATCAGAATTTCCTTCCTTTATAAGGTTGAATTATATTCCATTGTGTGTATATACTACATTTCGTTTATCCATTCATTTGTTGATGGATATTTGGGCCATTGTAAATAACGCCGCTGTGAACATTGGTATACAGATAGCTGCGCCTCTGCTTGCAGTTCAAGTGGAATTGCTGGCTCATAAGACAAATCTATGGTTAGCTTTTATGAAGAACCACCATACCGTTTTCTGCAGCTTCACCGTTTTACATTCCCATCAGCAATGCACGAAAGTTCCAGTTACTACGCATCCTCCCTAACACTTGTTATTTTCCGGCCTTTTTCACAATAGCCGTCCTAATGGGCGTGAAGTGGTATCTCACTGTGGTTTTGATTTGCATTTCTCTAATGATTAGTGGTGTTGATCTGACATCATTTTATTCATCTGTTTTTTTCCTGTTCATTGTCTGACTCCCTCAACAGGACACAGGCTCTGTGAGTCTGAGAATTGTGTCTGACCTGTTCACTGCCTTATCTCTAACCCAGAGAGCCGTGACTGGAACATAACAGACGCTTAATTATTTGTTGAATGAATGAAGAGATAGATTTACTAGAGAGAAATATTCAAACTCCATATATGGAATCCAGATTAATCTTCAAGCATTCAACTTTTTGCCCGAGATGATAAGTAAATATAATCTTTCCATGACTCAGTGTTCCTTGAAAACTGGGAGAAAAATATACTTGTGCCTTTCCTGCCTCATGGACAAACTACACAGGTTAATAGAATACTGTGGCTGGATCTCTCTAGCTTATGGACTTGATACTTGACAAAATTATAGCATGTTTGCTGTTTCAATGACCAAATTAAATGTACTGTTGATAATTATACTAGATATATAGTAGGTGCTCAAGAAATACTTGCTGATAAATAAGTAAATGTTCTTGAAAATGGTAACCAAATGGTAACTAAAAATACAGACTGTATGTAAGAAATGTGGAACTCCTTGGAACAAAAGAGCCCCAGACACTTAGTGGCTTTGGTGGGAAGTCTAAGCATCAAGATTAGTGGGTAATTCAGAGGTCATTTTTCTTCAAATAAGTAATTATCTTAGAAGCTAAATCTGTAGCCACACTCCCCATGCAAGACCGCCTCTCTAAAAATCATTCCCCTGCAGAACCCTAGAGAAGCCTGACTTCTTTGTTGGTTCACTCCCTAAAGCATAAGGAAAGCATTTTCCTATTCTTCAGCTCAGACAGCCATAGGTGTGGTCCTGCTTGCTTTACACCAGGGGCTACTTCCTGTTGTACCTGTTCTGCAAAATGCACAGCTATTTAGGAATGAAAGAAAAGTACCCTCATTTGAATTTTGTTCTCATATTCAAACAGTGAAAATGTGCTTCATGCCAACCAGGATTTCTGCTACTCTTGTGGGAGGTGGAATGAAATATTAACCTCTTCTGAAAAGATGTGGGTGAGATAATAATCTGGCTTTTGCATGTCTCAGTGTTGTTCCTAAATAAACCAAAGAGGAAACCAAGAGGTAGGAACAAAGTACCTCTAACCAGCATGTCTTGGGGGCATGCAACCTGGTCCCCTATTTAGCAGTGACTGATGGTAAGAATACCTGTACCTTCCTGGTCTTGGAGGCCAGGATGGAGCACACCTTCAATTAGCAGTCTTTGGCTCAAAGGGTGAGTACATTCTAGACTAGAAAGTGGAGGAAAGTGAGAATAATTTCATGACCTTCCTGGAGGAATTACCTGATAATGGCACTGAGTATTTGGCCTGCTTCCTAACAGAGAGACATCTGGGTAAGAGCAGCCCCAGATCACTAACCTTATAGGGAAGTTTTTTGTTTTTTTTTTTTCTTTCTATTTTTCGATATGCAGTTCCTGGACTTGCCGCATCAGAGTTGGGGGTGGTATTAAAAATGCAAATTCCTGAAACTCCACTCAGACCTACCAAATCCAAATTTCTAGAGGTGAGGCACAAGAATCCTATTTTTTTAGGAGGAGGAAAAGTCCTCTCTCAAAAGCCCCCTCAAGTTTTATTGGCTAGAATTAAGTTGCATGCTCATGTCTCATTCTATTACGAGCCAGGAGAATAAGACCAGATGATTTACTCCATCACGCCAGGGCTGGAGAGAGTTCCCTTTCCAGAGCACATGGCGTCAAAGGTGTGAACACTAGAATTAGGTTCTGCCAGCAGGGAGAAGGGATGAGTGGGTTTGGTGGGTAAAAATGCCGTTTGCTCTCGTGGCTTGCCAGCCGATGGGGGATAATAACTCACACAAAGTCGAGGCTTCCTCAGTTGCTATTTCTTGAATTCCATTCCTGTGCACTAGATCAAATGCCCAAAACTTTCCTCTTTGATAGCCATTTTGGTGACGTCTAGGTGATTCCAAAGAAACCAGGAAGAATTGACATTTGGTAGGAAAGTGTAAGAGATTGATCTTGGAATAGTTCAAAATGCTAGGTACAATTTTCTATTCACAACACCATCACACTGGATCAGCGGGAATATAATGCATCTATTCTTTCATTCAACAAGAATTTAGCAAACACCTATTATGTGTCAGCTCCCATATTTAGCCAGGGGAATACATCAGTAAATAAAATGGACAAAAACTCCTGCCCTGTCCTCATGGATCTGGCAACAGGCAATATAAAGCAAGCAGGTAAACTACAAACATGTTTGAGGGGATAAGTTCTATAAAGAAAAATAAAGCAGGCAGAAAGGATAGGTAGTACTCAGGTGAGGATGTTGCAATTTTAAGTAGAAGAGAGGTGAGGTCAGGCCTCACTGAGAAGGTAACGTTTGTGCAGTTTAAGGAGGTGAGGAGTGAGACAATGGGGACAAGTGGCGGAGAGGATCCCAGGCAAGATGCCCTTAAGTGTCAAGGCCCTGGGGTGGGAGCGTGCCTGCTCCAAAGAATGAGAACAAGGTCAGTGGACTGGAGGGCTGTGAACCAAGGAAGGCATCATAGGAGATGAGGGGGAAGGTATGATGCAGTGTGTGGAAGCAGATTGCCTGGGGATTTTGAAGGGGTTTTGGTTTTGTTCTGAGGGAGATGGGTTGGCAGGTTCTAGGTTGGCAGGTTGACAGGTTGGCAGGTTGGGAGCAAAGGAGCGATATGATATGCCTTTCATCTTAACAGGACTATTCTGTCACTGCTTTGGGAATAGAGCATAGAGAAACTAGTTAGGAGACTAGCACAAAGGTTCAAGTGCAATACGATTAGGGCTTGGGCCAGGGTAATAGAGGTGAATACAAGAAAGACAAAACTCAAGTATGCTTTCAAAGTTTCTGGCCTGCGTGCCTGGAAAGATGGACTTACCGTTAAGAGGTTTGGAGAATATTGTGGGCGGAGCAAGTTTCTGGGGGAAGAATCAGGAGTTTCTTTTGAACATGCTAATTATGAGATGCCTCCTAAATATCCAAGTGGACGTGTTGAGTAGATGACTGGGTGAACTGGAGATGAATGACAGTTAACAGCATAAGGATGATAATTAAAGTCATATGACTGGATGAAATCACCAGGGAGAGATAGATGAGGTCCAGAAACTGAGCCCTAGGGTTGGCTTCTGCATTGTTTTTCAGATGTCTTGAATTCTATGTAGTTTATCCAACTTGTAGTTTTCTAGAACACTGACTGAAAGAGTTCGTTAGGAAAACAGTTAACCCTTAATTATTCATTGATAATAATGTGGTGTGAAGGAAACAATTTTTCAGAGTGATCTGGAAGACTGTGCGCATCCAGAAATCCATAAAGTACAGATAGACTTTGATTTATTAAATCCAGAAAGCTCGGTGACTACCTGTTTATCTTGTGTTTAAATCAATTAACTAAGAACTCAGGTGCTTAAAAAACTGGTGCAGAGGACTTGGATGACAAGAGGGGCTACAAACCCTGGCTCAGCTGTTCTTCCGTTCAAACCCCAGCATTTTAGCCCCTCCCAGAAACCAGGCAGAACCTGGGCCCCAAGTACTGGAGACACAGGCACAGAAGGAGCACTAGAGCCAGGAGGTGGAATGACATTTCTCAGTGACCTGATTCTGTCTCCCTGAGGACACAGGAGTCAAGCACAGCGTTCAAGGGTAGAAGTTTTAGAGTCAAGTAGACTTTCGTTCTTATCACAACTACACCACTTACAAGCTGTTTGACCAGTAGGAAAGTTGCTTAACTTCATGGAGTCTCTTGTCCTTGTCTATGAAATGGAAAGAGTACAATCTATTTCATGTAAAAGTTGAATGAGATAATAGTTGTAAAGCATTAAGCACAATGATTGATGGTTTTCTTTCTAAACTCTCTCTCAGTAATCTCAATCCCAGTAGAAGTCCAAGCTGTTATAATACTGTTCCTTTGGAGCCTAATTTAGTGAATTGAAAGTCTGCTAAATCGGACTGTAATCTGTAACCTACAAAATGCCCTGGTCCAAAGCTTTGTTCTTTGGCAGGGCTGGGACAGTTGTTGAGTTGCATTTAACTCTGGTACCACTAGGGGGCACTTCAAGAAATTAATTTGGAGCCCACTGTAACAACTGGTGGTCATAAAGGGTTAATACATTTCCAAATGTGACTTATACTTTGGGAGTAGCCTACTTAGTGCACAGCATCTTTGGTCTCAAACATGTATGACTTGGTTGTGGCAGAATTCCACAACGGGGTGTGAATTCCTAAGGCACTGGGTCACACACTTAGGTAAGGTTCCATTTGTAAAGGACATCTCTGAATACTGAGGCTTTCTGCCCCAGCTGTGGTCATATACAGCCCTGCAGCTAGGTCAAGCTATAAAATCAGGCAACTTACAGCAATGTACTAACTCATTTCCATAAGCACTTGTAGAGAGAGCTGGCATAAAAAACATCTCTATTCTGGCAGTAATCTTTTGGAATTAATTTGCTCACCTTTTGTGCCAACAGTTTTTCATGCTAGGTAAACAGCTAACACATGGTTGAGCTAGAATTCCAACCCAAGGAGGGTTGCTCCAGAGAGCACATTCCACTACATCATATTGCCTTTACTGACAGGTAGAATCAAATGAATATTAAATGCTAGAGGGTGGCGATAAAGAACAGGAGTGGCCATTGTCAAGCAATTTATAGGGACTTCCCTGGTGGTCCAGTGGTTAAGACTCCAATGGTTAAGACTCCATGCTTCCAATACAGGGGTCCCGGGTTCGATCCCTGGTCAGGGAACTAGATCCCGCATCCCGCATGCTGCAACTAAGACCCAGCGCAGCCAAATAAATACATATTAAAAACAAAAAGCAATTTATAATCTGGATTAAATATGGTAATCACGTGAATAATACATACTCTACTCAGTTAAAAATATACAAGTCATTCAGACTGTTAATATGGATACCAAGTCATATCTATGTATATGGACTATATACATACGTATGCATATGTATAGACATATATGCATAAGTATATACATTTCTTATTTGAATATCAGTGTATTCAATATAATATCTGAGTGTTACCAAGTACCAAGCACATAGTGTAACATGAAAGGCAACATCTTGGTCAAATATTGCAAGCAGGAGCAATATCAAGATGTTTGTCTACATCCCAGAGAAAGCTTCCTGGAGAAAATTAAGGTCTTAGTTGATTTGGGGGACAACAGAACTACTCTATCAACATTTGACCCTAGAAAAAGGTGTTTAGCTTAGTGCTTGGAACAAAATATACTGAAAGAATAAGTGAGTGAATAAATGAATGATGACTTCACAAATGGGGAGGACAGAAATTGGAAACAGAGGAAATACAAAAAAGGGGATTGGTGAGAGGATGGGGGTGACTAGAATGGAGCAAGGAATTTCTTCAGCAGGACTTATTTAGCAGAGAGCTGGGAGCTGGCTGGCAAAGGACCTTCTGACTCCACAGTCAGGTCCTTTTTTCCTGGTTTTCGGTCCCAGTCCAAGAAATAGAGTTGTTTTGGTTGCTTTTTTTTTGAGTCTTTTTCCTCAGAGTTACCATCCACATGAGTGAAAGACTTCCCTTACATGATTCTTATTCCCTAATGGAAACATGTTCATCTTCATAAGCAAGGTAATCTGCTGTAACTGAAAATTACTACACTTTTTGCATGGTCAGTTCTAAATGTGTCTCTTCACTTATAGATTCATGGAGCAATTAACACTACATTCTACCCATATTATTTACCATGTGAGTTGCTTCTCAAATATCTCTTTTGCTTTTTCTTTCCTTAGCGTTTTCCATCAGGGCTCTGGTTCTTATATCATGCTAATGCCTTCTTTGGGCTGAGCTGTGCAACATCTTTGGTGCGTTGAGCATCCTGCCAACTTTCCAGGGAATGGAGCCATGGACCTACCTCCTAAATGATACTGACAGCTAAACTAATTTTTTATATCTTAGAAAATCAAAGTTGTATTTTATTTTAGACACATCAACAAAGTTTAATTGTGGTGGTAAAAGCATACTGAAAGTTCAGTTAAAAAGTATGTTGAGGAAAACTTTAAAGAATTCCTCCGTACAGCATGTAATGAAAGTGGTAGGGTTTGGAGTAACAAATATATCCAAGGTCCATATGCAGAAACTCAATTCAATTAATTCTCTGTAATGAAAAGTAATAACTGTATTGTTTGTTCCTGGAGACCTGATATGAGTTGAAGCAGGGAGAACTTTTGTTAGTTTTATGTTAGAATCTTAGCTGAAATTTTCCTTATGTTGCCCTTTCTTGAAGTTCAGTCACTGCTTTTAAAAGAAGAACCTGTGTCACTTACTCTCTGTAAGCTGTTTTTCCTCTCCTTTGAAGGATATCTAGTTTTCCCTCTCTCCTTTGCCTAAATGAAAATGGCCCCAAGATGTGTGCAATTTTGAGAACTTCAGATTGCAGATTCTACATAATTCAAATAATAGAACCATGGAACTGCACTCTTTCATTTGGATTCTGTGAGCCGCTAAGACTTGTGGAGTGTAAATGATGTCAGAATTATGCCCTAAAGTTGTAGTGTCAAGGCCAGAACTCTGCCCTGGGATACAGGACCCATCGAGCAATGGGAGCCATACACTCATAACCCAGGGCTGAGTGCCACCCTCATTGTTTTAATTACAGAGCTACAGCATGTGGGTAAGAAACTTGGATTTGACAACAGCAGAAGAAAGGGGATATTGTATGCCTTCAATCAGCTTTGTATTAGGAGATCCTTAAAGGGAAAATTATGTGAAAGAAAGAAGGAGGAAGAAAACAAACTAGCAAGATCCCTATTTCAATATAATTTGGAGAAAATGACTGATTTGGGTTGGTCATGTTGCCAGAACAGATGACTCAAGGCTTCCAAACAAGAAATGGAAATCAGGAGGATGCCTGAAGCCTGAAAGAAGAACAAATTGTGAAGATATGATTGACTATAAGGATTCAAAATCAACTGTACCAAAGATGAGCTTGGATCATTGCCCAGAACAGAACTCAATGGTGATGTTCATTTAGGTCCTGACTGTTGAAACAAAATAAAATGTAGTAATTGTGCTCTGTTAGGTACACAGACATGTTAATGTTATCCAGTTTCCCCAACTGGGGATCTGGTGTCACTTTCTCTGTTGCTCCTATTTCATGCTTCAGTGGTGAGAGTTATTGCTGCTCTGGACTTTTACTGAATGCCAGGTTTTTGGCAAAGAAGTGGGATCCAGGTGAAAACATCCATCTCATGCTGCACGTGAGTGTGCTGCAGGTGGCTTTGAATATGGCTTTTCAACTGGGAAATCATTTCTTTAATTGGCCTTTTCATGCTTGGATGATGTGCACCTCCATCCTGGTGTGTGATGGTTGCTGGACCCAGGTTATGAAACTCAGCAGTTTGAGCCCCAGAACCCTTCATCTCCAACAACCAGGGAAAGCCTTGGTTTCCACAGGTAGCAGATGTGTACATTGATCTTCTCCTCCCTTAAAAGGGAAATAATTTATTCACAGTTTCCTCACACTCATTTCTCAGGACTCTATCAGTTGAGTTTTATGATAACCTTTCTGATGGACAACAGGTATGACTCCCCCTAAAGGTCACGTGTGAAGCAGCTGCACTGTTTCCCTTTCTCCTTGGGAGCTGCAAAGAAGAATAGATTCCATGTTGTGGCTCCTAAGGCCAAAACCCTGCTTACCAGCCTAGCAACTTCAGAAATTTCCCGGCCCACCTGTAGGAGCAGTCCAACTCTACAGTACAAATGACTTCCAAACAAACATTTTCTACATACTAAATTAGAAAAATAACAGCAAAACCAACAAGGAGGTGACTCACAGGGAAAAAAGGAGGGGCAGATGGGATTTATCTACTCCTTTTTGGTTTCTTTACCTGAGTCCAATTTTGAGAATGTTAAGCCCTCTCCTTTCTACCCACTATTTACCACAGAGTCTTCAGATTTCAGTAGCTGACTTAAAGCAGGTAACTTTTTTTCAGCCTTCCAAATGGACTAAAGATGTTGTCAGGTACAAGATATTTCATTAAGGATCTGTCTGGTTTCTTGAGGGGGTCTAAAGTTTGGACTTCAGACAAGGTAACCTAAAATTGGTCCCTACTAATGAGAGACAGCAGGAAGGCTTCTTCCAGGGTTTGTAAATGAACCATCAACTGGAACTCAAAGAAAATTCCACGTCTCCTTGCTTTGTACAATCAACATTTTTTTACTAGTTGGTGTATGACCTTGGAGCCACCCAATACGTTAAATAGCTTCACACTTTAAAAAGGGGGGTGGGGGGGAAATGAGGGGTAAAATTATTTTGTGGGGTTTGGCATAAATCTGTATTTCAAATAAGCTATGTGTGAGCTGCGTCTTTGAGAAGAACACGTGCAATGCAGTTTTGATCTTCATTTTATAGATGTACATAAGTAATACAAGGCCTGTTTTGATCATACAATTAAAAACAAATGTGATCCAGTGTTGTAATACTCTTTGTCACCGATATTCCTGAATAACAACTCTCAATCAGTATGGGAACCATCGTGATCGAATGGCTTTGGAGACCTGGAGCTCCATCCTCATTTTTGCCTGTGAACTTCTCCACATTCCATCTGCAGGGTGGGGGCTCTTTCACAAGTAATCATCCTAATGGGATAGCGTTTTAATGCGTGATAGGCTCCTGAAAGAAATAATCTAAAAACATTTTCCAAATGGTTTTCACAGTCTCCTTCTAAGTGCTTTGCTTAACATTTAACAACTATCTTCACTATGATTATGATTTAAGAATTACAATTTAAGATTTTTTCAGAAATGGTGGTGTTAAAGCTGTTTGTATCAGAATGCTTTTAGCTGTAGGTTAGCAGAAGATGTAACTGGAAGCAGCTCAAATAGTAAAGGTTTATTTTTAATTTCACATAACCAGAAATCTGGAGGTAGGGTGCCAAGATTGGTTCATTGAGCACCCCAGGGATGTCATCAAGGTCCAGGTCCTATTTGCCTTTGATGGTCACGCTCAGCTTGTGGGCAATGATATCTCACTTGGCCACGGTACACAGGGATCTCATGCAGTGAGGACAACATCTAGTGGAAAAGAGAGGCTTTTCTTCCTATGTACTCTTTTCCTTAGGCTAGAAATCCAAGACTTGCAGCATGCATCCCTCCCTCTTTGCTGGTACAATGGGCTAGGCTTGGGTCATATGTCCATGCTCAACCCACTCACTAGTAAGGGAATGGGACCACCATGATAGGTTTGAAGAACTCTGCTTCACCCCCTGGACTGGAGAAGGGGACAGTGAATACCTGCACCTCAAGGAACAAGGAGGGGTGAGGAGGGTATCTGTTAAGTCAACAGCCAAAGGTGCTCCCCGCTGACTTTTTGGAAAACAGCAGTTTTTATTTTATTAATATTTCTGTGTTTTATTATATTACTGAACTATGCATTGACTTTTCCCCACACTGACAGAATTATCCTGGGTGTCTCTCTTAAGGGAAAAACTTTATCCCATGGGGAAAAAAAGTTGATCCTAGGGCCTACTTTTTTTTTCTCATCTGATCCACCTAGAAAATATTTAATAAACAACCCAAAAGTTTTCCCAGGAAATGATCCTGTTCATCTCAGCCCAGATCTATCAGTTGTGCAGGTAGTGTGGTATATTACTTTAAAAGAGAATTGAATGGAAATGGACTAGAAACCTGATTTTTAATTGCTTCTTCTCCTTCCTCTTAAAATAAGAAATGACAAAATATTTTTGCAACAGAAATAACTTGACTTTTCAAAGGTGTTTGTAAAAATGATTTTATTTTAAGAAAAACTACAATACCTTTACAGCTCAGTGGTCAAGGAAAGAGACTGTGAGGACAGTGGAACTTGATTTGAGTCGCCTGTTCGGTAGTGATAGGCTCACAGGCTTCACCTGCAAAATGAAGAAAATAATTATTGCTACTTCAAAGGATTGTTGTGAGAGTTGGATGAGATTAAATATGTCCATATGCCTTCATATATTCTTAACAGAGTGGCTAGTCCATATTAAGCATTCAACAAATTTGACTATTTTTACTTATAACAATGTCAGCAAAAGTCTGTACACATCCAAGTTAACATTTTCCTACACAGGATAGTTAAAATCGAACTCACAACTTTTAGAAGAAACAACTCTGAGAAACGATATATGAGGGCTTGCATACAGTTCATACAACAGTTTTATGGGAGGTCTTGCGTTGGTTCTTGCGTCTCTTCCAAAGAGTTCTCCAGTTGGCTTGATGTGGGTCAAAACTTAAAACCACTGTGTTGGGCCTTCCCTGGTGGCGCAGTGGTTGGGAGTCCGCCTGCCGATGCAGGGGACACGGGTTCGTGCCCCGGTCCGGGAAGATCCCACATGCCGTGGAGCGGCTGGGCCCGTGAGCCATGGCCGCTGAGCCTGCGCGTCCAGAGCCTGTGCTCCGCAACGGGAGAGGCCACAGCAGTGAGAGGCCTGCGTACCGCAAAAAAAAAAAAAAAAAAAAAAACAAGAAAAAACAAACCACCGTGGTGGTTTTACTGTCTTTCCAGTAGACATTAGAATCTCACTTTCCATTCATTCAGGGAGTCGACTGAATGTCCTGGGAAGTAAGCAGGATAAAGCATGTTGATATGGGTGTCACAAATCTCTTAACTTCCCTGCTTATTGTCCTGGTAAGCTATATGCTCTGTATTTCAAGCCAAAATTACATGAACACAGAAAAAATTGGCAGAATGAACAGTGCATGTGAGTACAAACATCAGTTCTTTAGCCAAAAAGAAAGTATCTTCTTCATAAAACATTACAAGTCCTTTTGGTTTTTTAGAATCTGTATATCATACTTTACATTAGGAAAGCTTCCAGTAATTATCTAATCAAGTCAGAAAAATACGTCATCAGCTTGAGGCCTTACCCACGTTCTCTTGCTCACATTTTTAAAAAAATTTTGTTGAAGTATAGTTGATTTACATTGACAATGTTGTATTAATTTCTGCCGTACAGCATAGTGATTCAGTTATGCATGTATCAATATATATTTGTTTTCATATTCTTTTCCATTCTGGTTTATCACAGGATATTGAATATAGTTCCCTTTGCTATACCGTAGCACCTTGTTGTTTATCCGTCCTATAAATAGTAGTTTGCTAATCGCAAGCTCCCAATTCTTCCCTCCCTCACCCCCTCTCCCCCTTGGCAACCACAAGTCCATTCTCTGCCTATGAGTCTGTTTCTGTTTCATAGATATGTTCATGTCATATTTTAGATTCCACATATGAGTGATATATGGTATTTGTCTTTCTCCTTCTGACTTACTTCGCTTAGTATGATAATCTCTAGGTCCGTACATGTAGCTGCAAACAGCATTATTTCATTCTTTTTTATAGCTGAGTAGTATTCCATTGTACATATATACCACATCTTCTTTATTCATTCATCTGTCGATGGACATTTAGGTTATTTCCATGCCTTGGCTATTATAAATAGTGCTTCTACGAACATAGGGGTGCATGTATCTTTTCGAATTATAGCTTTGTCTGGGCATATGCCCAGGAGTGGGATTGCTGGATCATACGGCAACTCTATTTTTAGTTGTTTGAGGAACCTCCATACTGTTTTCCATAATAACTCCACCAATTTACATTCCCACCAACAGTGTAAGAGGGTTCCCTTTTCTTCACACCCTCTCTAACACTTATTATTTGTAGACTTCTTAATTATGTCCATTCTGACTGGTGTGAGGTGGTACCTCATTGTAGTTTAGATTTGCATTCTTGATCACATTTTGGGTGTGACTCTTTGGATTGGCCCAAGTGCCACTCTTACCTGATCGAACGCTTTTCATGGGAGAGGGCGTGGTACGGAGGTACAGCAGCAGCCACTTTGGCTGTAGGGACCAATTTCCTGATCCGGGACTTTGGGTTGTAAGTACATAAAGGAATTTATTATAAATGTTACTGGGTATCTCAAAGGATCAAAAGCAAAGGGAAATGTCAGTATTTAAGAAGGGTCACGGTGTAACTAGGCTTAAAGAAATCCTGTCAGCAGGATCACACTCACAGTACCAGAACTTCTCTATCTTTCTTCTTTGTTTCCCTGAACGATGGCTTCCTTCTTTCTTATCACTGCAGATGGACAGAAAACATGACTGCTGTTGATATTCTAGCTTTATATCTTAGAGCTTCAGCCACACAGAGTGAGGCTGACCTTTTCAATTCCAATTCCAAAATCCTGGAGAAAAGCACTGCTTGGGTCAGATTAGCTGGGGCACAGAGGCAGGATACCACTTGGATCCATTTAGCGAGATGCCCAGTCAACCACTGCCTACAAGCAGTATCATATTGTACTAATACGTTGGTTCCAGTGGTTTAAAAAAAATTGGGTGGGGCAATTCTCAGCAGAAGAGGTGCCAGCCTGGCTATTCCATAGTTGCCCGATATTGCATGGATATACTGTAAAAATAATGCAAGGAAGTACATAGTTCTAGCTTCCCATTTGCCAGCAAACGCTGCCCGTGGTCCTTGAGAATCTCCCTTTAAAGCTCTTCATTCCTCATTAGAGAGTTCAGGATGGTGGGATGGCTGGAGCTGGTGGGGGAGGGGAAGATGATTGCACATGAAAGGAGCAGAGCAGAGAGTGGAGAAAGAGGACGCATCAAGGAAGCATCGCCAACATGAAGCAGAGGGCTCTGGACCTCCCAGCTCTTTTCAGATTAAATCCTTATGGCTCTCCCAGCTGCCTGTCTTCCCTCCTGCCTTACACCTCTTTTTAATATTTTCTCTCATCGTTTTTAAAATGAAGACCTTCTGTGTTGCTTATAAGACTTCTGTCCTCCTCCAGAGAAGCAGTGCTCCACGTTAGGCAAAAGTTTAAAGTAATGCAGTTTGTCTCTTCAGAAAAGTGCTTTCCCGTGTCTTCTTGTTCTTTTTCTTAGAATAACAAAATCTGAGGATTGGAGTAAACCAAGCTTGAGGTCCCTCAAATCCTTCCATTGCTGTGTACGTCCATTTCTGGCATCCATGATGAGTGGCCATCCAGACCGCTTGACCACATACCAAAAGGAACTCACACTTTTCAAGAGAGTCCATTCTATCTTCAGATAGTTCAGATTATTAGAAGTACTTCCTCGTATTAAGCTCCCACTGAGCCAAAAATGTGTCTTTCCTTGTTGCTTGAACCTGTTGGTCCTAGTTCTACCACCTGGAAACAAACAGGAAAGTCTAATCTCTTTCCTACATGCTCACTTTTCAAAAGATCCATCATGTTCCTCATGTTTGTCCCTAAGCTCTTTCTTCTCCAGGCTGAGCAACTGTTCGTCCTATATCTGTTCTCCGTTGTATGGGATTTCAAGTACCTCTATTAATCAGGACACTCTGTCCTAAAAGCTTTACTTACTTAAATGTTCTTCTTTGTTTCCCCCCTATACCCAGACATACTCTTCCAGATGTGAAAAAATCAGCCCAAGAAAAACAGAACTAATAATGTCTTTTATTGTAAATATAGAACTTCTATTCAGGAAAATCACATTTATCTTTTAGGAAGACCAAACCTATGCTTCGTCACTCTCATGCTGAAAATTATATAATAATTAATTTATAATGAAATTTAAATGACAAAGAGTATTTAAGTTTTACAAGTGAATTTCAGGCATCAGTAGTTGGAATGGAAAGGAGGTGGGGGGAATTCATGAATTCCCATAGTTCTTCAAAGCAGATTCTGCTTTACTTCCTATATACAAATGCTAGTACTATTCATTAGGTCGAAAATAGTGGACAAAATAAGACCACATCAGGGGATCATTTGATTCCTTTCTTCCTCTTCATAAAATCCATAATCTTAACAAATATTTGTGTCCTGGTTACATACACATGCGTGCACACCCACATGCCGCGGAGCAGCTGGGCCCTTGAGCCATGGCCGCTGAGCCTGCGCGTCCGGAGCCTGTGCTCCGCAACGGGAGAGGCCACAGCTGTGGGAGGCCCGCGTGCTGCAAAAAAAAAAAAAAAAAGAGGTCACCATGTTGGATTGGGTGGCACAGTGGGTTAATCTGAATAAATTCTTAACGTTATTGTTCCAGAAGCTCAGCTAGAAGCAGAACCCAAATAAGGGAGCTGGAGTGAAGTTTGATGGGTCAATCAGAGAAGTTCCAGCTTTCTCTAGGATATTAAATGTATATCCTAAAATAGGAACACGTTGAGTCCTGCCTTTATCTGTAGCCACTTATGGGTTCACCAGGGAAACTGATTATCTCAGAAAATGATGCAGAATATTCTCTTCTGTTGAAATAGTTTCAGGTTTAAATGAGGGTATAGCATATATATATGTAAAGATTCCAGGACAGACAAATATAAAATTTTGAATCTTAAATTTTAACGACAAGTAAGTGGTGACTTTTTATAAAACTTATCATAAGCATATGGCACTCATTCTTTTCTTTCCTAAAAATGTCTCAATATGTAACCATGAGTCCCTCAGTATTGACAACAATAGCTGTCCCATGCCCTGTGAGATTGCATATCAGCAGGGGAGTTTGACATTTCTTCTGTCAGCAGCGTATGTCCCTGTAATTAGCCCTCCCTGACCTCCTTCCATCTCCACCAAGGAAGTTAAAAAAATTATGACTAATTCAGGACAGAGCTGGGAGCCCTAGTTCCACAGCCATAGAGTTTGTTAGTCCCCCTGTGTTAGTAAACCTAAAATTGAGGTTTTCATCTCCTGGTTAGCCTCAGAAGTTTCAGTCTAGTGGGCTTAGGTATAGCACTAACCTCATTTGGTGACCACAGGGAGGAGATGCAAGACGGTAGACAGCTTGAGACTACTACCAACCACACAACTGGAAAAATAAATTCAAGATTCCTTAGATTAAGGAGGGCTGACTTTAGCTTTAAGGTACAACTCATGATTATGTTTAGCAACTTACCTAAGGGGTTCCAGTCTCAGTATCATTTATTCCTCTTCTGAATGTCATAGTAGATATCATAATCTCTTCACTTTAGAATTAAAACAAAGGAAGATTTCATGACTGATGTGCTACATTGAATAATTGGGAATACTTTAAGATTAGTTGCTTTATCCATAAACAACAGCACAATCACCTGTTTCCTAATTCCCTTACTTATATAAATCTTTTTATTTCTCCAATAGGTTGTTCGGTTTTTACAAGGGAATTCTGCCACCCATCTTGGCTGAAACACCAAAAAGAGCAGTGAAGGTAAACATTGTATGCCTTCCCACCAACTGAAAATAGACTGTAGTAAGAGCTTCAGCATCAACACATCCCACCATAAACTATGGGACATTAATGGAAATTAAACATAAAATACTAAAACTTCTAAAATTTTTTAACATCTTAAATTTTTAAAATTGTAACAATTTTTATCATAATTAGACTTGGTCAGTCTCTCAAATATTGTTATGTTGATTTGTGGATTATTTTTTTCCAGGTAAAGGCATTCCCTTCTAATGGGGAAATTATACCAAAAGCACAGTGGTGAATGAAATTCATGTAATCAAACCACAGCAGCCACAAAAGAGCTTGGACTTTTTCTCAAGGCAATTCATAACCTTGCCTTTGGAGCAATAATTATTAAAGAAACAGAGAGGGAGAGGAGAGGAGAGAGGCGAGGTAGAAAAGCCTTTCTCCTTAAATCATTCTCATTTTATGAACAGAGCACACTAAGACATTATATTTCTTTGTGTATGATTCTCATATAGCACATTTATTTGGTGTGCTAACTTCATTTTTCCCCCTGGTCTCCTCTGTTAAAATTCTCTATTCTGGTTTTCACAAAATCATTACTCCCACTACACTCATTTCCATTCTTTTTTTTTTTTTAACATCTTTATTGGAGTATAATTGCTTTACAATGGTGTGTTAGTTTCTGCTGTATAACAAAGTGATTCAGCAATATGTACACATATTATCTCCTCCCTCTTGCGTCTCCCTCCCACCCTCCCTATCCCACCCCTCTAGGTGGTCACCGAGCTGATCTCCCTGTGCTATGCGGCTTCTGCATAATCTTATAACTATGGACATTTATGTACTACCTGCTGGTTCAGTATCTGGATAAGAACATGGAGATCTAGCAGGACCTCTGGGGAGAAAGAACTAAATCTGATCGCGCTTTTATAAGTTCTTTCAGACAAAAGTCCTGATCCCAGTGGCTCTGACTGGCATTGCCCCTCCCCCCACACCACTGACATCACCAAATATGGCTTTGTCTTTCCATAATAAGGATAACATAAACTTAGACCGAAAGACTTCCTTTCCAGCTAATGACATAAAGTTTTTTTCACATACATTACTCAATTTGTGTTCCCAACATTCCTGAAAGGTAAGAAAAGCAGCTTATATACTTAGTTAATTAAGAGGGTGACTGAGTTAAAAATTATGATAAAAAAAAACCCAACATATATACACAGACACCAGACTTTTACATCCTGTGAAAATGGTGATTTAATAGGATTTAATTCAGGTCTAGAATTCAGAAAGCAAAGCTTTAAAACATACTTTCTCTGTAAATTCATCCTCTTCGTTGCCATAGTTTTTGTGATTTTATATTATTACTTCAATACAAATTTCATTATAAGGATCTGAATCAAAAAAAAAAAAAAAGAAAGAAAAGGATCTGAATCGCAATAGAGAATCTGGAAAAAGTTCACCAAAGTACACAAGAGGGCTGAGTTGAATTATGAAATGGCTTCACTTGATAAAAGATTGCCCAAGTAAACAAACAGAGCATAGTTCCTGTTCAAAAGGAAAGTCACTTTGTCTCCATGGAATAATATATTCATTTGTTCAGAGTTTTACGTGTATAAATAAAGTAAACTATAGTTTTTCATGGAATATTTTTTCTTAATACTGTATGTTGGAGACAATTTAAACTTTAAGAGGATTAAGGTTTATCAATGTTGAACAGTCTTTTATGGAAAAAAAAAAACTTGAGCTTTACAAAACTTAAAAAAAGCAATGCTCCCTGCCAGAACAATGGTTAACAGATGAACTTCTGGGCAACTGGATATGGTGTATGTGTCCCAGACATGTTGTTTCAAGTAGATTTTACCTTAAAATTATTGAGACATATGGTAAGTACGTTGGCTTTTTAAGTATAACTTCGAGTTTAGTGTATCTTTGCCAGATGGATAGCACTAGTTTTTCAGCACAATTTATGAAAACACTCATTTTATAGATACTTTATCTTAGTATTTGTGAGGAAAATGATCATCTGATTGCAACAGTTTCCTACATCATAAACTGCTTCATTGGATGTCATCAAAGTTTACTTTGAAAAAATATTCAGAGACCATAGATACATACACACACATACATACGTATATATGCTCTCTGAATATTATGTGTGTGTGTGTATATAAACAGACAATGTCTAGAAACAGATAATGTTGTTTTTTTCTGTACTTTATTCTTTGAAATGAGATTCATCATTAAAATAATAAGATTCATTTATGCTAAATAAATGAAACTTCCCCTTTCACAAATGAAGACAGAATTAGTATTGTAGTTAGCAAAAAGAAATGAAGACCTCAGAAAGAGACCAGCTGTTTACTCAGGGATGGCAGGAACAACATGCCAGGTTCCAGGATCTAGTCTTGAGCTTCACAGGTCCAGAAACACCATTATTCCATGGTCAGATTCTCAAGGACTGCTTAATGCTAACCAAACTCATGAAAGATTATATTGATATACTGTGAAGTCTATTTGTTCACCACTGTATTTCCAGCCAAGATGAAGTCACAGGGACCAGATTTTCTCTCCTGCCTGAAACAGCAAGAACAGAAAATGAACAACATATATGAAACCACAATTTTTAAGACACTGGACATAAGACAAGGAGGGAGAGTCATACCTGAGATGGAAAACAAATGAGATGAGCCCTATGGATTGCCCCAGGTCACTGGCTTGAGAGAGTTTCCAGGGACACACAGGAGAAATCCAGTTGACTCCCTCAACCAGTGGACTCCCTGGGTTGAGAAGGAGCTGAGAGGCCAGGGAGGGCAAGGCACCTAGAGCTCCCAGGCCATAGCACCAGAGAAGGAGAGAGCTGCACAGAGAGAGACACCTAAGGTCTGCAGAGGGACGCCTCAAGTATTCAGCTGACCTGAGCACATATGAGGAAACAAGCAAGGCCTGGAAACAGCTGTCCGAAGGATTCAAGGGATCAGTGCTGGGCAGTCATGCGGGGCTGGGAACAGTGTCTGTTCCCACCAGCCAAACTGGGAGGCCTCAAAATGCGCAGGGTGGAAGAGACCTTCAAGATGGCGGAAGAGTAAGACATGGAGTTGACCTTCCTCCCCACAGATACATCAGAAATACATCTACACGTGGAACAACTCCTACAGAACACCTACTGAATGCTGGCAGAAGACCTCAGACTTCCCAAAAGGCAAGAAACTCCCCCACGTACCTTGGTAGGGCAAAAGAAAAAAGAATAAACAGAAACAAAAGGATAGGGACGGGACCTGCACCAGTGGGAGGGAGCTGTGAAGGAAGAAAGGTTTCCACACACTAGGAAACCCCTTCACTGGCGGAGACGGGGAGTGGCGAGGGGGAAGCTTCGGAGCCACGGAGGAGATCGCAGCAACAGGGGTGCGGAGGGCAAAGCGGAGAGATTCCCGCACAGAGGATTGGTGCCGACCAGCACTCACCAGCCCGAGAGGCTTGTTTGCTCAACCGCCAGGATGGGTGGGGGCTGGGAGCTGAGACTCGGGCTTCGGAGGTCGGATCCCAGGGAGAGGACTGGGGTTGGCTGCATGAACACGTTGTGAAGGGGGCTAGTGCACCACAGCTAGCCGAGAGGGAGTCTGGGAAAAGTCTAGACTTGCCTAAGAGGCAAGAGACCATTGTTTCAGGGTGCGCGAGGAGAGGGGATTCAGAACACAGCCTAAACGAGCTCCAGAGATGGGCGCGGGCTGTGGCTATCAGCGCGGACCCCAGAGACGGGCATGAGATGCTAAGGCTGCTGCTGCAGCCACCAAGAAGCCTGTGTGCGAGCACAGGTCACTATCCACACCTCCCCTCCCGGGAGCCTGTGTAGCCCGCCACTGCCAGGGTCCCGTGATCCAGGGACAACTTCCCCAGGAGAACACACGGCACGCCTCAGGCTGCTGCAACGTCATGCCAGCCTCTACCGCTGCAGGCCCGCCCCACATTCCATACCCCTCCCTCCCCCCGGCCTGAGTGACCAAATCCCCCTAATCAGCTGCTACTTAACCCCGTCCTGTCTGGGCAGGAACAGACGCCCTCAGGCGACCTACACGCAGAGGCGGGGCCAATGCAAAGCTGAACCCCAGGAGCTGTGCAAACACAGAAGAGAAAGGGAAATCTCTCCCAGCAGCCTCAGGAGCAGCAGATTAAATCTCCACAATCAACTTGATGTACCCTGAATCTGTGGAACACCTGAATCGACAACGAATCATCCCAAAATTGAGGCAGTGGACTTTGGGAGCAACGATATATATGTTTTTTTCCTTTTTGTCTTTTTGTGAGTGTGTGTGTGTATGCTTCATTGTGTGGTTTTGTCTGTATAGCTTTGCTTTTATCATTTGTCCTATGGTTCTGTCTGTCTGTGTTTTTTTGTGTTTTTTTTTTTTTTACTAAGTCTTTAGTGCTTGTTATCATTGGTGGATTTGTTTTTGGTTTGGTTGCTCTCTTCTTTCTTTTTTTTCTTTTTTTATTGCTCTTTAATTTTTAATAATTATTTTTTATTTTAATAACTTTATTTTATTTTTTATTTCTTTCTTTCTTTTTTTCTCCCTTTTCTTCTGAGCCGTGTGGCTGACAGGGTCTTGGTGCTCCAGCCAGGTGTCAGGTCTGTGCCTCTGAGGTGGGGGAGCCGAGTTCAGGACATCAGTTCACCAGAGACCACCCGGCTCCACATAATATCAAACAGCGAAAGCTCTCCCAGAGATCTCCATCTCAGCGCTAAGACCCAGCTCCACTCAATGACCAGCAAGCGACAGTGCAGGACACCATATGACAAACAACTAGCAACACAGGAACACAACCCCACCCATTAGCAGAGAGGCTGCCTAAAATAATAATAAGGTCACAGGCATCCCAAAACACACCATTGGGCACAGTCCTGCCCACCAGAAAGACAAGATCCAGCCTCATCCACCAGAACACAGGCACTAGTCCCCACCACCAGAAAGCCTACACAACCCACTGAACTAACCTTAGCCACTGGGGGCAGACACCAAAAACACAGGAAACTACAAACCTGCAGAAAAGGAGACCCCAAACACAGTAAGATAAGCAAAATGAGAAGACAGAGAGACACAGAGCAGATGAAGGAGCAAGATAAAAACCCACCAGACCAAACAAACGAAGAGGAAATAGGCAGTATACCTGAAAAAGAATTCAGAGTAATCATAGTAAAGATGATCCAAAATCTTGGAAATAGAATGGAGAAAGTACAAGAAACATTTACCAAGGACCTACAAGAACTAAAGAGCAAACAAACAGTGATGAACAACACAATAAATGAAATTAAAAATTCTCTAGAAGGAATCAATAGCAGAATAACTGAGTCAGAAGAAGGGGTCAGTGACCTGGAAGATAAAATAGTGGAAATAATTACCACAGAGCAAAATAAAGAAAAAAGAATGAAAATAATTGAGCACAGTCTCAGAGACCTCTGGGACAATATTAAATGCACCAACATTCGCATTATAGGTGTCCCAGAAGAATAAGAGAAAAAGAAAGGGACTGAGAAAATATTTGAAGAGATTATAGTTGAAAACTTCCCTAATATGGGAAAGGAAATAGTTAATCAAGTCCAGGGAGTGCAGAGAGTCCCGTACAGGATAAATCCAAGGAGAAACATGCCAATACACATATTAATCAAACTGTCAAAAATTAAATACAAAGGAAAAATATTAAAAGCAGCAAAGGAAAAGCAACAAATAACATACAAGGGAATCCCCGTAAGGTTAACAGCTGATCTTTCACCAGAAACTCTGCAAGCCAGAAGGGAGTGGCAGGACATGTTTAAAGTGATGAAAGGGAAAAACCTACAACCAAGATTACTCTACCCAGCAAGGATCTCATTCAGATTTGAAGGAGAAATTAAAACTTTTACAGACAAGCAAAAGCTAAGAGAATTCAGCACCACCAAACCAGCTTTACAACAAATGCTAAAGTAACTTCTCTACGCAGGAAACACAAGAGAAGGAAAAGACCTACAATAAAAAAAACCCAAAACAATTAAGAAAATGGTAATAGGAATGTACATATTGATAATTGCCTTAAATGTAAGTGGATTAAATGCTCCAGCCAAAAGACATAGAGTGGCTGAATGGATAAAAAAAAAAGACCCATACATATGTTGTCTACAGAGACTGACTTCAGACCTAGGGACATATACAGACTAAAAGTGAGGGATGGAAAAAGATATTCCATGCAAATGGAAATCAAAAGAAAGCTGGAGTAGCAATTCTCATATAAGACAAAATAGACTTTAAAATAAAGACTATTACAAGAGAGAAAGAAGGACACTACATAATGATCAAGGTATCAATCCAAGAAGAAGATATAACAATTGTAAATATTTATGCACCCAACATAGGAACACCTCAATATATAAGGCAAATGCTAACAGCCATAAAAGGGGAAATTGACATTAACACAATCATAGTAGGGGACGTTAACACCCCACTTTCACCAATGGACAGATCATCCAAAATGAAAATAAATAAGTAAACACAAGCTTTAAATGATACATTAACAAGATGCACTTAATTGATATATATAAGACATTCCATCCAAAAACAACAGAATACACTCTCTTCTCAAGTGCTCATGGAACATTCTCCATGATAGATCATATCTTTGGTCATAAATTAAGCCTTGGTAAATTTCAGAAAATTGAAATTGTATCAAGTATCTTTTCTGACCACAATGCTATGAGACTAGATAGCAATTACAGGAAAAAAATCTGTAAAAAATAAAAACACATTTAGGCTAAACAATACACTACTTTATAACCAAGAAATCACTGAAGAAATCAAAGAGGAAATCAAAAAATACCTAGAAACAAATGACAATAAAACACGACAACCCAAAACCTATGGGATGCAGCAAAAGCAGTTCTAAGAGGGAAGTTTATAGCAATATAATCCTACCTCAAGAGACATCTCAGATAAACAACCTAACCTTACACCTAAAGCAATTAAAGAAAGAAGAACAAAACCCCCAAAGTCAGCAGAAGGAAAGAAATCATAAATATCAGATCAGAAATAAATGAAAAAGAAATGAAGGAAACAATAGCAAAGCTCAGTAAAACTAAAAGCTGGTTATTTGAGAAAATAATCAAAATTGATAAACCATTAGCCAGACTCATCAAGAAAAAAACGGAGAAGACTCAAATCAGTAGAATTAGAAACGAAAAAGGAGAAATAACAACTGACACTGCAGAAATACAAAGGATCATGAGAGATTACTACAAGCAACTATATGCCAGTAAAATGGAAAACCTGGAAGAAATGGACACATTCATAGAAAAGCACAACGTTCTGAGACTGAAGCAGGAAGAAATAGAAAATATAAACAGACCAATCACAAGCACTGAAATTGAGACTGTGATTTAAAAATCTTCCAACAAACAAAAGCCCAGGACCACATGGCTTCACAGGCGAATTCTATCAAACATTCAGAGAAGAGCTAACACCTATCCTTCTCACACTTTTCCAAAATATAGCAGAGGGAGGAACACTCCCAAACTCATTCTACGAGGCCACCGTCACCCTGCTACCAAAACCAGACGAAGATGTCACAAAGGAAGAAAACTACAGGCCAATATCACTGATGAACATAGATGCGAAAATCCTCAACAAAATACTAGCAAACAGAATCCAACAGCACATTAAAACGATCACATAACCACGATCAAGTGGGGTTTATCCCAGGAATGCAAGGATTCTTCAATATATGCAAATCAAGCAATGTGATAAACCATATTAACAACTTAAAGGATTAAAAACCATATGATCATCTCAATAGATGCAGAGAAAGCTTTCGACAAAATTCAACACCCATTTATGATAAAAACCCTCCAGAAAGTAGGCATAGAGGGAACTTAACAAAATAAAGGCCATATATGACAAAGCCACAGCCAACATCATTCTCAATGGTGAAAAACTGAAACCATTTCCACTAAGGTCAGGAAGAAGACAAGGTTGCCCACTCTCACCATTATTATTCAACGTAGTTTTGGAAGTTTTAGCCACAGCAATCAGAGAAGAAAAAGAAATAAAAGGAATCCTAATTGGAAAAGAAGAAGTAAAGCTGTCACTGTTTGCAGATGACATGATACTATACATAGCGAATCCTAAAGATGCTGCCAGAAAATTTGTAGAGCTAATCAATGAATTTGGTAATGTAGCAGGATACAAAATTAATGCACAGAGATCTCTTGCATTCCTATACACTAATGATGAAAAATTTGAAAGAGAAATTAAGGAAACACTCCCATTCACCATTGCAAGAAAAAGAATAAAATATATGGGAATAAACCTACCTAAGGAGACAAAAGACCTGCATGCAGAAAACTGTGACACTGATGAAAGATATTAAAGATGATACAAACAGATGGAGAGATATACCATGTTCTTGGATTGGAAGAATCAACATTGTGCAAATGGCTGTACTATCCAAGGCAATCTACAGATTCAATGCAATCCCTATCAAACTACCAATGGCATTTTTCACAGAACTAGAACAAAAAATTTCACAATTTGTATGGAAACACAAAAGATCCCGAATAGCCAAAGCAATCTTGAGAAAGAAAAACGGAGCTGGAGGAATCAGGCTCCCTGACTTCAGACTACACTACAAAGCTTCAGTAATCAAGACAATATGGTACTGGCACAAAAACAGAAATATATATCAATGGAACAGGATAGAAAGCCCAGAGATAAACCCACACACATATGGTCACCTTATTTTTGATAAAGGAGGCAAGAATATACAATGGAGAAAAGACAGCCTCTTCAATAAGTGATGCTGCAAAAACTAGAAAGCTACATGTAAAAGAATGAAATTAGAACACTCCCTAACACCATAAACAAAAATAAACTCAAAATGGATTAAAGACCTAAATATAAGGCTAGACACTATAAAACTCTTAGAGGAAAACATAGGCAGAACTCTCTGTGATGTAAATCACAGCAAGATCCTTTTTGACCCACCACCTATAGACATGGAAATAAAAACAAAAATAAACAAATGGGACCTAATGAAACTTAAAAGCTTTTGCACAGCAAAGGAAACCATAAACAAGACGAAAAGACATCCCTCAGAATGGGAGAAAATATTTACAAATGAAGCAACTGACAAAGGATTAATCTCCGAAATTTACAAGCAGCTCATGTACCTCAATATCAAAAATACAAACAACCCAATCCAAAAATGGGCAGAAGACCTAAATACACATTTCTCCAAAGAAGATATACAGATTGCCAACAAACACATGAAAGAATGCTCAACATCACTAATCATTAGAGAAATGCAAATCAAAAGTACAATGAGGTATCACCTCACACCAGTCACGATGGCCATCATGAAAATATCTACAAACAATAAATACTGGAGAGGGTGTAGAGAAAAGGGAACCCTCTTGCACTCTTGGTGGGAATGTAAATTGATAAAACCATTATGGGGAACAGTATGGAGGATCCTTAAAAAACTAAAAATAGGACTACCATATGACCCAGCAATCCCACTACTGGGCATATACCCTGAGAAAACCATAATTCAAAAAGAGTCATGTACCACAATGTTCATTGCAGCTGTACTTAGAATAGCCAGGACATGGAAGCAACCTAGATGTCCATCAACAGATGAATGGATAAAGAAGATGTGGCACATATATACAATGGAATATTACTCAGCCTTAAAAAGAAACGAAATTGAGTTATTTCTAGTGAGATGGATGGATCTACAGTCTGTCATACAGAGTGAAGTAAGTCAGAAAGAGAAAAACAAATACCGTATGCTAATACATATATATGGAATCTCAAAGAAAAAAAAGGTTATGAAGAATCTAGGGGCAGGACAGGGATAAAGATGCAGACGTAGAGAATGGACTTGAGGACACGGGGAAGGGGAAGG
This sequence comes from Monodon monoceros, assembly GCF_005190385.1. NCBI lineage: Eukaryota > Metazoa > Chordata > Mammalia > Artiodactyla > Monodontidae > Monodon > Monodon monoceros. The sequence goes on along the minus strand of NW_021703778.1, from coordinate 112,661,077 downwards.
GGAAGCTGGGATGAAGTGAGAGAGTTGCATGGACTTATATATACTACCAAATGTAAACTAGATAGCTAGTGGGAAGCAGCCACATAGCACAGGGAGATCAGCTCAGTTCTTTGTGACCACCTATAGGGGTGGGATAGGGAGAGTGGGAAGGAGACGCAAGAGGGAGGGGATATGGGGATATATGTATACGTATAGCTGATTCACTTTGTTATAAAGCAGAAACTAACACAGCATTGTAAAGCAATTATACTCCAATAAAGATGTTTAAAAATATTGTAATGCAAAAAAAAAAAAAAAGAAAAGAAATGCACAGGGTATTGAGAGGTGTACCCAGAAGGTGTTTGCCTCTGTATTGCGGAATAGTTAACCCTAGTCTGAGCACTGCTCAGGTCCCACTTGTTAAAAGTAAGACCCAAATGGATCAAACTGTTTCCAGGTAATTTGACTGCCTCCCAGAATAGACGATCTGGGAGGTCAGCTTAGTGATCAGACTGCTTAGTGAGCGTGGATGAAAGCAAAGGGGAAAGTGCAGTCCGGAGGGCTGGGTCACCCAGGCAAACTGTACCCACCTCCCCTGCCGAAGCACAACTTGACACTTCTCCAGGGACCACACGGCCTGTCCCCGAGGTCCAGCCCCTTTCCTGGGGTAAATCCAACCAGACTACCAATTTCAAGGTTCCACTTTATAGGTTATATATAGCATATTAATTTGGATTCAAGATTTTATATTCAAGTTTCCCAAAGCCTTGGCTGACTACGAATGTTTTCAAACCTCTTAAGTCACACATTTGCATGACTCTGGGTAGGTGACATCATTACACGTTGACCCTCCTAATTTCCTCCTTAGAGTGTAACCTCATGTCTTATGTGATAGGGTACCTTTATCACATCTCTGCACTAACTAGTGTTGTGGATGAGAAATATTAAGAAATATCATGAAGGAAGTAAAAGAGTAGTGCTCTATAGAAAGGAATTAAAGTAACAACTAATCTACTAGTTCTTAAGAATATAGTTGTAGTATAATGTCTTCTAAGCTTTGCACATGGGAGGCATCCAGTAAATATTTGTTGAATGAATGAATATTTTTATTTAATATTGGTTTCAAACTATAATGACATTATGTTATTTACTATTATTGAAAATCCATTTTAAAAGATTTTTATATTTCCTTTCTTGAGATAATATTTTATTTTATATTCAGTAAATTAGACTTTGGTTGCAAAGGTAGAAATTAAAACAAGATTTTTTATTTTTAGTTTGAAGCACTATTTGCTTATTAGAATATGTAATATATATTATTCACTACTTTAATATTTATTTATTTATTTGGTCGCGCTGGGTGTTAGTTGCAGCAGGCGGGCTCCTTAGTTGCACCTCACGGGCTCCTCAGTTGTGGCATGCGAACTCCTAGTTGTAGCATGCGTGTGGGATCTAGCTCCCAGACCAGGGATCGAACCCAGGCCCCCTGCATTGGGAGCACAGAGTCTTATCCACTGCGTCACCAGGGGAGTCCCTGTTCATTACTTTTGAATTTAATACGTTAACAACTTATCTCTGATCTGTGAGGCTTCTTTATTTGTAGGAACCTGAATCACTTCATCCTAGCCATTCACCAGAATCTTCCAGCCAGACTGCTGATGAGTACCAACCAGCTGGTGGTAGTTTTTTTAAAACAGTTTTAGAGATGGGGAAATGAAAAGCCTAGAATTGCCCCAAAGTGTAGACTTGGAATTGCCTGTGAGAATTGCTTAGAGTGACAGGTCAAGTCTATGTCCCCACACTTCTCCTTTGAGATCTCAGTTTGTTCCTTAATTCTTTGTCATGACAGAAAGTCAGAAGGAAAAAAAAATGCATCCTCACACTGGAAGGGAGCAAGGTAGTGAGGCATTCTGTGAGGTCCATCATCTCCCAGAACTTTCCCGAACCCACATAGACCCCTTAGAGCAGTGTTTCCAAAGTATGGGTCATGACCTGTGAGTCCTGAAATCAATTTGATGGGTCACTAGATGTAGTGGTTCACCAGAAAATTTTTTGATGAAATAGAGTAGAAACAGAATGCATTACACATAGTGAAGAGCTAAACATTGTTTTACAGCAATGTTTTGTTTCAGTTATAAATATGAGTGTGTACTACATGTGCATGTGTACCTGTGCTGGGTAAATAGATTATGATAAATATGGTAAATAGTAGATTGTGGTCAAAAAAGTTTGAAATCTTCTGCCTTAAGGGACTCAGCTTCCAAGGTCAGGGAAGGCAAGAAGACCTCAGCAGAAAGAAAACTCTATCACAGAGAACCTCTTTCCAAACCACTAAAATATCATGGCTCAGCAGTGAGCAGTACAGTGTAGTGTAGTGGTTAAGAGCATACCCAGGCTTTGGAGATAGACTTAGGGAGAAATCTCAATCCTTCCATTCACTAGCTGCAGGACAGGTATCTACAAGTGGGAATCATGGTTGTACTCTTACCTGTTACCTGGTGATGTTGTATGGATTAAATGCAGTAGCACATCCAAAGGCCTTAGCATGTTTCCTAGACCACAGCAAGCTCTCATGAATGATACATGTACATAAGGGATCGATGGTTCCTTTAGTATCCAAAGTGAAGAAAGGAAATGGAAACTAAGATTTTCTGAAAGTCTCCTATGTGCCAGGAATGTCAAGAAATCTTACTCAAGTTCTCTTATTTAAGGACTACTCTAGAAGTTTTGTGTTCTTCAGTGTTAGAAAGGTCAAGCTATGCCTCCATAGCTAATTCAGGATTCAAACCTAGGACTGCTTATGTCAAAATCCACGCAGGGTGATTATCAAAGAATAGTTACGATGATGACCATGAAAAGGAAGAAAAAATAAATTATTTTTTAAACCCAAGATCATAACCCTTTTCCTTTTAATCGTTTCTAGTGCATCACTCATCAAACCTGTTGTGGCTCCTGGTGGTATTATTTGAACACTAGGATAGTTTCAGGGTTATCACCATCCACTGGAATGTTAGACCAAGAAGACAGGGGTTTCTCTTTGTTTACTGCTGCATCCCCAGTGCGTAGAACCAAGAAATATTTGTTGAATGAGTGAATGAATGAATTCCTGTTCTACAGAAATCTACACCCATAGTTGGTTTAAAGGAACATAGCACAAAAATAGTTGCTGAGTCTTTAAGAGAATCCATCTATCTGGTGATGGCAATGACTCTGGAACTGCCCAAAGACACATGAGAGCCATGTTTACATGGAACTACCTCTTTGTAACAACAGAATATTATTTGGCTCTCAAACCTATATTTATTTCTTGCCCCATAGTACTGGGTTATAAAGTAATAGAGTAGAAGACATATTAAGACCATAAAATACCCAGGCCATTTCTGAGGTCTTGAGAATCAGACCCCAGCAGGACCTAAGAGTGTGTTTTATCAGTGATGTTGGCCGCTACCTAACAGAGGACCCCAGGAGCAAACCATCATGTTCAAGCAGATCGTTGTCCAAAATATATAATATAAAAAGAGAGGAGAAAACTTTATTTGGAACATATTATACAAAGTGATTGATTAGATTTGCCTCCATTGAAATCCATTTACAGAGAAAATTATATTAAACATCATCTACTGAAGGAACCAACAAAACCTTCATCATCGTCAGATTTTTAAGGAAGGAATAATCAGCTCTCTTTCTTCACTGAGGTTGAGGACAGTCTTACTTTCAGGCAGGGGATGGACTAGATGTCCTTGTTGGGTCCTTCCCTAGTTTATCATAGCATCTTCGTCATCATTGAGTGTTTAGAAATCCCATGGAACAGTAGAGATACACAGCAGTATAAATGCAAGTTAAAGCTGAGAAGTGGATGTCTTTTACAAATGGGTTAGAAAATTGGGCATTCACTGGGAAAGCAGGCCATAGAGAAAACATAGGAGACCAAAGATTTCAGGTCTCTATGCCTATAATTTTGAATCACTGCCATAAAAAAGGAGTCTATTGATGTCTGGGGAAACTGAAAATGGTCATGGTAAATGGAAGCTGTATGGTTCATTTACTGCTATAAAAGATTCCATCAGCTCTTCTGTAGGCTATTATAGCTGCATTTGAAAATGTAAATGTTCAAGTAAGATTCAATAGCAACTACCCAAGACTGGATTAAAAACTGTGTTTGATGGTTTATCATTTTTTAGAATGCTGGTGAATATAATGATTTACTAAAGAAATTTGAGTCAATTAAAAGGTTTGTTGCAGGAAATTGTTATAAATCTCTGGTTTGGTTTTGTTTCACAGTTTTTCACCTTTGAGCAGTACAAGAAATTGCTAGGATATGTGTCACTGTCACCAGCATTGGTAAGTGAGAGTATTTATTATACTTAAGTGTGTGTGTTATTTCATACAGCAAAATCTGGAAACAAAAGCCCTTTTGATTCCCCAAGCTCAGCTACTAAAATATGAATTCGAGTTATTCAATGTTCAGCTACTTGTTGAAAGCCATCTTCCTAATAACTCACAATTTGGCCATTTTATAGCTCCCAGTGATGAATTTATGATAATAATGATATGTGTGGAAAGGCCCATATGAGATGTGGTCAAGAATATAAAGAGTACATTTGTCAAAGACTCTTTTGAAGCCAAAACATGTGTATGTTTACATACATACTGCACATATCTATTTATGTGAAAGTCACTGTACCTAAAATTATTTCCTAACAGGTCACTTTTGCAGCTTTTGCTCAAGCTGTATTAACTATAGGACTTCAGGTCACTCTGTGGTCAGATGCAGGCTGAGGGGCCTTTTATAGTTGGGGAGAACAGTGATCTTACAATGACACATCTCAACTATTACATGAAAGTCATTTGGTGATTTGAACATTTGCCGATGCCACTCCTTTCCTTCTTCGTGATTTTGCTGCTTTTCACAAAACAAGTTAAATAATATTGACCAAATAGGTTCTATCAATATGCATGCAGCGAGAGCCCCAGAGAGAGCCAATGCACTAATTTCTCCCCCAAACCTGCAAAGCAAAACAAAACTAAACTAAACTAAATCTGCATTGGCCCTCCAATTGGCAATGTGTCTTCCAACGTCCAGGAAGATACCCCAGTTTACCTGCTGGAATGCACCTTAGAACTCAGCCAGAGGGGCAGAGTTCTGAGCTTCAACTCTTTCATTACTTTATTTCTGAAGATTCATTAAGAAGAAGTGGCTGCTATTTAAAAAATCATACATACTCCCTTTCTAGGAAGGATCCAATTAAGAAACCTAATAGTGTCACTTTGTTTTATGACAAAGAAACCTCTGGTCCAGCCTCCTGCTTAAACAAGGGGGCTGTGAAGTGGCCTCTCATGGAAGGAGAAGTGGTAGCATGAGTCCTGAAATAAGCTGAGATTTTTTTTTTAATTCCTCAGTGTCTTCTCTGACTGTCTCCCTTTACTTTGAAAACATCTTGTTAAAAAGAGGTTTAAAAACTTCCTAGCAGGGCTTCCCCGATGGCGCAGTGGTTAAGAATCCGCCTGCCAATGCAGGGGACACGGGTTCAAGCCCTGGTCCGGGAAGATCCCACAAGCTGCGGAGCAACTAAGCATGTGCGCCATAACTACTGAGCCTGTGCTCTAGAGCCTGCGAACCACAACTACTTAAGCTCGCGCACCTAGAGCCCATGCTCTGCAACAAGAGAAGCCACCACAATGAGAAGCCCGTGCACCACAGTGAAGAGTAGCCCCTCTCTGCAACTAGAGAGCCCGTGCGTAGCAACGGAGACCCAACACAGCCAAAAATAAATAAATAAAACAAATAAATTAAAAAAAAAAAAGAAGCCAATTCTAAAAAAAAAAAAAAATCTTCCTAGCAAAGGAAAGTAAAATACAGTTTCCAGAGGGCCGTGGCTGATCCTGTGTCAAGCATTGGTACCATGTGAGAGACTGCACTTCTGTCTTGAGAATTCAAACAGAAAAGCATTTGGCTACTTCAGCTCCTCTCACCGAATTCATGCAAACTGTATACAGTTTTTCTCTTTTCTTGAACTCATTTATTACAGTTTCTTTTTGATACAGCTAGACACTTAAACAGCCATTAAATGTCCCCTAGTGCTCTTACATGAAAAGCCTGGGAGGCTGGGAACCCAACAGTTACCGCTGGTCTCTGGAACAATCTGAGTAACATGATCCGCTGATAGCTGATCAATTCTTTTGACGAGGGACTGCTGAACACTAGTTCTGACAGCAAATGTAGCTGAGTTTTATAGAAGAACAAAAAAGTGAATTACTTGGAAGATTGCATATAGTAATAAAAACTTGAACATCTGGATTTTAGCTTTTTCAGTCAGAAGAGTTTGGGACTAGTATTTTTTTTTTTTCTGCCTTTGGATTCCATGATGGAAGTCTGAGGTAAATGAATAAAATATTTTGTCTGTTACCCTATACAAATATGTTTAAAATTGTAATAAAGGGGCATGAAAGGAAAACATTAGTTATTCCCTCTCTCCTAGAATTTGTATACAATCCCATTCTTCCTCATCATGCAACAGTAACAATGGTTTTGTACAGCACTTTACAAAAGGCCTTCACACATTATTTTGACCCTCAGAATAACCTTATTAAATCAAAGATTAGATATTGTTGTCTCCATTTTACAGATGAGAAAACAGTGGCTTATAAAAGACTCAGTGATTTTTTTTTCATGGAAAGGCATTTTATTTTAAATATAGCAGTGTGTACATGTCAATCCCAAACTCCCAATCTATCCCCCTCCCCTAACCTTCCCCCCCGACCATAACCATAAATTCGTTCTCTAAGTCTGTGAGTCTGTTTTGTAAATAAGTTCATTTGTATCATTTTTTTAAGATTCTGTGTGTAAGTGATATCATGTGATATTTGTCTTTCTCTGTCTGACTTACTTCACTTAGTATGATAATCTCCATGTCCATCCATGTTGCTGCAAATGACATTATTTCATTCTTTTTAATGTCTGAGTAATATTCCATTGAATATATGTACCACATCTTCTTTAAAAGACTCAGTGATTTAAACACAGAGCTGCAGCTAACACAAACGGTGTTTTTGTGTGGATTATGAAAAGGTGCCCCTTTCTCCTGACTGATGCCTTTCTGGCTTGGCAAGTAGGGTGCAGGCTGATTTCAGCCTCCACATGTAACTTTGTGCCCAAACTACTGTACATGGCATCTCTGGTCACACAGCCAATAAAGTGGCAAAACCAGAACCTAAACCCAGACCTCCTGGCTCTGGATCCTGCCCTTGTTCCACCTTGCCTCCCCTTCTAAGGTTATAGAACATTCCTTTCTCCCTTTTCTCTTTTAGTCTCCTACTTTGAAGAAATTAGAGACTCCGAATACAAGCATCTCTTCTTTACTCTTCATTGACTTTTTTTTTTCTCCTAGTTGTATACAGTATTACCTCTTCCCCTGAAATTAGAGCTTCAGCACCAAAGAATTATTTTTTTCAGCATCTCTTTTGAAGGTTTGAGGCTTTGTTTCATTTTGTTTTCCTGCTGTGTGTGTGTTTGTGTGTGTGTGTGTGTGCGTTTTAATAGTTGTGGTTATTTTTGATACAAAGTTTCTGAAAATCCTTTAAGCATTCTACTCAGTGGAAAATTCTAGAAAGTTGTTCTTTCCTACTGCAGAAGTTCTTAACAGATGACAAATAAGAACCTGATACACAGCCACCTTTTTTTTTTTTTTTTTGCGGTACGCGGGCCTCTCACTGTTGTGGCCTCTCCCGTTGCGGAGCACAGGCTCCGGACGCGCAGGCTCAGCGGTCATGGCTCACGGGCCCAGCCACTCCGCGGCACATGGGATCTTCCCAGACCAGGGCACGAACCCGTGTCCCCCACATCGGCAGGCGGACTCTCAAGCACTGCGCCACCAGGGAAGCCCCACAGCCACCTTTTGATAAATGTTCTAGATTTTATCTGAGCCCTTCAAGACAACCTATTTATCTCTGACCTCAACTTTTATTCCTCAGCTTCTAGGTCTAGAAGAATAGGGCAATTATCAGTTTAAAAAGTCAGATAAAGGATTAATTTTAAGCTGTTTTCTTTTGTTTCTTAATTTCCTAGAATAATGACTCTAAGAATATGGCTATACATTTAAATATTTTTGGCTATACTGTTTGGTTACCTGAAATTTAGCTTTTTATAAGCATTTTATTCGTGGTTCTCCTCCTTGAATTTCTTATATGCTCAATAAATGTATTTAAGTAGATGTTTAAAAATGAAGCTCTCCTTTTTTGAGTCAAACTCTCTTTTAGTTGTTACATGTGCAGATGTTTTAGTATCCACCTTAAATAAGTAAAACAGCCTTTCTTTTCATTAAAGGACAAAGTCATTGTTGATGGGGCTTTGACATTTTATTTTGAATTGTTAGGATGTGGTTTGTGGCTTCTGTAATTTCTTCTTCATGAATTGTCAGCATCTAATCAAGATCTGAAGCTGTTTAGTAATGGTATGTGGTGCATTTATGTGAGTTTCTCCATTCTCATTATAACATTCAGCTGCACAGTGTAATGAGTAGGATGTTTAACCCCATACACATGATGACTTGTTTTAAAGTATTGATTTACTTAATTTTTCTAGACCTTTGCCATTGCTGGATTGGGATCTGGACTAACAGAAGCCATTGTGGTCAACCCTTTTGAGGTAGTAAAGGTTGGCTTGCAAGCCAATCGGAACAAATTTACAGAGGTAATCATTTAATGTTTTCCTGTTGTTGATGGAATGTAAAAATTATTTTTCAGAATATAATGTCAAATTATGAACCCAGCCCATAGCCACTTGTTAAAGCCATAGTAACTTATTGTTAAGGAAGTAGCATAAGAAAAAGTCAAATTTCTTCCACAAGGAAAGCGTTAACAAAAATGCACTGAAGTCTGATGGACACCGTAAAGCAACCATACTCCAATAAAAATTAATAAAAAAAAAGTCTAATGGACAAACACATGTTTAGACATTTTTATTTTAGAGTTGTAATGTAATCTATAATGACTTGTTTGGCTATGTTTTCTGTGCTTTTGGCAGAACTTCTATTTCACATTTTACTAGAATAGACTATAGCAAAAACCACTAGGATGATAATATTGCTGTGCTTTAAAAAAAAAAAATTATGAATTCATTTGTAAAATTACCTGACTCCACACACTGCCCTCCCCCCAAAATTCTGATAATCTGTCAAGCTTGTCTTTTAGTTAAATCTGAATGAGCATACTACTAAACCTGTGTAGACGTCACCACTTGGAAATGATGGGTCTTGACATTTAGTCACTGGTACATGATGTTCCATGAAGACAGCTTGCCTTGGTCTGTGCTGCCTTCACTTCCTCGAAGTTGCCAAATAATTCCCTTTAAACCACCAAGTCCAACTGTTCTTGTTTTATTCTTTTGGGTGCCAAGCCCAAGGTAGGGAAAAAATAAGGGGATTGGCAGTCCAGGTCCTTTCTTAGCATTTGAATTTACTTCCACAACTGGGTAGCATGGTATAAATTGGTTTGGAGTATCTGCTGACCTGAATTTCTCCATAGAAAAGTTCCCCTGCCTACTACTTAAGCATCTGCTAATGGGTGGAGACCCCCCCCCTCACTCCCACCCCACTTCCTGCCTGCTGCTACTGCCTGAGAGCTCCCTGGCAGCTTCTTGAGCAGGGGTGTGGGAACGGAGAGGGGGCCCCTACTCACCTGTAACTGCCAAGAGCTGCGGAGGACAGGGTTGGCCTGCTACAGCAGATGGTATCTACTCAGAGGATGTCAATCCTAATTAAGGAAGATTTTTTTGTTTTAAGTTTCAAAAGATTGTCTTAATTGCAGAGATATATAGCACTTCAGAAAAGGTTGAAAAATCCTGTATTGCCCTAGTCTCTGTTTCTGTTTTGCTTTTTCTCTATTCTTCCTTGAATGATGGGAAAAGATGGCAAGGACCAGGAACAAATAAAAAGAAACACTTTTAAATGTCCTGTCAATATGGAGCATTAAAGACAACCCCCATGGAATCTGCTCAAGGAAAATTTGGCTGGGAGAATTACCAGCTAGAAGAAAACTTGGGGCTCCCCATTCAGTGTCCCATTTTTACCCATTTGGAAGCTTGTCTTGGGACAGCAAGGAGTGAGCAAAAGAATACACAGGCCTGGGCTTCCCTGGTGGTGCAGTGGTTGAGAGTCCGCCTGCCAATGCGGGGGACACGGGTTCGTGCCCCGGTCCGGGAAGATCCCACATGCCGCGGAGCGGCTGGGCCCGTGAGCCGTGGCCGCTGAGCCTGCGCGTCTGGAGCCTGTGCTCCGCAACGGGAGAGGCCACAACAGTGAGAGGCCTGCGTACCGCAAAAAAAAAAAAAAAAAGAATACACAGGCCTTCAAACTGCAGTCCTTTATCAAGACAGCATGCAAGCAGAGGAACACAAATGGGACAGAGCACCAAGTAGCACTCACAGGAATGAAAATCGAAGTATCACAGCACCCCTGCTCATGCCTAATGTTCTTTTTCTCTCCTCTGCCCTCAGGGAGGTTCTACACTGAGGCCATGTAAGAGCTGCTAATGTTTTGCACATGCTGAGGCCTTGCTAGAACATGGTAAACACCTTCCAGCCCAACACAAGAATGCTACATGTGCACATGCTCCTATAGTTCATTGACACGAGTGTGGTCTGTGTAAATAGTTTATGTATATACAGCCATTTTTCTAAGTGGGGGAGGATGGGGAACTTGTTTGAGGTCGTTTCTTTTGCAGAATCCACTGAACTGGATTCATTTTCCGGTATTTACTTAGACAAAATAAAATCTATTAGGTACCTTATAAAATATTTGTCATATTACTTCAACTAGTCAGAACTTGGTAAAACAGAGATCACATAGGTCACACATGTCAGCATTTTATTTCCAGCAACTATCAGGATTCAGTAGCTGATCAGAGGTGGCACTTTATTGGTCAAAGGTGCCAATATTGATCAAATTGAAAAGTAGTTAGTGCATAGTCAGTCACCCAACATAAGGTCATGGGACTATGCCTATTACAAAAAAAATCTGAGTGAAAGGAATGACGTGATAAGAATAGCAAATTTCAAACTGACAAAGGATTAATCTCCAAAATATACAAGCAGCTCATGCAGCTCAATATCAAAAAAACAAACAACCCAATCCAAACATGGGCAGCAGACCTAAATAGACATTTCTCCAGAGAAGATATACAATGAGGTATCACCTCACACCAGTCAGAATGGTCATCATCAAAAAATCTACAAACAATAAATGCTGGAGAGGGTGTGGAGAAAAAGGAACCCTCTTGCACTGTTGGTGGGAATGTAAATTGATGCAGCCACTATGGAGAAGAGTATGGAGGTTCCTCAAAAAACTAAAATTAGAACTACCATATGACCCAGGAATCTCATTACTGGGCATATACCCTGAAAATACCCTGAAAAATAATTCAAAAAGAGTCATGTGCCACAATGTTCATTGCAGCTCTATTTACAATAGCCAGGACATGGAAGCAACCTAAGTGTCCATCAGCAGATGAATGGATAAAGATGTGGCACATATATACAATGGAATATTACTCAGCCATAAAAAGAAATGAAATTGAGTTATTTGTAGTGAGGTGGATGGACCTAGAGACTGCCATACAGAGTGAAGTAAGTCAGAAAGAGAAAAACAAATACCATATGCTAACACATATGTATGGAATCTAAAAAAAAAAAAAAGTTTCTGAAGAACCTAGGGGCAGGACATGAATAAAGACACAGACATAGAGAATGGACTTGAGGACATGGGGAGGGGGAAGGGTAAGCTGGGACAAAGTGAGAGAGTGGCATGGACATATATACACTACCAAACATAAAATAGATAGCTAGTGGGAAGCATCTGCGTAGCACAGGGAGATCAGCTTTGTGACCACCTAGAGGGGTGGGATAGGGAGGGTGGGAGGGAGATGCAAGAAGGAGGAGATATGGGGATATATGTAGGAGATATGCGGATATATGTATATGTATAGCTGATTCACTTTGTTATAAAGCAGAAACTAACACACCATTGTAAAGCAATTATACTCCAATAAAGATGTTTAAAAAAGAATAGCAAATTTCAGATCTAGACATTTAAAAATACCTACCAGTCATTTGGGGCAAGTGCAGCTGTTTTCTCTGTCTTTTGTCGAGAACTCATTAACTCCAAAGCCTACGTCTATTGACTAGCACGTCCTTTTATCCAACAAGTGATACCCTTTTGTTAATCTGTACCTGTGTTGAATTAATCCAAAACAATGTTAGGTGCGCTCACTTCAGCATCTGTATGGCAAGGAATAATTAATACTTTCTTCATTCTCAGGCTTTGTAGGTTGTCAAGAATTATGGGGTGGGTGGGCGGGGAGAGGAAGAGGAAGAGAAAGGGAGGAAGAAAGGAATTAATTTTTTTTTTTAGGAATTAATTTAATGCCTAAAGCATTTAAAGATTATGCTTCCTTTTTTAAGAAAAAAAGTTTTAATTGTGGTATAAAGTTTTAATTATGTATAGATAATGCATATTTATGTTAGGAGACACCAAAAAAACTACATATTTCTGTATGTACATATAAGTGTACAGATGTACTAAAAATGGTCTAGACTTTCAAGCAGTGCTGTCCAAAAATAGAAATATAACATGTGCCACCTACATGTAAAAAGGTAAAAAGAAACAGATGAAATTAAATTATATATTATTTAACCCAGTATATCCATAATATTATCATTTCAAAATGTAATCAATAAATTATATGAGATATTTTACACTCTTTTTTCATACTGGCTATTCAAATCTAGTGTGTATTTTATGCCTACAAGCACGTTCCAGTTTAAACTAGGACATTTCAAGCACTCAGTAGCCTCATGTGGATGGTGATGTCCTTAGAAGACAGTGCAGGTCTGGAGGAATTCATACAAACTTCTCACTTTGGCTGCCTCTGGAAAGGAGACTGGAAGGGGGGAGAGGAAGATAAGAGTTTTAAGGGAAGAGCTTGGTGCGTTTGAATGTTTAACATGAGAATGTATCCAGTATTATCTGTGAACATTTACATTAGAAGGTAACACTTGCTCACTGTAGAAAATTTAGAAAATACAGAACCGTATAAAGAAAAGTAAGTAATCCAAAAGAAATGTTCTAATGGCTCTGCCGGGTTAAACCCACCTCAGAATCTTTTCAGCTAATTCAGGTGGGAATGACTTGCTGACCCATCTTAGGACTCAACCTTGCGTAATTCTGGTTCTAGTACTTCATTTATAGTAGCAGGAACCCCCATTTTTTCTGCTCTATAATTTCTTAAAGAGCTTAAACCTTATGTGCAAATTATCAAAGAACATATATAAACAAAGCTGTCTAGAACAGAAAGGCAATTGGTTTGGGGAGCAAAAAGCCATAAGGGTTTGCGGAGAGATGTACCCATCAAGCTCTTTACCATTTCCTAACAGTATGGCCTTGAACAAGTTACTTGCAGTTCCCTCTGTGGTAAAATGATGGTGATCAGTCCAACTACATTACAACAAGGTATTTCTATAAGGAGATAGAAACACAGGTCCCGCAGGGCCATCTAAGTTACTGACTTTGTGACAGCCCCCTGCTTCCTACTCTGACCATAGCCCAGTTTCCTGTTTTGTTAGGGAAAAATAATAGTAATGGCCACATCAAATGGTGTAATAGGGTTAGTTGAGACATGTATATAAAGCTGTCAATACAGTCTGTCATGTAGTGGTGGTTTAATAAGTGTTAGTAGTTATTATTACCACCTGCTTTTTATGAGAATTTAAATGTGATTGTATACCCAAAGGTCTTAACACAGAGCCTGGGACATGATAGGCACTCAACCAATGGTAACTATTTCTAGATGCAAATTGATCTTATAAATCCTTAAGGTTGACTAGAGACAGATCTATCTTGAGATATTGCTGCAATGAACAGTCACACCTGACTCCCAGTTGTGGGCTCAAAAACAGCTTACTGAACAATGGTTCACCTTAGGTCATTCCCAACTGCCAATGCAATCCATTCAGCCTGAATTCTTTATCAGGGCTTAAGGGCTGGCAGCCTAGTTACAGTGCCTATTGACAAGATCTTTAAACTTAGATGCAGGTCTGTTATCATAAACAATAGTAGTTGGGTACCTGTTTGCTATAAATAACTTGCATATAGCAGCAGAAGTTCAAGAGGAAACTAAAAACATTTGAAGCCACTTTGGAAAGAGTTCTACCACAATCAAGATATTCTTCCTCAAGAATAGTCATATAAATTGAACGTGGATTCTTGATCAAGCCTTCGCGGCCACTTCACCTGGAGGCTGTGAACTAAGCTCATTTTCAGCCTTTTCAGTCAGTTACAGCTGCCAGCTGTGGTGAAACACTAAATAGATGGGCTGCATGGAGAATGGCCAGATGGCTCGACAACACCTTTACAAAAAGCAGAGCAGTTTCCCCAGAGGCTTATTTTGCAGGGAGATAACTCTTGCTGCTCCGCCAATAGTATGAGTTTCTCAGGCCACAGGTCTGTGGCTCAGCCTTTCTACCTTCCTGCCTTAGATTTGAACCACCATGGATTCGTACACAGTAATTGTGGATTTTCCTATTTCATCAGCCTGAGGAGGTGAGTCTGCGTGGTCCTTTAAAGATGAAAAGTTCCCAAGAAGTTATCTGTAGTGGAAGATAGCCTAGGGTAACAGTAGTCAACATGACTCTTAATATTACACTTAAAGTCTTGGAGGCGATGGTAGAGTGATAAAGATGGAACAAAAGGACTGCCGTGGTCCCAGGTGCGCAGAGCGTGGTCTAGAAGGAGGTTGTGGAATGTAGGTAGATGTCCATTTGGCCCTGTGGGGAGGGAATGGTTGGCAAAGGGCCAGAATGGGGCCCTCTGAAGCATGGGGTCCAGGAAAGGCGCCCCTCTAGCTAGGATCCAAGGGCAATACTGGCTGAGAGCAGAGGCTGTGTGTGCTATGTTCTTGGGGCCCTCAGTGAAATTCCTGACAGGATTTCCCAGGAATGGCAGGTACGCCGCTGGCTCCAGCTGCCTGTGTTCACCCCTCTGTGGTCTAGGACTGATTTTCTAGGCAGTCAGAGGTATGTTATCCATAAAATATGCCTTCCCTCCCAGTAAGCCCTAAACTATGCTAGAAATGTAAAGGAAATTGTGGTTAATTTGGTTATTGATACTTCCCTTATATCCTTCCAGCTTCTGTATGAAGTATTTCAATAGGTGTACTTGTCTTGCCTCCACTTTTAAAATTACCACCATATCAGTCAAAGACTATAATCCCTGCCACACTTCCTTCAATTCCAATACCAGAATCTTGGCCAGCATCTTAAAATTCACAGTGAATAAAGTAAACCGGTCTCTAAATACGCTTGACCTTCTGTGGGGAGCAAAGTAATCACAGCTTTGTCATGCTCTGGTTTGGTTCAGTGGGTATAAAAACATGTTCAGATAAAATCAGGATAGATCCAAATTTCCCCCCATCCTTCAAACTAAACCCAAGCAAAGTGTTGTTCTGGTCTGTAGTCTTTTTGGCTTAGGACTAGGCTTGCCCAGGGATTTCTCCATTGGAGATGGTGTGTATCCCCAGTCTTGCCAAAAGTGTGACTTTGTAGCTTGTTGTCCTTATAAGACCCTGCTCCCTTCTAACTAGGTGCATCGTTTTTTTCTGTACACTTATAAGAATGAGAAGTCCCCTATCAATTATGCTAAGCCAAGTGGTGTTTTGCTGGCATGCTCTCTGCTAGCCTGGAAACTGTGAATTTCTCTCCAGGAGCAAAATCTTGTATGAATTGTTTCCCAGTTTTTCTCTCCACTTTGAAATCTACTTCAAAGTTATTATTTGGCTAACGGGTTATGTTTTCCTTCCCTTGAGGTCTATAGGATTTGCCTCTGATGTGTGGATGGGGCACAGCTTATCCTTCTACTCTGTCATTTTTATCGGCGTTACATATGAACATAATCATTCTCACCCCCAAATAGGAAACTAAACCTTTAGGAAATTGCAAAAGCCTGTTTCATCTCTATTTAGTCTTTAAAGATGTTCAGCCCAAGAAGGGAATAGTCTTCCACCTATGCTCTATGATTAAAACTTAAGGATCAATGAACTGATAGCAAATGTATCATCGATGGTAGAATCTTTAAAGATAAGGATTTTTAAAAAATTAGTTCAGGGTTTGATTCTTGTTTTGGATAACACCACTAAATATAGCTCTACATACTCTATCCTGGGAGCTTAATAATCTAATAGAGACCAGTTAGATCACGTACAGTATCACAAAGCTTAGTGATTATTTTCTCCATAGGCAATTAACAAATGCTTAAACTTAGTCATATTATGTAGAGACAACACAAAGTGAATAGGACTGTACTTTGCGATCCTCTCTCTCCAGAAGGAGAGAAGTTGAGTTACGTAGAGAGTGAATGTGTGGCTCTTTTTTCAGGACGCGTGAGAAGCTAGCTTCAAGGGCATGTCAACATTCATGATGACGTATTGAGTTAAGTTCAAATTTTTCCTGCATTACCATGTGAAATCCTGCCTGGAAGCTGTTCAGTACCTAAATTATTTCTTTCCAGTCTATGATTCTTGTAGGCAGAAAAGTGAATTATGTGTATGAATCCATTCCTATAGTTATCTTTCAACAGTACCTAAGGCAGCAGCCAAGTTGCCTCTCTATTATCATTTACAGAAAATGGACTTCAGTCTTCCACTCAGCTGTGCCAGAAACCCTAGATTTTTGCTTTCAGAATTGAGACTTTGAAGTAATGATAATAGCTACCATTTACAGAACATCCACTATAGGCCAGATACTGTGCAAGATGCCTTACATGTTTTTTCCTTTATTTGATTTTTTAAAGTTATATAGTTTTTATAAATTACAAAAGTAATTGTTTTCACAAATCAGGTAATACAGGGCTATGTAAAGAAAAAATAATTGGTGATTGCTGCCACTACCGCCCTGCAATCGCATCGCTCTGGTAACTGCTCTGTCTCCTTCCACCTTTTACAGTGCTCACACGTGCCTGATACCTAATCCTCCCATTATCCCTATTAGGTCAATGGCTCTATCTCTATGTTACGGATAGGGGAAATAAAACCTAATGCAGTTATTAGCTCTAAGGAACTGAGCATTAACATAGAGGTCTCTTTCTAGAAACCACACTGTTTTCACTGGGATAAAGAAAAGTGGGTAATGAAGACGCTTAAGGGAAAATCGTTGTGTTTCTGGAACCATGAAGAAGCAAAGGCTCCTTCCATGTTGCCAGTCCCCTCTGAGTAGTCACCCCTGTGTCCACAGCGCAGTCACCTTCCCTCCTGCTCTGCCAGCAGTGCGGGGGCAAAGCACAGGGTCAGCATCTCGTCCCGTCACCCCGAGGCCCCGTGTTCCTCCAGGCAGTTATTGGACAGCAACTTGGTGTTGACATAGCTTTGTGGCTCAGCATCTGGAAGAGTTTGTTTAAAGCAAATTATTTTCCACTCACAGATTGTTTAAAAATAGGCCTGCTCATCAAATGTAAATTGTAGAAAGAATATAATTATATTTTGGATGTCTTTTTGTCCCTAATCATGCCTTAGTAAAATAAACTGCAACGACAAATTAGTGAAATACCTAAGCTAAAAGAGATGTGTAACTGTGGAATTTTGAGCCCGATTCCTCTTCTTTCACTTACATTTTGTTCTCAAATAAAAGGAAGAGTTTTCTTCTTTTTTCAAATTTATGAAAATGCTTCAAGACTTCGAGGAATGAAGAGCTTAAGTGATCTATCTCCTAATGAGCAAGGGTATTTTCCTACCTAAGTGTAGCAACTGGATATCCTCTTTAAAAAGCAGTATTTTTCTTAAGGCCCAGATATGGACACTCACTTCACTGTATAAAGGTCTCATCTGGTTTGCTTTCCAGTCATGTGATGAAATCCAGTGCAACACCTTATTCCATTGGCTCTAAAATGCACCCGAGTTCCCCTTGCCATGGGAAGCAAGTAAAGGGACGCATGTGGAGCGTGCTGTCTTTGGACATGGTGTGCCTAGAGCTCTTCTCTCGCTTTAGAGAGGGAGGAAATCCACTGGCACACACCCCACACTTGTGCCTACCGGCCATGCTCTGATAGCTATTTACCCAAGGAACAATGCCTAAAACCTCTGTCCATGATCTCACAAGGTAATCAGAGCCAGTTACGGTCAGTAGTTGGATGGAAGAACTCCAGAAAAAATAGCTGAGGCTGCCATAAGTCATCTCGGTGATTTGTTGGTAATTCTGGGCTCTCAAAGAGTAAGGAATCAGTGTTCCAGAGTGGTGCCTGGGAGCATTGTATAGGCAATGGATCTTCTCTTTTATTTAAGCCTCTTAAGGACTTTTAATTTTTAAAAGAATTTTTTATTGAAGTGTGTTGATTTATAATATTATGTTTTAGGTAGGCAGCGTAGAGATTTAGTATTTTTACAGTTTATATTCCATTAAGAGTTATTACAAGATAATGGCTGTAATTCTCTGTACTGTACAATATATCCTTGCTGCTTATGTATTTTATACACAGTAGTTTGTATCTCTTAATCCCATACTCCTAACGCACCCCTCCCCCTTCCCTCTCCCCACTGGTACCCACTTCTTTGTTCCCTATATCTGTGAATCTGTTTCTGTTTTGTTATACACATGCGTTTGTATTATTTTTTTAATTCCACATACAAGTAATATCATACAGTATTTGTCTTTCTCTGTCTGACTTATTTCACTAAGCATGATAATTTCTAGGCCCATCCACGTGGCTGCAAATGGCAGAATGTCATTCTTTTTATGGCTGAGTAATATTCCATTGTGTATATATAGCACATCATTTTTTTTTAATTGAGGTATAGTTGATGTACAATATAAAGTACAGGTATACAACATAGTGATTCACAATTTTTAAAGGTTATACTCCATTTATAATTATCATAAAATGTTGACTATATTCCCTGCGTTGTACAATATATCCTTGTAGCTTATTTACTTTATAAATAATAGCTTGTACTTCTCAATCCCCTACCTCTATCTTGCCCCTCCCCGCTTCCCTCTCCCCACTGGTAACCACTAGATTGTTCTCTGTACAAGTCTGTTTCTTTTTTGCTATATTCACTATTTTGCTTTGTTTTTTAGATTTCACATATAAGTGATATCAGTTTTCATTCTTTTTTACGGATGAGTATTATTCCATTGTGTATATACACCACATCTTCTTTATGCATTCATCTGTTGATGGACACTTAGGTTGCTTCCATATGTTGGCAATTCTAAGTAATGCTGCTAAGTACATGGGGTGCATGTATCTGTTCAAATTAGTGTTTTTGTTTTTCTCAGATATATACCCAGCTGTGGAATTGCTAGGTCATATGGTAGTTCAATTTTTAGTTTTTTGAGAAACATCCATATTGTTTTCCATAGTGGCTGCACCAATTTATATTCCCACCAACAGTTTATGAGTGTTCCTTTTTCTCCACATCCTCTCCAACATTTGTTATTTGTGGGGTTTTTTTGATGTTAGCCCTTCTGACAGGCGTGAGGTGATTTCTCATTGTGTACCACATCTTCTTTATCCATTAGTCTGTTGATGGACACGGATTGCTTCCATATCTTGGCTATTATAAATAGTGCTGCTATGAACATTAGAGTGCATGTATCTTTTAAATTTTTTTTCATGTGTTTTGGATATATGCCCAGGAGTAGAATTGCTGGGTCATATGGTAGTTCTATTTTTAGTTTTTTGAAGAACGTCCATACTGTTTTCCATAGTGGCTTCATCAATTACAGAAATTCGATTTCATGTTTCATAATCATTATAGAATATTCTCATGGGTAGATATAAAATTTTTCAGTATATCTCTCCAAATAAAAAGCAAAGCAAAAATATTTTTATGTTTCTCGAATATGAACAAAGTACCGTACTAGATAGTTAACACAGTGCATGGCACCTAGTAGGGCTCAGTAGGTGTTTGTTGAATAAATTAATGCATAAAAGAGCATGGAGTTCCCAGAATTAACAATTGGCAATAGCTGACATCAGAGTTAAAGTAGACTTTGAGTTCCTTCCAAATGGAAATACTTCTGGCAGGTACCAGTGAACTGAAGATTTTTCTAAATCAACGTGGAGAGCAGTGTGATATCGCAATATTAGCTCCATTCCGACCCACTTATTCTTCCATGCTTGCAGCTCTGGTGCAGTCAATGAAAGGTATATCTAGGAAAGTTAGAATGCAATTTGGCCCACCGCTGGTAACTAAATATGAAAATTGGAGTGAATCTAAATATTGAAAGGAAACTGAATTTGTGGGTGACCTGCTGGGTTGGATAGGATTGGAATCATGTGCCTGATGATGCTAATCCGTCAGCATTTCGTTTTGAAATGGAAGCCCAGTAATCAAATAAGTTTAGTAAAACTTGTGTTTACAGAGATCTAGTCAAAATGATTCTGTATTTTCCTAGTGGAAGTCATGCTTTGCCTTTCTAATTAAATATTTGCTTACATGTGTGCGATACAGTGTCTCTGAATGAAGCAAAGAGGACACCTCTAATTCTTACGGGAATTAGAGTTTAGGTTTTTCTTGGTCTCAAGGCCCCAAGCTGCCAGAAAAATATATTTGTATTTATCTGTTACCTGTATCAGTTGGATTATCAAACTCTGAAAATCTTACAGCATGTGTATAACAAGAATGAGTCAACAAGCATGAGAGCACCACTGGATGAGATGTAGAATTCTGCTTAAGCCATTTTCCAGTACTTTTCCCTTAGGAATATTACTTAATCCTTGGTTTCCTCACCTGTAAAATGAGGATAATATACCTGTGGTCCACGTTACAGGTTGTTGAGAGAGGCAATCATATATGATAGGATGGCAGAACCATGCAGAGTATAAAAGTATGAACTTGGAGCCTGAGGGGCCTCAGTTTGAGCTCTGGACCTTCCACTAACTCTGTGATATTGAGCAAGTAACTTAACTTTAGTTTCCTCATCTGTCAAATGGGGATAAAGATAATACCCATCCCACACACTTGTTCAGAGGATTAAGTAAGATGATATATGTAAAGTACCAAGTATCTATGATAATGACTAACATTGATGAGCACTTCCTGTGTTCCAGGTACCTGGTAACATGCATGTATATACTCTCTAAGGTATAAATAAACTGTGTCAGGTGGAGGCCTGGTTAGTGTGCTTTTCCTTTCCCAACCTTTGCTCCTGCATGGTGGCCTTGCTTCTACAGTGCATAGACCTGTCAAGTGAAGAGTTCTTACCGAGGATGTTTACCAAGCAGTAGGGAAGAGACCATTTTACAGGATCTGCTGCTCCTGAGAGGAAAGCCCTGGGGTGATGACCTAGGAGATCTCTAGCCCAGGAGTTGGATATGGGTGGCTCCCAGAAAAAGTAGACCTATGATCTTGCACTCTGGATGCATTTCTGTAGGAAGGATCATGTCACAAGGGTCCAGGGCTCTGAGAAAAGGAAACCATAGCCAAAAGGAGTGAGCAGGAAGAGGCTAGTTATTCATGTCCTTCCTCCCCCTCAAATCAGCCTCCACCTTTTGGTTGTCATTGCCTTCAACTACCAAAGAAATTACCTGTTATTTTACTATTATAACTAGTTGTATTATCTTCATAATTGCCATTATTATTAATAACAGCTAATATATAGTAAATGCTTACATAGGGCCGAGTTCACTGACTTATTTATCATCACAACAACAATCCTATGAGGAAGATTCTATTATTATCCTTATTTTACAGATGAATGAAGTGAGGATAAATCAGAGGATAAAATACCTGCTGAAGCTAGCAAGTGATATTTCTGGGATTCAAAGCTTGGGACTGTCTGGCTCTGACCCCCTATTTCTAACTACTGTACTACCCCCTGATTTGCTTAATTATTCACAGCTGAGTTCAAACTCAACAAGGCACTTGAGTCAAAATCCATGTGTTACATTTCTTCGTACCTACCTAACATCCAAGCTGGTAGAAATCAGGCAATGGACCATCAGTAAATGCTATTTGGATTGACGTATACACACTACTATATATAAAATAGATAAATAATAAGAACCTACTGTATAGCACAGGGAACTCTACTCAATACTCTGTAGTGACCTATATGGGAAAAGAATCTAAAAAAGAGGGGATATATGTATATGTATAACTGATTCACTTTGCTGTACAGCAGAAACTAACACGACATTGTAAATCAACTGTACTCCAATAAAAATTAATTTTAAAAAGATCTAATAGAAGTCCTCTCTTTAAATTTTGATGATTTAGCACACTAGATTTTTAAATGATAGACACATCTTTATACCTGTTTTATTTAGGGAAAGCCATGTTAATCTGCACTTTCATTCAAAGTCATTGGTTCCTCTGTTGCTGAAGAATCTAGATGGCTTCTGACCTCCCCATCTCTCCTGCCCTCAGGGCTTCAGAGTGGGTGAGGATGGAGAGGAAGCTTGGGCTAGAAGCAGGGAGGACTGGTGTTGGTCAGTCTGGACCCAGGCAGCCTCACTTCTGCCTAGTTTCTTTCATCCCCAGGAGAGCTGCCTCCTTTCCTTGCCTTTGCCCTCTAGGCTGCCTTCCTCACAACAAGAGAGCAGTGCCTAGCAGTTTGCTCAGCACTTTCAGAGTCTTTCCAACAGAAATGAAATTCTGCTCAACTTGTCCTCAAGTCTCTTTTGAAAACCAAAATAAATAACTGGGATTGATAGTCAATGTGCCATAACACAAACAAAAAAATCCCATTTTGTAGCAGAGAGAGTGAACTTTAACCTTCTGAGAATTTTTGGTTTTCCGATATGAAATGTCTCTTATTGTTTTAAGGTACGTTCTCATGTGTTTTTCTCATGTCACAAAAAAAGGGTTTTCTTGAGATTAATGTAATTTATTGTAATTAATCCTCTTAAATAAAAAGATGAATTTGAGTGTAGAATTGTAGCTAGAGTTTTAAAACATTTATCAGTAAAAGCTGTAGGGTTTACTCTCTAAACAAACTCATTTAAATGTATCAGGTTAATTACATAGCTACAAAGTTGGATGAAGAGCCTTGATTGGATTTGTTCTGTTCTGCTGACACAGCCTTAATTGCACATGATACGAAAACACTTTTAGTCAGTGAGTGCATCAGACTGCCATGATCACTCCAGCAACCTGCTGCAGTGAAATTTCAAATATGCGTCATCTCAGTGCTTGCCTTATGGGAAAAAAATTAAATGCTGAACGTTTCCCCTTATTTACTATTCAGTATTCAAAATTTAAGAGGGAGAGAGATCCTTTGTGCTGTACCTCCAAAAAGGAAACAGTCACTCAACCTTATTTAAAAACCCACATGAATTGTTGTAATTGTACTGTAATGAATTATAAAACTCAGGGCAAACTACAGTGATTTCTTTAGCAAGTTCCAAAAGTAGCACTGACTGGGTTCCAGCAGTCGAGGTATTTCAACCTTAGGTAATCAATCAAAGGGCTGGAAAGAAGTAAATTAAAGGTAACCCAGTACTCTCAACACCATTGATTTATCATTTATCACAGCAAGTGTTACACACACTGATTGCCCACTTTCTTGAGGAAGTCTACAATCAACTGCTAATTTATCCACAGCCGATTTCTAACCTAACGCCAGTTTAAACTATTGAGGGAATGGAATCAGGACTAATTGTAACATTCACTTTAGAAAAACATAATTAGGGGCTTCCCTGGTGGTGCAGTGGTTAAGAATCTGCCTGCCAATACAGGGGACATGGGTTCGAGCCCTGGTCCAGGAAGATCCCACATGCCGCGGAGCAACTAAGCCCGTGCGCCACAACTGCTGAGCCTGTGCTCTACAGCCTGCGAGCCACAACTACTGAGCCCACATGCCGCAACTACTGAAGCATGCACGCCTGAAGCCCGTGGTCTGCAACAAGAGAAGCCACCACAATGAGAAGCCTGCACACCGCAACAAAGAGTAGCCCCCGCTCGCCGCAACTACGGAAAGCCTGTGTGCAGCAACGAAGACCCAACAGAGCCAAAAATAAACAAATAAAATAAATTTTAAAAAAAAAAAAAAAAAAGAAAAACATAATTAGGTAAATATTCAGGAGCCAAAAATACACTCCTTTTGGATTATGCACAGTTATGGATTACCAGTATGGATTACTAGTTTATCTATATGGTTAATCCCCTCTATTAGTGTGGATGATCCAGAATTGGATGCACCTATTGACATGTCGAAAATGATGTTAGTTATTATATGACATTAGTTTCACTAATTCCGTCAAAGATATTTTTTCTTCGCCAACAATCTTCCCTTTAAGGCCTGTTGTTATGCATGCAATTTCGTTTACTTTTGGGGTTTCCTAATTTTAAAAAGCATGAATCTAGGCATGATTATTCATCTTTGGGGAAAAATAAGTCCCTAATAATTTTGGGCTTGAAGGGAAGTTAAAACTGTAATTTATTCTGTTTCACAGTCCCAAAGATGACCTTTCTCCTCTCTCGTGCAGCAACCATCCACCATGAGTTATGCAAGACACATCATTAAGAAGGAAGGCTTGGGACTCCAGGGCCTCAACAAAGGATTTACAGCAACTTTGGGACGTCACGGAGTTTTCAACATGGTTTATTTCGGCTTCTACTACAATGTCAAAAACATTATTCCTGTCAATAAGGTAACTGTTTAATAGATTAAAATCCTGGAGGAAAAATCCTATCAATGATGATAGCTGCATTTGTAGAGTATTTATCCTTCCAAGTCACTGTGCTCAACTCTTATGTCTGTTAGCTAAGTTGATCCCCACATCAGCCTTGTTTATTGAGTGTTGTGATCCCTATTTTGAATTCAGAAACGAAGGCTCAGAAAGATCAAGTAAATTGCTCAGAGTCACATAATAAAGAGCAAGGCAGAGCCTTGAACCCAAGTCTGACACCAAAACTCATCTTCTTGAAGAATATACCATTATACCTGAATGCTTCACATTTATCACTAATAGGAATTTCTAGAAACTGTTATTACTTAATTTTTATCTCAGAAGCATAACTTTCTCAAGGAAGTTGAAATTTTCATAGTGTAAATAAATTTTGAGTTCATGAGGGAAAATTATCAGCCTAAAATTTAAATTTTACCTAGATAGTAATTTTTAAATTCACCTAAGTTAATTAGGGTAAGTAGTAAATCAACTCTTCTAGGATCATGCACTTTTGATATAAAATAATAATAATAATTTTTAATGGTAACTTACAGATGTCAGCAGCCTTTCAACTTTGACAAGATAAAAGTAACACATGATGTGTTTTAAAATGAGCATCTTTGGGGCTTCCCTGGTGGTGCAGTGGTTTAGAGTCCGCCTGCCGATGCAGGGGACATGGGTTCGAGCCCCGGTCCGGGAAGATCCCACATGCTGGGCCCGTGAGCCATGGCCGCTGAGCTGGCGCGTCCGGAGCCTGTGCTCCGCAACGGGAGAGGCCACAACAGTGAGAGGCCCTCGTACCGCAAAAAAAAAAAAAAGTATTGAAGAGCTTTATAAAGAATAAAAATATTTCTAATATGGCTATCACCTGATTCTATAAGGTAATGTGGGTTACAGTTGCCTTTTTCCAGCTATCCCCTGTAATCTAGGCCAGTACTTATCTCAAGTAACAGCTGAATCCAAGGCATGTTCCCCATTAACTATCTGTTGACATTGCCTCATTCGCCAAAATTGTTAACCAGGTTTCACTCTATTTAGAAACCTCATTTTTTGAGTATAACCTCATGTTTTGTTGGTCTGAAATCTATGAATGGCCACAGAATATATAGATCCCCCCACTGACTGACAATTCTGACTCTGGTGGTCCTCAGAGCTCTTCTCCTGTTGAGTTCTTGAAATACAGAAGTAGAGTACAATAAACACTTTGGTCGTGGATGACATGAGAGAGTTCAGCTCTACATACATGAAAAAAATGTTTTTAGCAGGAACAGATTAATAATCTTTGGAGCCCTGGGTGAAATGAAAATGTGCAAAAATTAAGAATTTCAAGACAGCAACTGTAGAGCAATAAACCAAGCATGGGGCTCCTCTAAGTGCAGGCTCTGGGCAACTGCACAAGTCACACAGCCATGAAGCTGATGTTTTTTAAACTCTGAGATGAGTGATTCATACAACGTGGGAGAAATGTCCATGCCTCTATTTCTCCAGCTATCCAAAGGCTTGCAGCAGATAGAAATTACACACAATAAAATGAATGATATAATTTACAAATGTTATATAAATAATATATATTTTATTATATATATTTGTGCATGTATTTTAATGCATATGTTATTACAATAATATGAACTTGGTTATATTTAAAGAAGAATTTCAGAAGGATCAATAAGATTTATATATGATTGTGTTACTAATGCTTAAAAAAATCCACGAATGCAAACTTCATTCTACAATTAATCAATACACTTAAGTTTTAAATGTTATGCATTATGAAAAAAACAGAAGCTTGAATATTTATTTATTACTTAAAAGACATCATAGTATTCTGAAATTATGGAAAGAGCTCACTTATCTTGCCAGCTTACAAGGGTCAGATTATATTAGCCCTTATAGGCCACACTAAGGATTCTTCTGTTTATCTGAAGAGCACTGGGAAGCCAACAAAAGATTTTAAGCAGAGAAATTACCTGATCACTCTGGCTGCAGCGTGGAGAATGGGTGGAATGGGGGTGGTGTGCAAAAGACAGAGTGTAACATGGAAATGATTGTTATGTGCAATGCTGGGGTCTTGGACTACAGTGTTCATGGTGAAGACAAGGGGAAGTGGACAGATTTGAGAAAAGTTTAGAAGGCAAAGTCTATAGGATGTGGTGATCGAGTCTACGTGCATGTTGATAAAAGGGGTAGTGGGGAGGGATGGTGCCTAGGTTTGGGGCTTGAACAACTGAAAGGATAATGGTGCCATTCGTTGAGAATGAACAAGTTTGGGGGAGAATATTATGGGCTGAGCCTGGAAAACTGAGTTTAACCACATTTGGACACTGAAGTGCAGATGTTGCATCAGTGATTGCACGTGGGATCTTGAGAGGAGAGCTCTGAAATGGCGATAGACATCTAGACAGCAGTAGTACACCTGGGCGAACATACTTTTAGTGGAGAATGATCATGGGCCAATCACTTTACTGCTCTGAGCTTCAGTGTTTTTAATCTGTAAATTGAAAAGCTAAGATTGTCCTTTCTACCTGACAAAATAGTTTTGAGGATTAAGATAAATAATACATGAAGTTGTTTGTGCATTTAAGGTGCCGTGGAAGTGTTAAGTGTGGAGGTGCTGATGACAGGTATGGGAAGAGGAGTAGAGACAGAGGGTGGTGGAAGCAGTAAGCGTCTAGAACTGTGTGAAGAACTTTTCCCCAGGACTGTTCCTTCTGCACTTAAATGAACGCTGTGGGGTTAGTTGTGGGTTTTGCTTTCAGGGGTGTTTTGCCTAGAAGAAAGTCATTGATCTTATGTGTTCTGTAATCTAAGCCTGATTCAAAACTGGGAAACCAGTATTCTTTAAATTTAAACCATAATAAATCAGTCCTTTGTGAAGAGGAAGATACGATAATCATTAAAACATGTTGAAGAACGTCATCAAGTTGTTAACCACGAGGAGGAGGTGGTGTTCCTTGAAGGCTTTTTTCCATCTTTGCTCTAGGCTGGCTCTAGCCATACACTCCAGACAGTTTGTTTACAGGGTTATTGTTTCAATTCCCTCACCCAGCAATTGGTCATTCTCTTGCCCCAAGGGAATTTGAGATTTCACCAATTCTGAGTGGCATGGGATAATTCTAGATTTTTCTTTAATTTAACATTTTTAAAATTGATATTGTCTACCAACGTTTTCCATTTTCAGAGTATTTAATTTTATAAGAAACTGTCCATAATGATCATGTCTGAGGAGTGGAAATGGAGAATCCTATGCATGTGTGTTTGTGTGGAGCCGTGGGGAGAGCAGGAAAAAGCAGGGAGCAGTGGAGGGAAAGTACTTTTTCTTTACAGAATTCTGAGCTGTTGGAAGCTTCTACAAGAAGCATGTATTAATTTTATAATAGGAAATAAATCCGTGAAAATTTTAATAGAATCTTATAAAATAGAGTACCTAGTTAACTTTTTAACACTTTACTCAACTCTAAGACTATGTCTACAGAGGTAAAATAAGAACTTGAAACAGTAAGTTCAGATACCTCAGGTCAGATACCCACCCTGAAGTTTTTAATTTTAACTCTTCAGATTGGTGATCTCTGGTAGATACATTTTTCAAGCTTCACAGAAATATCCTGACCTTCTGTGCCATTTTGTACTATTAAAACCATTTTTGTAGACTTCATGATTTTGCCTGATCCTTCTCACAATAACTGTCATTTTCAGATAAGGAAAGAAAAACAGGAAGTAAAGGCCCAGAACTGAAAGTTACTGACATAATTTATCTGAAGGTATACAGCAGTGGGAAGGAAAGAACCAGAGGCCAGAACTCTTTCTTCTATACCATGTAATGCTTTAACCCTACATCTTACCTTGTCTTTTGTCACACATAAATTGTCACTTTAAAATGATTACTAAAATTTAAATAAGTGCACTGGCTACAATATCCAGACAGTGTAACCAGATTCTGCTTTTGCCTCATTCAGACCTGGAACCTGGTCTTCTCTTTTCACATCCTGAGTCTCTGATCCATAGAAACAAAGAATTATGAGACATGACTCTGGAAGAGCTGGGCATTACCAGTTTGAAACTGGTGCTGTGTTATATTCTTGCAGACTTATTTTTAGAATCTAAATATTCCTATAGAATGGTGACTAAGTGGTTACAATAGAAAAGTTTGCTTTGAATATTAACTGACCATGGAATTCATTTAATGGTGGCATTCATTTTCATCTTGCAGTAAATGGAATGGAATGTCAGTATAAAGAATTATCCCTTCTCCCCAGAAAGAGGCCATCACTTCTTAAAGTAAAGCCTTCTAGAAATAGATATTGATTAACTTAAATGCTGACATCTTTTTCAAATATCAATGAAGGTAAGCTTTGATTGCAAAACCGATTTCTTTCATTTCCATTCCAAGGTAGGGTGTTCAGAGCATTTTATTTGTGATGTTGACACACAAATGAGAATGGTAAGATTTAAATGTTACATCTCGTTGATAACTTTGTCTTCTAGTTCCATATTTACTGCTTTTCCTATATTTCCATAAGTAAAATAATAATAATACTAGTAGAAATTGATGTCTAAAGTTCATGGCTGTCAACAGTATTAAACTGTGCTTTCACTTTGCATCCTAATTAAGCATGTTTGCAGGTTATTTTGCCAAAAACAATAGACCTTTTGTGTTGAATTCTGCCATGATATAAATCACATGTGTGGGTTAGAAATATTCTAGGAGAGAACAATTTTTCATAGGTTCAATCCTTCTTACTTAATAAACCATTTAGACCTGTCCCTGTGGTCATTTTACTACAGACGGTATTAAGTCAAACATTTTATTTTCTTCTAAGGTAATATCCATAAGATATTGCCTTTTAGAAACGCAAATGTTTTTCTTTTACTTTTGATTTTTAATATTATCTTTGTTTTGTAAATTCTGTAGAAAGTCTGAGGGTGGTGCCAGATGCACTTCAGTTTATTAGAAGAAATGTGGAAATATGTTAGTTTCATGATTTAGAGCTCTGTCCTTCCCTAAGGTGTGCACTGGGCTGAATGAAAAATGCACCTTTGGGTTCCAGTGGAGAACTTAGACAGAGCTGTTTATATTTTGAAAAGAAGAATCTCAGTAGAATTAGATCATAGTAGGATTTAATTTATGACCATTTATTTTTCTGATTCTCTCTTACTTGATCATTAGTCTTACCAATCATCCGGTAATGGGAAGGGCAAGAGCATTAAAGTTTCATTAAGAACAAGTCTCCTTTCTGGTAACCACTGGGGTAAAACAACAAGTATATATTATCTATAAAATTCCGGGACGTGTGACAAGATTCTGCGGTAAAAAGTGGTATCTTTCACTGGCAGTTTTCACAGACTCCCTGGGGTGTGTGTGTGTTTCAGGAGAGGAGGGCATGGGGGAGGGCAGAGGGAAGCGGGACAGGGGTTCAGGCACTTTCTTAAATAAACTTCAGGCCAAAAGTTTCCAGTCAGGTACCACCCAAGTGGATGGAAATGAGGTGCAAGTGGCTTTAGATTCTTAGTGGGTGCCTTCTATTTATTCATTCCAGAAGTGTTCATGGCACATCTATCATAGGTCGGGCACCATCTCGCTAAGTGTCAGCACTGCTCCTGCCTTAACGGGGTTTACAGTCTAGTCGAGGAGACAGACAATAAACAAGTCATTACACAGGGAACTGAATCATGGCAATTGTGATAAGTGCCATGAAAGAAAACTGTGAAGCTGTGGGAAGTTTTAACCAAAGACCCTAATTAGACCCACAGCAGGGCATGGTGGCGATATAGGAAAGGCTTTCCTTTAAAAAAGATGTTTAGGCTGGAGCTCAAGGATGAGGCTTAGCCAGGCCAAGATGAAGAAGATGAGCAGACACCAGAGAGAACAGGATGTGTGAGTGCACAGAAGCAGAAGGAGGCTTGGGGAACCTCGGAGAAGATAAAGAACGAGGGTAACTGGTGTATGGTGAACGGGGCGGCGGGGGGACAGGAGGCTGCGGAGGCTGCAGGGGGTACCTGGGCCAGAATGTTTTAGGCATGTTTAAGGCAGTTGATTCCCCTTAAATGATTTAACTGAGGGGAATGTCCAACAAACTTATCACATAAGTGGAACTAAACGGGCATGGGAAATTTTCATTTATAGAAGTCCAGAGGTGGAGGCTCATGAAATAAACATGGTTCAAAGACTTCTTCTTGATCATCCGCTGACCCCCACATCAAAGCACCTCAGTGTGTCCTTGTCCTGACTTCTCAACATTTAGGATTTTGTTCTGGGATCCTGGTTTGTTAGTTTTCCTTGGGGTCAGTGCCCAAGGAATATTAAGGCAAGGAATAGAGTACACAAAAACAGAAAAATCCTACTGGGTTCCCAAGAAAATATATTAATACTTTCCTGCATCTTGTCTGATAACACTCAGTGATATAAGTGACTCTCAGAAGGTATTATCTACCTATCTATCTATATTTATTTATTTATGTGTAGAGAGATACTTACAAATAATAGATATAGAGAGGGCTGTGTGTATATATATATATATATATACATATATGAAATAATCAAGTGATAACTGTTATGCTTAAACCCTAGCCCATTTTGACATTGTATGTATTTTATAATTTGAGCTAAGTGGGTAAGGCCTTTAAAATTATTTTATATTTCACAACCCTTTAAAGAACAGATATCTTAGAAGGGGAAAGGAATTTTCATGCCTATTTTCTGAATGGCTACATTTAGATGCTGAGCTTTTAACAAGACTTTGATTTCATTCCAGAGCCCAGAGCCCTACAAGGATAGGATCTTGGGAACACTCCACATTCCTTAAAGAATGCTTATCAACTAAACCATCTCATTTTAGTTAGTGACCTTCTGTGGAGTGAGGAGCTAGCATTTCCCCAAATTATCTCACATGAAGAAAAAACAAACACTGTAATAGATTCTTCTGATAGCTGTGAAGTGGAAACAATTTAACTTTTAATTAAGCTCCAATAGTAGGTATTTTCATTGTAGAACAAGACAGCATGATACCATAACGTCAGGGGAAAAAATGTTTTTGTCCAAGTTTATGATCAAAACAACAAAAGAGAGCCAAGATTAGAGAAAATGAAAGGTGCACACTGAGAGCTGAATTTACTCCTAGTTGACTTGGATCCACTAAAAGTAACAATATCTAAAATGCAAATTTCTTCTTTTAAAAAAAAAAAGTTCACTCTCACCTCAAGCTGCCTCCTTGTTCAGTTACCAGGAGGCAACTATAATTTCAACACACCACATCATTTTCATGACAAGCATGGTCAGCTGTGGGGAAGGCAATGCTAAGCTGCATTATTTGCCTTGTGGTTGCCACCAGGTGCTTAACCAGTGTGTGTATTTACCTCCTTTGCAATTTGCTTCTTAGACCTTGGTTCCTTATGTATTATGTCTTTATAAAGGAGAGATACAGCATTTATTAAACACCTGTGATGTGTCAGGACCGGTATACCTACAAAGATGAATGTGACATGGCACAGCCCCTTCCTTTAAGAGGCTCTGGGCTTTAGAGTGACATTTATTACTAGACTGGGTTTTCTGCAATTTCATCTAATAGCCCAAACTGACCATTTGTAAAATTATGGAAATAACTGTGATAGATCCTATTAAAATTGGTTTGACCACATGTTTATATATCATCTAATTACTAATTAATTGATTTGTTAAAATGTTCGATTCTTTTTTAGTCACCCTTGTTATGGTCATAACATTCTCATTATCAAACAATTTACTTACCCGCTGGGCAGGGGAGGGAGCTGAAAAGAAGAGTTCTGCAAAGACATACTTTGCAATATCCTGAAAATCATGTGACTCCTTGTACGACCACCATATTGTCTTTAATTTTCTTATCCGAAGCATTTTATGGCAGTCTCTTTTAGTCACTTCTAAACAATAATTTTAGTTCTTCAAATGGCAAACCCATTTTAGCAATTTTGTGTGTGTGTGTGTGTGTGTGTGTGTGTGTGAGATACGCGGGCCGCTCACTGTTGTGGCCTCTCCCGTTGCGGAGCATAGGCTCCGGACGCGCAGGCTCAGCGGCCATCGCTCACGGGCCTAGCCGCTCCGCGGCATGTGGGATCTTCCCGGACCGGGGCACGAACCCGTGCCCCCTGCATCGGCAGGCGGACTCTCAACCACTGCACCACCAGGGAAGCCCCCCATTTTAGCAATTTTTTACAAGGAACATGAAATCCACTCTAGAATCATCCAAGGCCAATCCTGAACAGAGATTGAACAATCCTGAACAGTACTCTCAGTGTGCTCATTTTAATGTTGTCTGAGGAAGCAGGATATACTGACCTCAAGTTGGGTCATTAGGAACTCTGTTAAAATGACTCAAAGCTAAAATCGGAGAGGATCTCAGATTTGGTGTGGTACCAAGAGGAATTAAAGGATGAGTGAATTGCAGCAAAAGAAATGTGATTTGGGTTGACATGAGGTAGGAAGATTCTAAGAGTAGACTTTATACGTTCATGCTGAGCTCCCTTAAATTAGAAGCCCATCACTGCAATTTCCTCAGCCTAACCTTGTGAGGAGCAGCAGGCTTCCTGGCCAGTCTCCCTCACCACCCCTACCTCTCACTAGCTAACAAATCCTGCTTTCCCCATCTTCCTTAGCCCCCTCCTTCTGGCATACCTCTGTGTGGAATGTCTTCTTAAAGATGCCAGACCCTAATCACAAAGGCCTGTGCGATGGGCGAAGGTTCTCTGTTTATCAAGCTAGCAGCCAGCTGGCCAGTCACTAACCAAGACATCAAAGTCCAGGCCAGGGAAGGTAAAAAAGGGAGGCACATGCTTCTTTTGATGAAGATATTTTGCCTCTCTGCATATTAACTCCTTAAGTGCCATTGCTTTAAATTATTGGTGCAGTCTTTAGCTGCTGTATAATGTTTGGATTGGATGCTTAAATTAGTTACAAATATGTAGTGTGTTGATTGTTAACTACTTTAAGTCATATGTTCCCACTTCTGAGGACTTGGTGCCTTTTGTTGAATTTTTAGAGGTTGTGGAACATCACTGCCGCCAGTGTTTTAGGATCACTTATTAGTGTCTCTTGTTAAGCTGTAGAGTCTATAAACAATATGTCCTGTCACGGAAATTCATTGATCTTCCCAAAGAAGGGCTGGTAAACACATCTCTTTAGCTCTCCACTCACACAAAGATTGCAGTGTGATAGAAACAGCCAGAGAGTTCTAGTAAGAGACCTGATGTTAAATCTCAATTCTGATACTTACTAGTTAGCCATGTCTCTTTGACAAATTATACCTATCTCTCTGTCAGTTTTCCCATTTGTGAAATGAAAATGCTAACATCATCCTTAAAATGTTTGCAGGAAAATTGAATAATTTTAAAAATTATGAATGTTGGACTTTGAATTGCTATTGCAATATAAGGTCAATTCATGTAATAGCCTCTAACACTTAAAGCTACTCAGCTCCAGTTTAAAGTCCCATATTTTATGAGAAAAATTAGAAAATATTTAGGGGACAAGAAGAAAACTCATCTGTAGATAGGGAGATAATACACACTACTACTCAAAATAAATATCTAAAAGGAACTGTGGTTTTTAAGCACAAGGAAGAAAAGATTATTGCAATAATGGTTTTTAAGT
This sequence comes from Monodon monoceros, assembly GCF_005190385.1. Taxonomy (NCBI): domain Eukaryota; kingdom Metazoa; phylum Chordata; class Mammalia; order Artiodactyla; family Monodontidae; genus Monodon; species Monodon monoceros. The sequence continues at coordinate 112,626,832 of NW_021703778.1, read as the reverse complement.
CATGATGAATGGTGACAGTTGATTACCCTTGCAAGTGAGCAAAAAACTGGAGTAAAATAGTTCAGGCATATGCATGAGGAATGTGGATCAGGAACAAAGAAAGTTCCCTGATTGATGACAGTTGGAGCAAATTATGAAAGTTAGCTGGAAGTGTTTAATAACAGAATAGATTTTTTATCAACATCAATATCTATTTACATAATTAAGGTGTGATCCACCAAAAATATTTTACTTAGGCTGGGTGACCTTCTTTTTTTAACCAATCAATTTTTTAAATTTTTATTTTATTGTGGTAAAAACATATAACATGAGATCTACACACAACAAATTTTTAAGTGCACAATACATCATTATTGTCCTTAGGTACAGTGTTGTACATCATATCTCTAGAGCTTATTCATCTTGCTTAGCTGAATCGTTATGCCTGTTGATTAGTAACTCATTTCCCCCTCCCCCAGCCCTTGGCAACCACTGTTCCACTCTTTGATTCTATGAATTTGAGTATTTTATATACCTCAATATAAGTGGAATCATGCAGTATTTATCCTTCTGTGACTGGCTTATTTCACTTTACATGTGTCCTCAAGGTTCATCCATGTTGTTACATATTGCAGAATTTCCTTCTTTGTAAAGATGAATGGTATTCCATTGTATATATATACCACGTTTCTTATCCATTCATCTGTCAATGTACATTTAGGTTGTTTCCATATATTGGCTGTTGTGAATAGTGCTGTGATGAATATAGGAGTGCTAATATCACTTTGAGATTCTGGTTTCATGGCTTTTGGAGAACTACTAAGAAGTGGGATTGCTAGATTATATAATAGTTCTATTTTTAATCTTTAAGAAACCTCTATACTATTTCCCATAAAGTCTACACCATTTTGCATTCCTATCAACAGTGTACAAGGGTTCCAATTTCTCCACATCCTTGCCAACACTTGTCTTTTGTTTCTTTTAATAATAGTCATCCTCACAGATACAAAGTGATATTTCTCTGTGGTTTTGATTTACACATCCCAGGTTATTAATGACATTGAGCATTTTTTCATATACCTGTTGGCCGTTTGTCAGTCTTCTTTGGAGAATGTCTATTCAAGTCCTTTGCCCATTTTTAAATCAGTTTATTAGTTTTCTTGGTATTGAATTGTAGGAGATCCTTATATATTTTAATATTAACCCCTCATCAGATATATGGTTTGCAAATACTTTCTCCCACTCCATAAGTTTCCTTTTTACACTTTTGTTTCCTTTGCTGTTCAGAAGTTTTTAGTTTGACATAGTCCCACATGTTTACTTTCGTTTTTATTGCCTGTGCTTTTGGTGTCATATCCATGAAATCACTGCTAAGACCAATAACATAAAACTTTTCCCATATGTTTTCTTCTAGGAGGTTTATGGTTTCAGGTCTTATTTTAAGTCTTAAATCCATTTTGAGTTGATTTTTGTGTATGGTATAAGGGTTCATTTTCATTCCTTTGGAAGTGGATACCTAGTTTTCCCAGCACCATTTGTTGAAGACTGTCCTTTCCCAAGTGTGTGTTTTTCGTACCTTTGTTGAAGATTGGTTGACCGTATATGCTTGGATTTATTTCTGGGCTTACTATTCTGTTCCGTTCATCTGTATGTCTGGCTTTATGTCAGTACCATACTGTTTTAATTACTGTAGCTTTGTAATATATTTTGCAATATATTTTGAAATCAGGAAGTGTGATGCCTCCAACTTTATTCATCTTTCTCAGGGTTAATTTGGCTACTTGTGGTCTTTTGTGATTCCAAATGAATTATATATTTTTTAAATTCTATAAAAAACGTTATTGAAATTTTTACAAGGATTGCATTGAATCTGAAGATCATTTGGGGTAGTATGGAAATTTCAACAACACTAAGTCTTCCAATACATGAACATGGGATGTCTTTGTGTTTGCTTCTCTTTTAAAATTTTTTCACCAGTGTTTTGGAGTTTTCAGTATAAAAGTCTTTCACCTCCTTAGTTCAGTTTATTACTAAGTATTTTTATTTTTGTTGGTGCTATTGTAAATGGGATTTCCTTTTCAGATAGTTCACTGTTACTGTGTAGAAACACGAGTGATTTTCATATGATGATTTTGTACCCTGCAGCTTTACTAAAGTAATTTATTAGTTCTAAGTGGTTTGGTATGGAGTCTTTAGGTTTTTCTACATATAAGACCATGTCATATGTAACAGGGACAATTTTATTTCTTCTGACTTTTTTTTTAAATATCTTTATTGGAGTATCATTGCTTTACATTGGTGTGTTAGTTTCTGCTTTATAACAAAGTGAACCAGCTATACATATACATATATCCCCGTATCTCCTCCCTCTTGCATCTCCCTCCCACCCTCCCTATCCCACCCCTCTAGGTGGTCACAAAGCACCAAGCTGATCTCCCTGTGCTATGTGGCTGCTTCCCACTAGCTATCTATTTTACATTTGGTAGTATATATAAGTCCATGCCACTCTCTCACTTTGTCCCAGCTTACCCTTCCCCCTCCCCATGTCCTCAAGTCCATTCTCTACGTCTGTGTCTTTATTCTTGTCCTGCCCCTAGGTTCTTCAGAACCATTTTTTTTTCTTTCTTAGATTCCATATATATGTGTTAGCATATGGTATTTGTATTTCTCTTTCTGACTTACTTCACTCTGTATGACAGTCGCTAGGTCCATCCAATCACTACAAATAACTCAATTTCATTTCTTTTTTATGGCTGAGTAATATTCCATTGTATATAGGTGCTACATATTCTTTATCCATTCATCTGTCGATGGACACTTAGGTTGCTTCCATTTCCTAGGTATTGTAAATAGAGCTGTAATGAACATTGTGGTACATGACATTTTGAATTATGGTTTTCTCAGGGTATATGCCCGGTAGTGGGATTGCTGGGTCATATGGTAGTTCTATTTTTAGTTTTCTAAGGAACTTCCATACTGTTCTCCATAGTGGCTGTATCAATTTACATTCCCACCAATGGTGCAAAAGGGTTCTCTTTTCTCCACACCCACCTCAGCATTTATTGTTTGTAGATTTTTTGATGATGACCATTCTGACTGGTGTGAGGTGATACCTCATTGTAGTTTTGGGTTTTTTTTTTATTTTAGCCTTTTTAGAAAATTTTTTTAACATCTTAATTGGAGTATAAATGCTTTACAATGGTGTGTTAGTTTCTGCTTTATAACAAAGTGAATCAGTTATACATATACATAGGTTCCCATATCTCTTCTCTCTTGCATCTCCCTCCCACCCTCCCTATCCGAACCCACTAGGTGCTCACAAAGCACCGAGCTGATCTCCCTGTGCTATGCGGCTGCTTCCCACTAGCTATCTATTTTATGTTTTGTAGTGTATATATGTCCATGCCACTCTCTCACTTTGTCACAGGTTACCCTTCCTCCTCCCAATATCCTCAAGTCCTTTCTGTAGTAGGTCTGTGTCTTTATTCCTGTCTTGCCCCTACTTTCTTCATGATCTTTTTTTTTCAGATTCCATATATATGTGTTAGCATACAGTATTTGTTTTTCTCTTTCTGACTTACTTCACTCTGTATGACAGACTCTAGGTCCATCCACCTCACTACAAATAACTCCATTTCGTTTCTTTTTATGGCTAATATTCCATTGTATATATGTGCCACATCTTCTTTATCTATTCATCTGTTGATGGACACTTACGTTGCTTCCATGTCCTGGCTATTGTAAATAGTGCTGCAGTGAACATTTTGGTACGTGACTCTTTTTGAATTATGGTTTTCTTAGGGTATATGCCCAGTAGTGGGATTGCTGGGTTGTATGGTAGTTCTATTTTTAGTTTTTTAAGGAAACTCCATACTGTTCTCCATAGTGGCTGTATCAATTTACATTCCCACCAGCAGTGCAAGAGGCTTCCCTTTTCTCCACACCCTCTCCAGCATTTATTGTTTGTAGAATTTTTTGATGATGGCCATTCTGACCAGAGTGAAATGATATCTCATTGTAGTTTTGATTTGCATTTCTCTAATGATTAACGATGTTGAGCATTCTTTCATGTGTTTGTTGGCAATCTGTATATTTTCTTTGGAGAAATGTCTATTTAGGTCTTCTGCCCATTTTGGGGTTGGGTTGTTTGTTTTTTTGATATTGAGCTGCATGAGCTGCTTGTAAATTTTGGAGATTAGTCCTTTGTCAGTTGATTCATTTGCAAATACTTTCTCCCATTCTGAAGGGCTGACTTTTCATCTTGTTTAAAGTTTCCTTTGCTGTGCAAAAGCTTTTAAGTTTCATTAGGTCCCATTTGTTTATTTTTGTTTTTATTTCCATGTCTATAGGAGGTGGGTCAAAAAGGATCTTGCTGTGATTTATGTCATAGAGAGTTCTGCCTATGTTTTCCTCTAAGAGTTTTATAGTGTCTAGCCTTACATTGAGGTCTTTAATCCATTTTGAGTTTATTTTTGTGTATGGTGTTAGGGAGTGTTCTAATTTCATTCTTTACATGTAGCTGTCCAGCATCACTTATTGAAGAGGCTGTCTTTTCTCCATTGTATATTCTGGCCTCCTTTATCAAAAATAAGGTAACCATATGAGCGTGGGTTTATCTCTGGGCTTTCTATCCTGTTCCATTGATCTATATTTCTGTTTTTGTACCACTACCATACTGTCTTCATTACTGTAGATTTGTAGTATAGTCTGAAGTTAGGGAACCTGATTCCTCCAGCTCCGTCTTTCTTTCTTAATATTGCTTTGGCTATTTGGGGTGTTTTGTGTTTCTATACAAATTGTGAATTTTTTTGTTCTAGTTCTGTGAAAAATGCCATTGGTAGTTTGATAGGGATTGCATTGAATCTGTAGATTGCTTTGGGTAGTATAGTCATTTGCACAATGTTGATTCTTCCAGTCCAAGAACATGTTATATCTCTCCATCTGTTGGTATCATCTTTAATTTCTTTCATCATTTTCTTATAGTTTTCTGTATGCAGGTCTTTTGTCTCCTTAGGTAGGTTTATTCCTAGGTATTTTATTCTTTTTGTTGCAGTGGCAAATGGGTGTGTTGCCTTAATTTCTCTTTCAGATTTTTCATCATTAGTGTATAGGTATGCAAGAGACCTCTGTGTATTAATTTTGTATCTTGCTACTTTACCAAATTCATTAACTAGCTCTAGTAGTTTTCTGGTAGCATCTTTAGGATTCTGTATGTATAGTATCATGTCATCTGCAAACAGTGACACCTTTACATCTTCTTTTCTGATTTTGATTCCTTTTATTTCTTTTTCTTCTCTGATTGCTGTGGCTAAAACTTCCAATACTATGTTGAATAATAGTGGTGAGAGTGGAAAACCTTGTCTTGTTCCTGATCTTAGTGGAAATGGTTGCATTTTTTCACCATTGAGGACGATGTTGGCTGTGGGTTTGTCATATATGGCCTTTATTATGTTGAAGTAAGTTCCCTCTATTCCTCTTTCTGGAGGGTTTTTATCATAAATGGGTGTTGAATTTTGTTGAAAGCTTTTTCTGCATCTATTGAGATGATCATATGGTTTTTATTCTTCAGTTTGTTAATATGGTTTATCACATTGCTTGATTTGCATATATTGAAGAATCCTTGCATTCCTGGGATGAACCCCACTTGATCGTGGTATGTGATCCTTTTAATGTGCTGTTGGATTCTGTTTGCTAGTATTTTGTTGAGGATTTTCACATCTATGTTCATCAGTGATATTGGCCTGTAGTTTTCTTTCTTTGTGACATCTTCATCTGGTTTTGGTATCAGGGTGATGGTGGCCTCGTAGAATGAGTTTGGGAGTGTTCCTCCCTCTGCTATATTTTGGAAGAGTTTGAGGAGGATAGGTGTTAGCTCTTCTCTGAATGTTTGATAGAATTCGCCTGTGAAGCCATCTGGTCCTGGGCTTTTGTTTGTTGAAAGATTTGTAATCACAGTCTCAATTTCAGGTCTTGTGATTGGTCTGTTTATATTTCCTATTTCTTCCTGCTTCAGTCTCGGAAGGTTGTGCTTTTCTAAGAATTTGTCTATTTCTTCCAGGTTGTCCCTTTTATTGGCATATAGTTGCTTGTAGTAATCTTTCATGATCCTTTGTGTCAGTTGTTATTTCTCCTTTTTCATTTCTAATTGTATTGATTTGAGTCTTCTCCCTGTTTTTCTTGATGAGTCTGGCTAATGGTTTATCAATTTTGTTTATCTTCTCAAAGAGCCAGCTTTTAGTTTTATTCATCTTTGCTATTGTTTTCTTCATTTCTTTTTCACTTATTTCCGATCTGATCTTTTTTATTTCTTTCCTTCTGCTAACTTTGTGGGGTTTTTTGTCTTCTTTCTCTAATTGCTTTAGGTGTAAGGTTATGTTGTTTATTTGAGATGTTTCTTGTTTCATGAGGTAGGATCGTATTGTTATAAACTTCCCTCTTAGAACTGCCTTTGCTGCATCCCATAGGTTTGGGTTCAGCATGTTTTCATTGTCATTTGTTTCTAGTTATTTTTTTATTTCTTTGATTTCTTCAGTGATGTCTTGGTTATAAAGTAGTGTATTGTTTAGCCTCCATGTGTTAGCATTTTTTACAGATTTTTTCCTGTAACTGACATCTACTCTGATAACATTGTGTTTGGAAGAGATACTTGATATGATTTCAATTTTCTTAAATTTACCAAGGCTTGATTTGTGACCCAAGATATGATGTATCCTGGAGAATGTTCCATGTGCACTTGAGAAGAAAGTGTATTCTGTTGTTTTTGGGTGGAATGTCCTATAAATATCAATTAAGTCCATCTTGTTTAATATATCATTTAAAACTTGTGTTTCCCTATTTATTTTCATTTTGGAAGATCTTTCTTTTGGTGAAAATGGGGTATTAAAGTCTCCTACTATAATTGTGTTTCTGTCGATTTCCCCTTTTATGGCTGTTAGCATTTGCCTTATGTATCAAGGTGCTATTTCTTCTGACTTTGTTGCCTTTTATTTTTTTTTCTTGCATAGTTGCTCTGACTAGGACTCCTCTTACTATGTTATTATGGTGAGAGTAGGCATCTTTGACAAGTTATTTGTTACTTGTTCGTTAGATATTCATGAAAAAGCTTTCAGTTTTTCACCAGTGAGTATGTTAGCTGTGGGCTTTTCTTATATGGACTTTATTTTGTTGAGGTAGTTTCTTTCTGAGTGTTTATCATGAAAACATGTTGAATTTTGTCAAATGCATTTTCTACGAATATTGAGATGTTCATGTGATTTTTCTTTTTATCCTTCATTCTCTTAATGCGCTCTAACACATTAATTGATTGTCATATGTCGAACCATCCTTTTATCCCAGGGATAAATCCCACTTTGTCATAATGTATGATCTTTTTAACGTGCTGTTGGATTTTATTTGCTAGAATTTTTTGAGAAATTTTACATCCATATTCATCAGGGATCTTTTCCTGTAGTCTTCTTTTCCTGGGTGTCTTTGTCAGGCTTTGGTATCAAGGTAATGCTGGCCTCATAAAATGAGTTGGATGTGTTCTCTCCTCTTCAATTTTTTGTAAGAATTTAAGAAGCATTGGTGTTAATTCTTCTTTAAATGTTTGGTAGAATTCACCAGTGAAGCTATCTAGTCCTGGGCTTTCCTTTGTTGGGAGGTTTTTGATTGTTGATTTAATCTCCATACTAGTTATAGGTCTGTTGACACTTTCTATTTGTTTGTGATTTAGTCTTGGTAGGTTGTTTATTTCTAGGAATTTATCCATTTCTTCTAGATTATCCAGTGTGTTTGTACATAATTGTTCGTAATAGCCCCTTATGATCCTTTTTAGTTTTGTGGCATCAGTTATAATGTCAGTTATAATGTCTCTTCTTTCATTTCTGACTTTGAGTCTTCTTTTTTTTCTTAATGAGTCTTGCTAAGGGTTTGTCAGTTTTATCTTTTTAAAAACCCCACTCAGTTTCGGTTTTTTTCCATTGTTTTTCTCGTCTCTATTTTATTTATTTCTGCTCTAATCTTAGTATTTCCTTCCTCCTGCTAACTTTGGGCTTAGTTTGCTCTCCTTTTCCTAGCTCCTTGAGCTGTAAAGTTAAATTGTTTATTTGAGATCTTTCTTCTTTTTAGTATAGGTGTTTATCACTATGAACCTCCCTCTTAGTACTCCTTGTGCTGCATCCCATAAGTTTGGGTATGTTGTGTTTTCTTTTCCTTTCGCTTGAGTTATTTTCTTTTTTTTTTACTTATTTATTTTTTATACAGCAGGTCCTTATTAGTTATCCATTTTATACATATTAGTGTATATGTGTTGAGGTATTTTCTAATTTCCTTTTTTATTTCTTCTTTGACTCAATGGTAATTCAAGAGTGTGTTGTTTAATTTCCACATATTTGTGAATTTTTCCATTTTCCTTCTGCTATTAATTTCTAGTTTAATTCGATTGTAGTTTAGAAAGATACTTGGAATTATTTCAGTCATCTTAAACTTAAGACTTGTTTTGTGACCTAAATGTGATCCATCCCAGAGAAAAATCAATGTGTGCTTGAGAAGAATATGTAATCTGATGCTTTGGGGTGGACTGTTCTTTATATGTCTTTTAGGTTCATTTGGTCTATAGTGTTGTTCAGGTCCTCTCTATCCCTGTTGGCTCTGTCTGGCTGTTCTATTCATTACTGAAAGTAGGGTATTAAATTCTCCTATGATTGTATTGCTCCCTTTAGTTCTGTCAATCTTTGCATTGTATATTTAGATGCTCTGATGTTGAAAGCATATATAATTGTTACCTTGGTTGATTGACCCTTTTATCATTATATAATGTCCTTCTTTGTCCCTTGTGACAGTTTTTGACTTAAAGTCTGTTTTGTCTGAAATAGGTATAGCTGCCTCTGCTCTCTTTTGGTTACCATTTGCATGGAATATCTTTTTCCATCCCTTCACTTTCAACCTATGTATCTCCTTAAATCTAATGTGAGTTTCTTGTAGACAATGTATAGTTGAGTCTTTTTTTTTTCATTCAGCCACTGTATGTCTTTTGATTGGCAAATTGAGTCAATTTATACTTACAGTAATTAATTAGGGAAGAATTTACTATTGCCATTTTGTTAATTGTTCTTTGTTAGGCTTGAAGGTCTTTTTTTCTGTTTTTTTCTCTCTTGCTGTCTTCCTTTGTATTTTGTTGATTTTTTTTTGTACTGATATACTTTGATTCCTGTATTTTTTTCTTTTGTATAACTTCTATGGGTATTTTTGTTGGAGGGAGGCTTACATAAAATATCTTATAACAGTCTATTTTAAGCTGATAAAAACTTAAGTTTAATTGCATACAAAAAGTGTACACATTAACTTCTCTCCCCCCATACTTTATGTTATTGTTGTTACAGTTTACATATATTCATATTGTATATCTTTTAACCTCTTTTTTAGTTATACTTTTAATATTTTTGTTTTTTAACTTTTATCCTAGATTTAAAAGTGATTTACCCACCACATTGCAGTAATACAGTATTCTGATTTGTCTATATGTTTATCTTTACCAGTGAATTTCATACTTTCTTATGCTATCATGTTGCTGTCAACAAACATCCTTTTAAGTTGAAGAACTCCTTTCAGCATTTCTTGTAACACAGGTCCAGTGGTGATGAACTCCCTCAGCTTTTGTTTATCTTGGAAGCCTTTATCTCACCTTCATTTTTGAAGGAACATTTTGCTGGGGATAGTATTATTGGTTAACTTTTTTTTTTCTTTCAGCACTTTAAATATATTATTCTATTTCCTTCCAACCTGCAAGGTTTCTGCTGAAAAAGTTGCTGATAGTTTTTGGGATTTCCCATGTGTATGACAGTCAGTTTTCTCTTGATGCTTTCAAAATCCTCTCCTTAACTTTAGGCAATTTGATTGTAATGTGTCTCAGTGTGGATTTCTTTGAGTTCATCTTACATTGTTTCTCTTGGGCTTCTTGGATCTGGATGTCCATTTTCTTCACCAGATCTAGGAAGTTATTAGCCATTATTTCTTTGAATAAGCTTTCTGGTCCTTTCTCTCTCTCTTCTCCTTATGGGACTCGCATAATGCTTATTTGGAGCTTTGTAGTATCTGATAATCTCGTAGGCTAGCTTCACTCTTTTTCCTTCCTTTTTCTTTTTGCTCCTCTGACTGAATTATTTCCAATGATCTGTCTTTGGGTATGCTGACCCCTTCTGTTTGATCTAGTCTGCTGCTGAATTCCTCTAGTGAATTTTTTGGTTCAATTATTGTGTTCTTCAGCTCCATGATTTCTGTCTGGTAATTTTTTACATTTTCTATCTCTTCATTAAAATTCTCTTCATTGAAATTCTCACTTTGTTCATGCATTGTTCCCTTGACCTCAGTGAGCATCTTTATGAGAGTTATTTTGAATTCTGTTTCAGGTAAATCATGTAATTCTCTTTCATTATAGTCAGTTTCTGGAGCTGCATTTTGTTCCTTTGTTTGGAACATCTTTGCCTGATTCTTCATTTTCCTTGACTCTCTGTGTTGGTGTCTGTACATTAGACAAGGCAGTCTTCATGGGCTGGCCTTATGCAGGAGAAGACACCCATGATTCAGTATGACCAGAGATGCTGGGGACCTGTACCAGCTCTTTCCCTCCTCAGGGAAAAGTATGCAGCTGTCATTTTTTTCTGCTCACTCTATACTGAGCAAGAGGAGAGATATGGCTTCTACCAGTCCATACCTCCATCTCAGTTCTCCCCCAGGTGGCTAGACTCTGCAGGACCCATCAGAAATCCAAGACTGGCAAGGAATATACCAGTTCCTTGGGCAGTCCCAGACAAGTTGGACATGCAAACCAATTCCTTCCCTCCACCCAACCCTGGGAGAAGATGGAAGCTAGGGAGTCTTCCTGATTATATGGTGAAACACTCGGGGCAGGGACTCTGGTGGGAGGTTGTGCTGAATCTCCCCACTGAATTCTGTAAGTCTGTTAATGTTCACCCAGGGTGCAGAAGACTTTCAACCAATTTCTAGATTTCTCATGCAGAGAATTTGTCCATGAATTGTTGTATTTGTGGGAGAAAGGAGGATCCAAGGCTTCCAACTCTGCCACCTTGCTGATGTCACTCTTTAGGTTAGGGGACATTCTGAGTTCACTTCCAGTCTTGTGATTCTTACGATTTCATTCTCTACCATTTAAGTCTTTGCTTGGACTGAGAGGTGATCTCCTTGAATGTTGAATTGGAGTACAGTCCTGAGAGGCAAGTATATATCTCTAATTCTGCTGGTGACACCTGACAGTCTCAGAGCTTCTCAGTATTTTGGCGTCTTCACTTCCAGATAATAGAATCTTGGCTCTCTTTTGGCTAATTTAAAATTATAGGAGATTGGTTCAAGATGGGGAGATTGGTTCAAGGTGGCAGAGTAGAAGGATGTGCACTCACTTCCTCTTGCGAGAGCGCCAGAATCACAACTAACTTCTGAACAGTCATCAACAGGAAGACACTGGAACTCACAAAAAGAGATACTCCACATCCAAAGACAAAGGAGAAGCCACGATGAGACGGTAGGAGGGGCGCAATCACATAAAATCAAATCCCGTAACCACTGGCTGGGTGACTTACAAACTGGAGAACAATTATACCACAGAAGTCTACCCACTGGAATGAAGGTTCTGAGCCCCATGTCAGGCTTCCCAACCTGGGGTTCCAGCAATGCGAGGAGGGATTCCCAGAAAATCAGACTTTGAAGCCTAGCAGAACTTGATCGTAGAACTTCTACAGGACTGGGGGAAACAGAGACTCCACTCTTAGAGGGCTCACACAAAATAGTGTGCACATCAGGATCCGGGGGAAGGAGCAGTGACCCCACAGGAGACTGAACCAGACCTACCTGCTAGTGTTGGAGGGTCTCTTGCAGAGGTGGGGAGTGGCTGTGGCTCACCATAGGGACAAGGACACTGGCAGCAGTAGTTCTTGGTAGTATTCCTTGGCATGAGCTCTCCTGGATTCGCCATTAGCCCCACCAAAGAGCCTGTAGCCTCCAGTGTTGGGTCACCTCAGGCCAAACAACCAACAGGGAGGGAACTCAGCCCCACCCATCAGCAGACAAGCGGATTAAAGTTTTATTGAGCTCTGCCCACCAGAGCAACACCCAGCTCTACACACCACCAGTGTCTCCCATCAGGAAGCTCTCACAAGACTCTTAGATAGCTTCATCCATCAGAGGTCAGACAGCAGAAGCAAGAAGAACTACAGTCCTGCAGCCTGTGGAACGAAAACCACATTCACAGAAAGATAGACAAGATGAAAAGGCAGAGGGCTATGTACCAGACGAAGGAACAAGATAAAACCCCAGAAAAACAATTAAATGAAAACGAGATAGGCAACCTTCCAGAAAAAGAAATCAGAATAATGATAGTGAAGATGAGCCAGGACCTTGGGAAAAAAATGGAGGCAAAGATCGAGAAGATGCAAGAAATGTTTAACAATGACCTAGAAGAATTAAAGAACAAAACCTAGAAGAATTAAAGAACAAACAGAGATGAACAATACAATAATTGAAATTAAAAATACACTAGTAGGAATCTATAGCAGAATAACTGAGGCAGGAGAATGCATAAGTGACCTGGAAGACAGAATGGTGGGATTCACTGCTGCAGAACAGAATAAAGAACAAAGAATGAAAACAAATGAATCCCAGGAGACCTCTGGGACAACATTAAACACACCAACATTCACATTATAGAGGTCCCAGGAGAAGAGAGAGGTAAGACCCAAGAAGATATTTGAAGAGATTATGGTCAAAAACTTCCCTAACATGGGAAAGGAAATAGCCACCCAAGTCCAGGAAGTGCAGAGAGTCCCAGGCAGGATAAACCCAAGAGAAACACACCAAGACACATAGTAATCAAATTGACAAAAAATTGAAGACAAAGAAAAATTATTAAAACCAACAAGGGAAAAATGACAAATAACATACAAGGGAACTCCCATAAGGTTAACAGCTGATTTCTCAGCAGAAAGTCTACAATCCAGGAGGGAGTGGCACAATATATTTAAAGTGATGAAAGGGAAAAATCTACAACCAAGATTACTCTACCCAGCAAGGATCTCATTCAGATTCTACAGAGAAATCAAAAGCTTTACAGACAAGTAAAAGCTAAGGGAATTCAGCACCACCAAACCAGCTCTACAACAAATGCTAAAGAAACTTCTCTAAGTGGGAAACAAGAAGAGAAAAGGACCTACAAAAACAAACCCAAAACAATTAAGAAAATCTTAATAGGAACATACATACCGATAATTACCTTAAAAGTGAATGGATTAAATGCTCCAACCAAAAGACACGGGTTTGCTGAATGGATACAAAAGCAAGACCCATATATATGCTGTCTACAAGAGACCGACTTCAGACCTAGGGACACATACAGACTGACAGTGAGGGGATAGAAAAAGAAATTCCATGCAAATGGAAATCAAAAGAAAGCTGGAGTAGCAATACTCATAACAGATAAAATGGACTTTAATATAAAGAATATTACAAGAGACAAGGAAGGACACTACATAATTATCAAGGGATCAATCCAAGAAGAAGATATAACATTAGAAATATATATGCACCCAACATAGGAGCACCTCAATACATAAGGCAACTGCTAACAGCTATAAAAGAGGAAATCGACAGTAACACAATAATAGTGGGGGAATTTAACACCTCACTTACACCAGTGGACAGATCATCCAGACAGAAAATTAATAAGGCAACACAAGCTTTAAATAACACAATAGACCAGATAGATTTAATTGATATTTATAGGACATTCCATCCAAAAACAGCAGATTACACTTTCTTCTCAAGTGCACATGGAACATTTTTCAGGATAGATCATATCTTGGGTCACAAATCAAGCTTCAGTAAATTTAAGAAAATTGAAATCGCATCAAGCATCTTTTCTGACCACAATGAGATTAGAAATCAATTACAGGGAAAAAAATGTAAAAAGCAGAAACACATGGAGGCTAAACAATACATTACTAAATAACCAAAAGATCACTGAAAAAATCAAAGAGGAAATCAAAAAAACCTAGGGAACAAGTGACAATGAAAACACGATGATCCAAAGCCTATGGGATGCAGAAAAGCAGTTCTAAGAGGGAATTTTATAGCAATAAAATCCGACCTCAAGAAACAAGAAAAATCTCAAATGAAGAATCTAACCTTACACGTAAAGAAACTAGAGAAAGAAGAACAAACAAAACCCAATGTTAGTAGAAGGAAAGAAATCATAAAGATCAGAGCAGAAATAAATGAAATACAAACAAACAATAGCAAAGATCAAAAAAACTAAAAGCTGGTTCCTTGAGAGGGTAAACAAAATTGATAAACCTTTAGCCAGACTCATTAAGAAAAAGAGGGGGGCTTCCCTGGTGGCGCAGTGGTTGAAAGTCCGCCTGCCGATGAAGGGGACACGGGTTCATGCCCCGGTCCAGGAAGATCCCACATGACACAGAGCAGCTAGGCCTGTGAGCCATGGCCGCTGAGCCTGCGCGTCCGGAGCCTGTGCTCCGCAACGGGAAAGGCCACAACAGTGAGAGGCCCGCGTACCGCAAAAAAAAAAAAAAGAAAAAAGAGGGAGAGGCCTCAAATCAATAAAATTAGAAATGAAAAATGACAAGCTACAACGGACACCACAGAAATACAAAGCATCATAAGAGACTACTACAAGCAGCGCTATGCCAGTAAAATGGACAACGTGGAAGAAATGGAAAAATTCTTGGAAAGGTATAACCTTCCAAGACTGAACCATGAAGAAATAGAAAATATGAGCAGACTAATCACAAGTAATGAAATTGAAATTGTGATTAGAAATCTTCCAACAGGGCTTCCCTGGTGGCACAGTGGTTGAGAGTTCGCCTGCCGATGCAGGGGACACGGGTTCGTGCCCTAGTCTGGGAAGATCCCACATGCCGCGGAGCGGCTGGGCCTCTGAGCCATGGCCGCTGAGCCTGTGCACCCGGAGCCTGTGCTCCGCAACGGGAGAGGCCACAACAGTGAGAGGCCCGTGTACCGCAAAAAAAAAAAAAAAAATCTTCCAACAAACAAAAGTCCAGGACCACATGGCTTCACAGGTGAATTCTATGAAACATTTAGAGAAGAGTTAACACCCATCTTTCTCAAACTCTTCCAAAAAATTGCAGAGGAAGGAACACTCCCAAACTCATTCTATGAGGCCACCATCACCCTGATACCAAAACCAGACAAAGATACTACAAAAAAAGAAAATTACACACCAATATCACTGATGAATATAGATGCGAAAATCCTCAACAAAATACTAGCAGACAGAATCCAACAACACATTAAAAGGATCATACACCATGATCAAGTGGGATTTATCCCAGGGATGCCAGGATTCTTCAGTGCACACAAATCAATCAATTTGATACACCATATTAACAAATTGAAGAACAAAAACCATATGATCATCTCAATAGATGCAGAAAAACCTTTTGGCAAAATTCAATACCAATTTATGATAAAATAACTCTCCAGAAAGTGGGCAGAGAGGGAACTTACCTCAACACAATAAAGGCCATGTATGACAAAACCACAGGAAACATCATTCTCAGTGGTGAAAATCAAAGCATTTCCTCTAAGATCAGGAACAAGACAAGGATGTCTACTCTCGCCACTGTTATTCAACATAGTTTTGGAAGTCCTAGCCACTGCAATCACAGAAGAAAAAGAAATAAAAGGAATCCAAATCGGAAAGGAAGAAGTAAAACTGTCACTGTTTGCAGATGACATGATACTATACATAAATAATCCTAAAGATGCCACCAGAAAACTACTACAGCTAATCAATGAATTTGGTAAAGTTGCAGGATACAAAATTAATGCACAGAAATCTCTTGCATTCCTATACACTAACAATGAAAAATCAGAAAGAGAAATTAAGGAAACAATCCCATTCACCACTGTAACAAGAAGAATAAAATACCTAGGAATAAACCTACCTGAGGAGGTTAAAGACCTGTACTCAGAAAACTGTAAGACACTGATGAAAGAAATCAAAGATGACACAAACAGTTGGAGAGATATACCATGTTCTTGGATTGGAAGAATCAATATTGTGAAAATGACTATACTACCCAAAGCAATCTACAGATTCAATGCAATCCCTATCAAATTACCAATGGTATTTTTTACAGAACTAGAACAAAAAATCTTAAAATTTGTAGGGAGACACAAAAGACCCCAAATATACAAAGCAATCTTGAGGGGAAAAAATGGAGCTGGAGGTATCAGACTCCCTGACTTCAGACTATACTACAAAGCTACAGTAATCAAGACAATATGGTACTGGCACAAAAACAGAAATATAGATCAATGGAACAGGATAGAAAGCGCAGAGATAAACCCATGCACCTATAGTCAACTAACCTATGACAAAGGACGCAGGGATATACAATGGAGAAAAGACAGCCTCTTCAATAAGTGGTGCTGGGAAAACTGGACAGCTAAATGTAAAAGAATGAAATCAGAATACTTCCTAACACCATACACAAAAATAAACTCAAAATGGATTAAAGACCTAAATGTAAGACCAGACATTATAAAACTCCTTGAGGAAAACATAGGAAGAACACTCTTTGACATAAATCACACCAAGGTCTTTTTTGACCCACCTCCTAGAGTAATGGAAATAAAAACAAAAATAAACAAATGGGACCTAATGAAACTTAAAAGCTTTTGCACAGCAAAGGACACTATAAACAAAACAATAAGACAACCCTCAGAATGTGAGAAAATATTTACAAACGAATCAATGGACAAAGGATTAATCTCCAAAATATACAAACAACTCATGCAGCTCAGTATTAAGAAACAACCCAATCAAAAAATGGGCAGAAGACCTAATTAGACATTTCTCCAAAGACACACAGATGGCCAAGAGGCATATCAAAAGCTGCTCAACATCACTAATTATTAGAGAAATGCAAATCACAACTACAGTGAGGTATTACCTCATCCTGGTTAGAATAGCCGTCATCAGAAAATCTACAAACAACAAATTCTGGAGAGGGTGTGGAGAAAAGGGAACCCTCTTGCAGTATTGATCTGAATGTAAATTGATACAGCCACTATGGAGAACAGTATGGAGGTTCCTTAAAAAACTAAAAATAGAACTACTATATGACCCAGTGACCCCACTACTGGGCATATACCCAGAGAAAACCATAGATCAAAAAGACACATGCACACCAATGTTCATTGCAGCACTATTTACAATAGCCAGGTCATGGAAGCAACCTAAATGCCCATCGACAGATGAATGGATAAAGAAGATGTGGTACATATATACAATGGAATATTACTCAGCCATAAAAAGGAGTGAAATTGGGTCATTTGTAGAGACGTGGATGGATCTAGAGACTGTCATACAGAGTGAAGTAAGTCAGAAAGAGAAAAACAAATATCGTATATTAACGCATATATGTGGAATCTAGAAAAGTGGCACAGATGAACCGGTTTGCAAGGCAGAAATAGAGACACAGATGTAGAGAACAAACGTATGGACACCAAGGGGAGAAGCGTGGGGTGGGGTGGTGGTGGTGGGATGAATTGAGAGATTGAGGTTGACATATATGCACTAATATGTATAAAATAGATAACTAATAAGAACCTGCAGTATAAAAAAATAAAATAAAATTTGAAAAAAACCTTTTATACTTATAAGACTTTAAATAAATAAATTAAATTATATTTCTTTGTAAGGTAGACAATTTCTGTAAGCTTCAGATACCTCATCTGCTCAGCAATATTGTGAGGCTTAAATATACAGAAAGTGCTTAACACAGTGCCTAGCACATCGTGTCTTATCATTATCATCATCATCTTTGTCCAGTTTTTAAAATAAACTAATGGAAAGGGCAAAATGACATTTCAAGTAATATGATAGTCAAGCCAGAAGGCTAACCATTTAGCTAATGCATGGTGACTTGTAATAATGAGATGTCTTCCGTTGAGTTCATAAAACCAAACAAGTGACTAAGTTTTTAAGAGGCAGAAGTTAGGTACTGTCTCATCGAACTTTGATAGTGAAAGTCCAGAAGTAACTCCCTTCTCTTTACTGCATGTTTACCCCTGCATTTTGTTCACACCCCCATTTCAGTACTCATCACATTGTACTATGATACTTCATTATAAAGCCACCCTATCCCCTCTCTGGACCATTTACCTTCACACTCAATTCTAGCACCCACTGTAGGACCAGGCATTTGTAGACATACAATAAATGTATGTTGGATGAATATACAACAAATGAATGGTGAATGAGAAGGAATATAACATAATGAATGGGATATAATATAACAATGGTTGGAAGTCTGAAGAACTTGAGTTCAAATCCAAGCTCCACCTCCTCTAAGCAGTGTGATCTTGATCAAGTGACTTAACTCTTTAAGTTTCATGTCCTTATCTGTAAAATGGTGTTATGTACTTAATTCATAGGGTTCTTATATGATATGTAGGTTTTGTACATGTTTTTGCATATAAAATTATCTATCAATAAGTAACTATTATTAACAGTACCATTAACTTTCTTAATGAAAATTATGAAAAATAGCACAAATATCATACCATGTACATTATTTTATTACTTCTCTTTACTTTTATTGTTATTTGTCATTATGGTTATTGACAGAAATGCTGGCATGATTCACTGATTGCCAGTACAGCATGACCCATTCAAACTGTGTGATAGGTTTCACTCAGACCCAACAACCTCACAGATGTGCTTTCTTCCTTTGGATGGACCTGGGGTAGGAAAAGGTGAACAGAGTTAATAGCATTGTGTTCAGTTCTGCAGCCTTAAAAAACAAAGCTCTGCTTCCACCAAAGAAGGCTTTAAAATGCTTCCCAGCACATCCAGATCCTTTTAGAGCATCATTTATCCAGTCCAAGGATCCAAAAAGATGAACCATAAGCTTCAGTTTAGCAGTGGTTCTCAGACAAGCATCCATCAGGATAATTCGGAAGACTTGTTTAGACAGATTGTTGTGCTCCATCCCGAGTTTGGGGTGCTGTAGGCCTGGGGTAAAACCCCAATTTTCATTTCTACTAAGTTCTCACATGATACTGATGATGGTGGTTCAGGGACCACACTTTGAGAGCCATTGAGTTCATAGATATGGTTGAGGTATGAGAAACCTGAGTCCAGAGTGGAAATATTTGCAGAAATCTTTTCACTAAGGTGAATTGCCTGATAACGCCCATGAAAATGAGGGCTTTCTGTTTTCAGCACCAATGTTTTCAACACTGCACTGTCCTTTTTTTACTTTATAAATTTATTGGTAGGGGAAATGATTTGATGAAGATGTTTTTAAGCTTCTATGAGCCTGATAAAATCTATAGACATTTTCTCCTGAAAAGCCCATCTGCGCATACCCAGAACCATTGCTTATAATTTCAGGAGGTTCTCAGGCACCTCCCACAACAACCCACCCACCAACCCTTAGGCGTATCAGTAGAAAAACTATCCCCTAAGGCAAAGTCTTGGGTTCACTTGGATGTAACAAAAATTCCCTTCTTACACCTAAGCTTTCAGTTCACTCATTTGTAAAATAGGAATAAAAATAATAGTTCTTACCTCAAAGACTGTGAAGATTAACTGATATAATACACTGAAGAGCCTAATTTGAAAACCAGAAACACTAAATATTACCTTTTGCTCTCTCTTTATAGTCTTGCTACAACAATCCTCATTCTTGAGGCAAGTGGATGCCTCTCCCTACTAGGGGAAAGATCAGGAAGTGTAAGAAAGAAGAGCCAGCCCAAAGAGTAACATTTCAAGACTTTACTCTGTGCCCACTGCATTCTTTTGCTAAAATCTGGTCACAGGATGCCATATCATGTTTTTTTCTGTGAGTCCCTGAGTAATGGGGTCTGGCAAGCCCAGGCCTGGCTCTATGACCTGAGAGTCTCAATTCATTTGCCTGGAAATACTCCACTTTGCAAATGTCCTATGCCTTGTCATGTCCCCATGTTAACGCCTCCTGGCAGAAAGACAGAAACATAAAGTTCTAATAGGGGTTCATTTACAGGGTAGAAGATACTGAGTTTTGAGAAATAGTGATTAAGGTCAAAGCCTGATTCTCATTGTTTCTACAAAGATAAACTACAGTGATAGGCTAATCCACAGACATTTATTTAGCACTTACTGTGCACACTGTGTAGTAGGTGACACAAAGAGGAATAACACATGCTCCTGTTCTGTGCCAGCTCACATTCCAGCAGGGAAGATCGATACACACAAAAATAAACCAGACACAAAGAGAGCCAGAGCAAGGACGATCAAGGATCAGGCAGTGTTTCAGGAGTGCCCGAGAGGGAGAAATCAATTTTGATGGGGATCCACGGAAGTCTCTTGGGCAAGGTGGGATTTAAACTGGACCATAAAGAGTGGGGCTGCTATCTGTGAATATGACGGAGAATGACATTCTAGGTTGTGGGAGTTGTTTGAAGAAAAACATGGACTTAGAAAAGTGTTCGGTAGAAATGTGCATGATTATGATTTAACCAGCATGAGTGTAGTTTGGCTTGGGGGTAGAGGTGTAGAATTTGAGGCTAGAAAGGTAGGTTGAAAGCATATCATGGGAAACAAACCAAGGCCAATGAGGAGCTTTGGCTTTACTCTCTGTGCTGTGGGGAAGGGTTGAGGGTCTTTGAGTAGGGAGGCACCAGAAGCAGATACGTTTTTATTAAAAAAAAAAAATCCCTGGTGCCACTGTGAAGAACAGATGATAGAAGCAAGAAGAAAACAAGACTTGGTGAAAGTAATGGGAACCTGAGCTAAAGCCAAAGAAGTAGCAAGAGCAGCCGGAGGGGGACGAAGAGGAGGGGCATTTGAGGGACTGTGTTCTTCCAAAGGATGGTTGATGACATGCAGCAAAGAAAGCAGAGGTGAGCTGGCAGGGCTCTCCTTGGCGCATCCGATCCCAGTCTGGGTTGCTGCCTAGAGCAGACCATGGACTCAGAGGAAGAGGCTGGAAAGGGGCCCAGAGGCCGGGTGGTGAGGGATAGCTCTTGGCCATCCCCAAAAGACTTTTCTCCTCCCTAGAATGCCCAGAGGGGTAGCAATTGACCATCTGCTTTGCCTGCCTGGAATATCAAAATCAGTGATTCCCAGACATGGGCCCTCAGCCTGGCAATGTCAGAAGTCCTGAAGTTCTTTTTTTTTTTTTTTTTAACATCTTTATTGGAGTATAATTGCTTTACAATGGTGTGTCAGTTTCTGCTTTATAACAAAGTGAATCAGTTATACATATACATATGTTCCCATATCTCTTCCCTCTTGTGTCTCCCTCCCTCCCCCCCTCCCTATCCCCCCCCACTAGGTGGTCACAAAGCACCGAGCTGATCTCCCTGTGCTATGTGGCTGCTTCCCACTAGCTACCTATTTTACGTTTCATAGTGTACATATGTCCATGCCACTTTCTCACTTTGTCACAGCTTACCCTTCCCCCTCCCTGTGTCCTCAAGTCCATTCTCTAGTAGGTCTGTGTCTTTATTCCCATCTTGCCCCTAGTTTCTTCATGACCTTTTTTTTCCTTTTTTTCAGATTCCATACATATGTGTTAGCATACGGTATTTGTTTTTCTCTTTCTGACTCACTTCACTCTGTATGACAGACTCTAGGTCCATCCACCTCACTACAAATAACTCCATTTCGTTTCTTTTTATGGCTGGGTAATATTCCATTGTATATATGTGCCACATCTTCTTTATCCATTCATCTGTTGATGGACACTTACGTTGCTTCCATGTCCTGGCTATTGTAAATAGAGCTGCAATGAACATTTTGGTACATGACTCTTTTTGAATTATGGTTTTCTCAGGGTATATGCCCAGTAGTGGGATTGCTGGGTCATATGGTAGTTCTATTTTTAGTTTTTTAAGGAAACTCCATACTGTTCTCCATAGTGGCTGTATCAATTTACATTCCCACCAACAGTGCAAGAGGGTTCCCTTTTCTCCACACCCTCTCCAGCGTTTATTGTTTGTAGATTTTTTGATGATGGCCATTCTGACTGGTGTGAGGTGATACCTCATTGTAGTTTTGATTTGCATTTCTCTAATGATTAGTGATGTTGAGCATCCTTTCATGTGTTTGTTGGCAATCTGTATATCTTCTTTGGAGAAACGTCTATATAGGTCTTCTGCCCATTTTTGGATGGGGTTGTTTGTTTTTTTGATATTGAGCTGCATGAGCTGCTTGTAAATTTTGGAGATTAATCCTTTGTCAGTTGCTTCATTTGCAAGTATCTTCTCCCATTCTGAGGGTTGTCTTTTCATGTTGTTTATGGTTTCCTTTGCTGTGCAAAAGCTTTTAAGTTTCATTAGGTCCCATTTGTTCATTTTTGTTTTCATTTCGATTTCTCTAGGAGGTGGGTCAAAAAGGATCTTGCTGTGATTTATGTCATAGAGTGTTCTGCCTGTGTTTTCCTCTCAGAGTTTGATAGTGTCTGGCCTTACATTTAGGTCTTTAATCCATTTTGAGTTTATTTTTGTGTATGGTGTTAGAGAGTGTTCTAATTTCATACTTTTATATGTACCTGTCCAGTTTTCCCAGCACCACTTAATGAAGAAGCTGTCTTTTCTCCACTGTATATTCTTGCCTCCTTTATCAAAGATAAGGTGACCATATGTGCGTGGGCTTATTTTAAAGCAACTTTTAGGTACTTTCCCAGGTGATTCTGATCTGGGAACCTAAGGTGGGTCTGAGGTGGGTCCGAGTATCCATATGTTGTAAAGCTCCCAGGTGACTCTGATGCACAACTGGATTTGGGAACTACTGTGGGATCTTACTGTTGAGCTGGGAAATGAATAGAAAACATGGGTTCAATGTATGCTTGTGCTAGTGAACACTATGATGGCTTGAAGACCTTAGGATTTGGTCCCCAACAGCATCTCAAACATAATGACCTTCATTGAGTGTCTTAGCCTCTCCTCCCTCCCCAACTCCAATCCTCAGCGAACACATCAGGAGGTGGGAGAAGCTGTGTGATTGACAGGGTCCCTTGAACTTCCCAAAAGGTCATTGTGCATATACAAGTCATCACTTTCACCCTTGTCCTTGGCTGTGTCGCAGGAGCACCATGAGAGGGTCTCATCATAGGTGTTTTGAGACTTTAGAAAACAGGTTACATAAAAATACTATCCATTTTCTGCCAGGCTTGTACAATATTCATAGCACTTTTACTACTATTATTGTTTTTATTTCTCAGAAAAACCATGCAGTACAAAGTTAAGGTGGGTGTTAAAAACATCCCTTCTACACACTGGGCTCCATGGGATTCAGTGACTCGTGCAAGGTCAGACAACCAGAACTGGCCCTGAATCCGCCATCCTCCCGAGCTCCAGTTCTGCTTCTGTGCCAGAATGGAGAAGGGTAACATAAAGGCATTTTTCTCTCCTTGTAAAAGGGAAAAAAATGGGGGAAGGGGAAATTATTTAAACACACCTCACTCATACTGCAATCACTGCATTGTTTTTCCTGTTGAAAGACCCTGTTGGTTTTTAAATCCCTTTAAACCTACCCGACACCTGTATGGCCCAGATCCAAGAATTATTACCGAACCCCTCACTTTTTATATTTAACCACACAGGAGTTTCTGTGATGGTATCTGGCTCTTGTTTCAGTTGAAAATTTCAGAGCTTCCAGAATTTTTCTTCTTCCATCAAAGCTATAAGCATGCAATGCTCAGACCTGATTTTTTTTTTTTTTATTAAGCAGAGAATGGTTCCCACATTTACTTCTCCTGCTGGATAAACATAGCATCATGGCACTACCCTGTATTGTTCCTCTGTGAAGATCCCTCCGAAATATTGACCAAAAGAGAGGCCAGGGGAAGGATAGGGGAGGTCTCCGTCAGCAACTTGGTTTGTGAGATGACCTCTCTTCAGGGCAAGAACTGAGGCTGACAGCAAAATGAGAACTTTCCAGCAAATTCATTGTAACAAAGCCTAATGTGAGCTCACTAGGCACAAAAATAGGCAAAAAGAAAGTGACTTCCACATAAGACCTAATTAAATACTTTGATGTCAGGAGCAGAGCAGGGAGGGGTGGAAAATCAAATCAGACCAAAGTGAAGGACCCAAATTCAAATGGAAAGAAGAAATTTTTTTCTCTCTCTTTCTTCCTCCCTTTGTGTGTGCGTGTATGTCTCTCTCCCTGTCTCTTTTCTGTCTCTGTCTCTCACCTTTTCTTCCTTTGCCATTGAAGGAAGAATAAGATTCAGGAACAATGGGTTGAAAATTCTTCAGCCAATAGTCCAGTGACTTACTACTGTTTACAATGCACAGAACGTCACAGGCTGTTTTGCAGCCTTCCCAAGCTGGTTTGTTAATAACAGGAAGCTAGCACTTCTCAGTACAGTGGATCAGCTACACGTGAAAATAAATGCAAAAAACCTGGAGGGGAATAGCAGCAGACCGAGAGTAGCCTTGATTTAATTTAACATTTGGGGGTCCACACACAAATGAGCATTTTAGTAGGCTTCATGGTGGAAGTTGCTGTCATTTGTAAAATATTCTGGCCAATTAGCTAATAGTGTGCTTGAATTTCTCCTGTTTTGATACAGTAATACTAAGTACATTGTGAAGCCCAATTATACAAATCATCCCCATATGCCATACCAGTCTTTCTTTATGAACTGTGTTTATAAATCCTGTGTGAGGAAATGTGTACTTCAGCAATTTAGACCATGTGTAAAAACATAGCCAATGGGATTGTCAAGAAAACAAGTTCCAGCCTAGGAAATCCTAATGTGTTCCGCTGGAATAACAGGAGGGTGCCGGGGAGTGCAACGCTCTGCTTAAATACATAGTGCTTTATAGTGTTTAACCGACTTAGGGGCTTACGCTTCCCTTTCTGTTATTTTATTCTTCTTTTCTTTTAGGATCCAACCTTGGAGTTTCTGAGAAAATTTGGGGTTGGTCTTCTCTCGGGCACAATAGCCTCAGTCATTAACATCCCTTTTGATGTTGCCAAAAGTAGGATTCAAGGGCCTCAGCCAGTTCCTGGAGAGATCAAGTACAGAACCTGTTTTAAAACAATGGCCACCGTCTATCAGGAAGAAGGGTAACACATTCTTATTTTAATAAATGTGCAAGACTGAAGCATTGCTAAAACCATATTGTACTTCCATTTTGATGAGAGCCATTAAGCCCTCCTGAATTGGGTGTGTGTCTGAGAAGCTCTAGGGAATAGATGAGAAACTTTGTGAGATAACACAGTAATGAGATGTTGGCAAAATCTTCTTACGCCATCAAGAAACATAAGCCACGATCATTCAATATACTGTATGTTTGTCCTAGAATGCCAAGGTGAACTTTTTGCTTGTCGGTTTGCACAGTATGCTATTGCATATAATATGCCCTGTTCCCACGTGGGCAGGAGAGTAATTCTTCTGACTATACATCTAATCAAAATGTCACCTAATTATTTTCTCCTGAGAGAATTAAACATGAGAGTTCTGTGAAGGTAGTTTTCTTTTAAGAATTTAAAGTATGTGCCTTTTTCTACTGTTTTTTGGGTTTTTTTAAGTCTTATTTTCGTCTCTTCATCCCTCCTCAGCAGGTCTTATTCTCAAGTAAGCAAGTAGTATTTTATTATTTTGATCTAAACTGCATCGTATTTCCTTCTGTGAGGACTGCGTTTATGGTCTTTTAAACTCAATTCCAAGAGTCATTTTGTCCATATACACAGCTGTCTTGAAAGTAAGGCCTGTCTGGATAGCAAAAACCATCTCGCTGATGAAAGTCCTATTTGCGATGGGACAAGATCAGCATAGCTTGGGTATTAAAGGATTAATTCTTTCCTCTCATCCAATTTGCTGCAGAGAATACTTAGCCCGATACTGTCTGTTTTGAGATTTGAAAATTTTTCTCAAATGACTTTTCTGGGTAAATGCTGGGTCAGCATCTCAGTAAAGCTGAGGTACAACTGCATTTTGTTTTCAGAATAAGAATGTTGCTGTTTCCCTTCCGGTTCTAGCATTTTAGCTTTGTATAAAGGCCTGCTTCCCAAGATTATGAGGCTTGGACCAGGTAATAATGTTTTCATTACTTATATCCTTCCTTCCTTATTTCTTTAGTATCCCTTTTATCTTATTTGTGTCTATCTGCAACACAACTAAAGTTTGTCACACTGTGAAACATGGAAACCTTAAGGATAAAAAGTTGTCTGGGAGTATTCAAGACACTAAAGGCGTCCATTAGAAACGTTCTGCTTTTGTTTATAAGGTACTATTTGTGGCCTTACTGGAGGCTAATAGAAGCCAAAGCCCACCTTAAGTCAATCGGAAAGGATGCACAGCCAGCCAGTCGGAGTTGAGTCGCTTCTGGCTGAAAGGGAGGATTTTTTGCTGAGTGAGGGACCAGCCCAATAAAACTTTCCCTGTGCTTCTAGTTCATTCTTGCTCCTGCCTCAGCTTCGCTTCAGAAGGAGAAAAGGAGGACAGCTAGTCTCCATGAACAGCCAGTGCAACTCTCCCCACTGTCGCCTCCGGGAAGCAAGAATGGAAAAGCTGCAGCCTGGCGCTCACCTTCCTAGCTCCTGTCAGCATGATGGTGGAGGCTCCTGGCTCGGGGCCTTACCTCAGGATGCCAGCCCACAAAAAGCCGGCTGTCATTCCCACAGGGAGAGTCAGCTGCCTCTGTGTAAATAGATAAGAAAGCAACTGCTGCAGACTCAACCACCTGGGCAAATAGTCTTGGATGATAAGCAACCTTGTGAATAAGTACAGAAGTATGCACTAGACCACACATATTATTTTACCAGGCTACACTCACCTTAGACATCCTGGAAATCTTCCCCAGAACTGTCCCCTACTCCTCCCCTTTCTCCCTTTCCCAATCCTCCCTTTGAACACTGATGTCCCCTTCCCCTGCCACACTCACACACATGCACATTTATCTTTAAATCTCAGCCCAGTGAACGAGCATTTCTGCCAACGTGAGATATAGAACAGCAGTCTGTAAATTGAAGCTCGTGAACAGTTCCTACTTTTGTATATTTTGAAAACACTTCCACAGTTCCCAATCCATCTATCCCAGCCTTTATAGGCATTTAAGCATGGATTTTTGCTTCACATTTGAGATTCAGACCTGCCTTCTATTTGTTATTGGCCCGTGTGTCAACACGACCCCAATGACAAAGAATATTGGTGATTTTGTGCCACTCTCTCTTCAAGAATGTGGTGTTTTTCCTTCACCACACAGTATAAACCTGCTAGTAGACCCAGTATTAGAGAAAATCATAGGACTGGCCCTAATCCAGCTTTCTCAGGACGGGATGGGCCTGAAAAGGGAGAGCGATCAGGGAGAGTTTAGCTAAAACGGTAATTGACTGGAACCTTAATCCAAAACTCTTAAATAATCTGACCCCAAGTTTTGTTAGAGGCTTGCAAATGTTTGGTTGGCTTTTTAAGTGTTTTTTGCATGAGGTATCCTGAGTTGCTGTGGTGTTAAATCCAATGAAAGGTGTTCTTGTGAACATACTGTCCAGGCTAAACAAAATTGTGAATAACTGGAAATCTCACTCAAGGACATGGCCTCCACTCTCATCCCAAACATACAGGTCCTAGCAACCTCAAAGGAAAGAAAGGTGTAGAGAGAAAGGTAAGACTTTTGAGTTAAGGATAAGATTTTTTTTCGAGAGAGAAAGAGGAAGAGCGAGAGACGGTAAAAAAGAAAAGAAGGGTGAACCTGGCATTTTCATCCTTCGTTTTAGAGAAGCATCCCATCTTTTTTTTTTTTTTTGCGGTACGCGGGCCTCTCACCGCTGTGGCCTCTCCCGTTGCAGAGCACAGGCTCACGGGCCCAGCTGCTCCGTGGCATGTGGGATCTTCCCGGACCGGGGCACGAACCCGCGTCCCCTGCATCGGCAGGCAGACTCTCAACCACTGCTCCACCAGGGAAGCCCCCATCTTATTTTTATAACAGCCTTAGCAGCTCTATGTGTCTAATGATCAGGACCTCCCATGAAAGAAGAATCTTGAAGTCTGTGGTTTAAACTCCAAATATCACTAGGCTGCAAACTAACCCGATTCTGCGTGTTCTTGTCTTATATGGTGAACAGTTAATAAGAGTAAACAGAGCAATTACATACATATTAACAACCCTCTGTAGTGCATCCCTTTTTGTTTGCCAGAGCCAATAGGGCTACAGCAGCTGAGAGGGGGCTATTAGAGTATCTTCAGGGGTTAAAAGTGAAAATTACAGGCAGATAATTATCTTTGGTATAAGGTTACACAAACATGTGCGGCCTGTAGATTTAAAAAAAAAACATATGGTAGTGTGTACAAAATAAGATCAAAATCAAGTTCTGTTTCTTTCTGTCAGAAGCCAGTCTTCTGTTCATGCAGCCAAGTCTTCTCTAAGTTGTACTCTGGATATCTGTCCACATTTTTTTAAATTGGGCTTTACAATGTTGTGTTAGTTTCTGCCGTTTGTCCACACTTTGATTTTGTAATATTGTTCACATAGACATGAAAGGATAGAGAATATCTTAAAGGGCACAGGATATGTGCTATTTACTGCATCAGACAGAACACAGAATCATGCACATGCAAATGCTTCTCCCTACGTCTAAGTATTCAGCAGCCTCAGTGCTTGTTTTCCATATCATAGTCCTATTGACATATTACATAGCAAGCCCTTTTGCAGCCAGTTATATAACTCTTCTCTTCCAAGATAAATGATGGTCTTATGACACTCAACCCCGACTACCAAATTTTCAAGTGCAATCCATATATATCTGAGGCAGATGAAAGGAATGAAGGCAACAAAAATCTGAGGCAACAAAAGGAGGTTGAAAGCTAGCTAAGTTTTGAAATACAGATTTTAAAAGTACTCAGAAGCTATTTTTCACATTGTAATCCAGTTTGAAAGCTGTAAGAGAAAACCAGGCTCGTCCATCAAGCACCATCTTAGAGATTTCCTTCTTGAATGCAACTACAACAATGCTAATTATAAACTGAAAAAGATAAATCCTTTGCCTACATATGACAAATCTGAAGGTTTCAGTTTGCGGGAAAGCCACATGCCCTTACATGACTAAATGTGTCTGTATTTACTTACTTTTAAAAATTAAAAGTGCCTGAAAAAGAATCTGATGAGAAATGATCAAAGTTACAGAAACTCATGGGGAAAAAATGTAGTTAGAGACTCAAGATGGTCTTGATTTCGCTCTGAGAATTTTCCACAGTAGTTTTCTGTGTGTTGGAGCTTGAGAACTGATGATTCTGAATGGCTTCTGCCTGATACGCTGCATCGGACTCCAGGGATTCAGAAACCCAGTGGGAAAGACAGCACGATTTCACAGGACTTGGGATAAAAACCAGCTCTTTTCTTTTCTAGGTGGTGCAGTGATGCTGCTGGTTTATGAATACACCTATTCATGGCTTCAGGAGAACTGGTGATTGCCTACAGAGTATTTTTTCCCCCTTGTGATAATGGATATTCATTATACAGCACCATGAGAAGAAGAGAATATCGATCAGCTGAGCTGATACAATGATTAATTATAATTATACAACTATACACAATTATAGAGGGCAAAACAGTTTGTTCAAGAACAAAACCTATTTTGATACTTCAAAAATTATCTCTAGACAATTAGAAACTGTCGTTTTGGTCAAATCCATAAAACTGTGAGAAGAAAATTACTACTATGAAGCAATGAGGTATCTAAACTGAATATAGAAAAATAGCATGAAATCAGATATATTTCATAAAAGCAATATAAATGTTATGACCTATGTTCCTCTTACAAGGCTTCACAAGGAAAATTCATTGTGTTGATGATTATTTTCTCCCAAAAGGTCAAGAAGTGCTTAAAAGTGAAAAAAAATTAAGCCAGAATTTAAACAATTTTTTTAAGGAATTAAATTCTTCCATAAGTGGTATTTAATGATATACAAGGAAGATGTTTCTACAGTGTATCAAAATGACCTTTTAAAATTTTATGTTAAAATGTGAGTTTGTTGGTTTCTTTTAGTAATAATACTCATCTCAGCTATATTTTCCTAAATCTACTTTATATTTTTCACTGTTGGTTAATATTTTAAAATCATGATATTTGAAGTCTTTTATGACAAATATAAAACATGAAATTATATTAAACTACTTTCCCTCTGAAAACAAATTTTAATGCTGAAATATTTTCATGCTAAATCACAAATTCGAACCACTCCTTGGGCCCGTTTGTGCTATCTGTATTTGCATCAAATACCTTTGTTCAGAACTCTTACCTATGCCATTCTTAAAAATGATGTTTAGAATGAAACTAAATTTCTAGATTATTAGTTTTAAGTGACGGTTTCAGGTGTGAAGTCGACTAACTGCAGTGTTAGAATATGTATTCTGAAGAGGAAAATGTTTCAAAGGAGAAGTACATTCTTAGCATTTCCAAAGATTCCTGTACTAACATGCACTCCAAAAATTATCTCCTTGGCGTTGACATAACCAAACTTAATTTTATATATGCATCCTGAAATGATGCTACTTCAGTAGCTAGAGTCAACAAAAATATCTGCATGTTCTAGATGGCACCTGTTCTTAACTACTGCAAGATATTTCTACCATGAAGCTGTGTCACTAAAACATTTTGAAAATAAAAAATGAAAGATAACATAGTAATTATTACTTTTTATTAATTTAGAGCATTTAAAGTATAAAAATAAAGGCTTTTTGACATACTGTATATACATACACAGCCTTCGGTTGTACATCCTCTCCAACGTGTTTTTTTAATTTATATTTCAGCCCAGTATTTAATGAGGGTCGTTAAAAGTAGGACAAAACAAGAGAAATAAGAATGTGTCTGTTGTCCAACTGCATTCTATCCTTCAGGTAATACTCTTGCCTTCTGTGAAAGAGAGCACTGCCTGCATAGAGGCCATGAAATTGAACCTTTAACCTCTCCATGTGGATGGGGTGGAAAAGGATCTCTGAAGAGTGCATTTGCCAGGTTAAAAACAACACTTTTACCCCCTAAGAATCAGAGGAAATATGTCAACAGTAACCAATAATAATAATGTTTTAAAAATCAAACCACCCCATATCCCATCCCACTTTCCTTCTCTCATTTTTTAAAGTAGCTTTAAATCATAATGTGCTTTAAATAGCCAATTGTATTTGGGCTTTTCTCTTTTTCAATTTACTCCATGTGAATTCACTGTTGCTAAGAAAAAACCTAGGGAAAAAAAGAAAAGGAAAACTTTCATACTATTAATATTAGATTTTTAACGATACAAGAAACGGAAAAAATATATAAATAGCATAATAACAAGAGATTTCTTAATTTAGATAAAGAAGATAACATTTAGTTATGTTTCCATACAAACAATTGATATTTTTTAAAGACTCCTAATAGCCGCCTAAAAACATCTGATAAGGAATAACTCTGTACCTTATGTCAGTTTTTCTGCATGGCAGGAGAGTCCCTGTACAGTGTGGTTTTAAAGTCTCCACCAAAATATTGGACTGGTACTTTGTTCCATTCGGTTTATAGTCTATTTTCTCACCAGACTGGGAACTCCAGATGTCAGTAGGAGCTTTACAAGATCAAAGGAAGACTACGGCCCTGAGAGTTCATCTGCTTCTTCTGCTTCTTCTTCTCCTGAAGTTATAATCCTGTTTGCAGCACTGAATTTCGGTTGCTTTAGAAATAAATGCAGTTCAAAGCTCTCTATGAGATATCTGCTGCTTGAAAAAAGCAGTTCCTCGAACATAGCTTGTGTGTCAGAAATCTGCTTACTGTTTATATCCTGGTGATTTGAAAACCTAGCTAATCTAGCCATCTGAGTTTTAGATGAGGCCATGAAACCGATGTGACAGAACTGGATTGCCATGTGGGCTGTGCACAGCACAGACCAGAAGAAATCAAAATCACCTAACGAATGCATCTTTAACATCCATATCTAGTGATGTGCCCTGTTAGTTATTGCACAGAATTAATACCAAAAAACACGCAATATATTAATTTTCCAATAGATGAATTGTACCAATGTTTTAACAACGTATTTTCAAGCCTATATTGCCAAGCAGGAAGAACTTTCTAAACAGAAGCAATTAAAACTGTAGAATTTTGCCCAAGAAAATCAACTGTTTTAAAATACAACACATAATCACATGCTCACACACACACACACACACACACACACATACCCCTCAGCTCTATGATTAACACTAAAGTGAAAAACAAATTGGTTTAGAAAGATCCATCAGTTAAACTGTGTCCCGTAACTCCAGAAATGAATAAAGGGAATTTTTAAAAATTAAATAGCATTTGTATTTCTAATACCACCACCAGTTTACCTACACGTGAAACATGCTTCTGTACAACAATGTAAACTTCACAGCAAGCCATTTTTACATTCATTAGAGCAGAATTTTCCATTGTCTTTAAATTACAACGTAATTTTGGGCTGAGATTGCTGAACACACAGGTAAGCCAACAATAACAGTACAATTTAGTTTCACAGTGGTTTTCTTAACATAAAGTTCATTTTAAGTGTCTTTGCAAAGCATTTCACATTAAACTTAAGTTTCTAAGTGACTTCCTGTAGAGCTTTGTTCAGATATTTTCCACCCTCTTGTCTTTATATGCTTGGCATGTGTGTTGTTTGATTGGGATACAAAATGGGAGACTGGCTTGTTTTATCTGTGTTTTGAATCCTCTGTTGTAGAAAGAAAACGTCCTTCATGAGATGTCGAAGCCTTCACTGCACACACAAAATCTGGGGCAAGTCCAGGTCCAGGAGCCTGAGCAGCCCACCACCAAACAGAGACAAAGACATTGCCGGAAAGTCACCTTTGCAAAAAGAAAGGAAAAAAATAGAGAGGGGTGGGGGCAGGGGAGGGGCCTATCCCATGGAATGAAAACACAAATGCACCAGAGTCCATATTTACAAACTAATAGAAAGTATAAACATTATTGTATTTGGAACCAAGTCAAAACACCAGGAGGAGCTAAATTCAGATATTGCTTAAGTTATACATGTATTTTCCAACAAAATATGCCATCTGTTAAAAATAAACAACGGATCACTCAAGTCAATTATTGATTGGTTTCCTAATGATGAATTAAGGATTATTTTGTTACCTTATTTGATTAGAGGGTGTAGCATAACTTTTTCTATACCTATTTTATTGGTTTTGCAAAATCTCAACAATTGCACGTTTCAGAAGTTCAGGTTGATTTAGAATAAATATACACATGTGGTTTTACCAAAGACTAGTTTTAAAAGTTCCTTAAGCCCTTTGAGGGGTGCAGGTTTCTTCACTATGTTAAAACAGTGTGTGGCCAACACAAACGTCTCGTTCAGTCCTTAACATTGCTTTTGTTTTTAACTCCTACAGTCATGTCAGGTGTCCTGTGAGAGAGAAGTTATGGTAAGAGATATTTAAGTGTCACCAGCACAGAGGATGTGAGTCCGTAAAGCCAGCTTTCGAGGCAGGAGGGTTGGAGGGCAGAGGGGTGGGATCCGAGACCAGGGAAGAAGGGGAGGGTGTGCTGAGGTGGGGGGGGCGCGGGGCGGGACTCGGGTGAAGCTGCGGCAGACGGAATCTCCCATCAGAGTGCGGAAGCCGTGACAGAGTGGCTACCTTCTCGGGCTGCCTGCATTCCCTTGAACGCCAGCGACGCGGGAATGTCACAGTTGTGGGGGGAAAGTGGGGTGCCACTGGCATGTTGCCACCCGTGTCCAGCAACATAACCAGAAGGAGCAGCGCTGTAGGTCATGTAAGGCGACACTTGGGCTGGGGTAGGATAAGGAGCCATGCTGGATGCTGACACAAAACTGCTTACAGCTGGGAGACCATTTGGTGCCTAAGAGGAGTAGGAAAAGAGAAGAGGTGAAAATCACATTAGAGCGGTTGACATTTCACGAGTTCTTAGAAAGAAGCAGAATGTCAGTTCTGAGTAGTAACTAACAATATTCTGACCCTACTTTCTGATTTTTTGTTGTTGTTGTTTAGACTTGACTCTTTTTATATTCTAAATGCATTCACAGTCTTGCTACTTAAACATATTCTTTCCACAAAGATTTTGAGGAAGCTACAACCAGAAAATTCACAGTATTTGCTTTTGCTACTTGGAATTATAGGAAGGAAATGCAGGGTGAGAAAAGAATTAATTGTGATTAAGTACTCTTAGAATCCATTCAGCTCTCTATCTGCCTTTGTCAACCCTCCCCATACTTCAGTTTTGTTTGACTCTTTTGTTGAGGCATTTGTGAAGGGCCTGGTTGGTATAGCTTTCATTTCCATTAAAGAAGGGCAGAGTATGGGCTGTCACTTTAGAAACTCAAAATGAGCGTGACCTTTGTTAAATAAAACGTGGGCCATATTTTAAAACCATGTTGAAAATGCTTGTTGGACGAAGGACGTGCAAAATCAGGCAGTTTGTCTAGAAGGGTTCTTCAATGACAATTGGGAGTATACTTTCCAGAGCTATTTTATCAAAAAGGAAACTGTCAGAATATAAAAGAATCGCATATGCATGGTTTTGAAATTGGAAAATTTGCTTGCTAAGTTTTAGGGCCCTGTGATCTGAATTTTTAGAAGCCACATGGATAAATCTCTTGAAATGAATTTAAATGTAAAATGTTAGTTTGCAGACTAAATGCAGCAACGCTGGCAGGCAAGTCTGCCTAGAAGCCAGTGTTCTCTTGGCAACCAATAAATTATTGTTGGTATCGTTACTATTAACAACACCAAAAACACCCTGATTTCTAATCCTCATTCTGGCATGAATACTCGGCATCCTTCTTTAACTAACTTCATTTTTCCCCCTGAATTTCTACATTGTTGGGGCTTCCCTGGTGACACAGTGGTTAAGAATCTGCCTGCCAATGCAGGGGACACAGGTTTGAGCCCTGGTCCGGGAAGATCCCACACCCGGCAAAGCAACTAAGCCCATGCGCCACAACTACTGAGCCTGCGCTATAGAGCCCATGGGCCACAACTACTGAGCCAGCGTGCCACAACTACTGAAGCCCGCGTGCCACAACTACTGAAGCCCACGTGCCTAGAGTCCATGCTCCGCAACAAGAGAAGCCACCGCAAGGAGAAGCCCGCGCACCACAAGGAAGAGTAGCCCCCCGCTCGCCGCAAGTAGAGAAAGCCCGCACAGCAGCGAAGGCCCAATGCAGCCAAAAATTAATTAATTAATTAAAATTTTTAAAACATTTCTACATTGTTTAGAAATAAAGAAAATCCTGTTTCCTGGTAGTGATGTGAATAAATAAACATATCACCATATTTCCTAATGAAACTATATGTAAATAATAGAAATATTATTCATAAAACCAATTTAAGCCTTAGAGGTAAGAAAAGCAGACATATGTTGGATACTTTTTCCAATTCAATTTGCAACACAGAAATTGTTTTCTAATTTAATTCATTTGGTTATTATTTTCACTTCCACATCTATGAGAATGCAACAGTGGGGTCTCAAAAATGATTTTCTCAATTTAGAGTAATGCATGGAGTAGAATATATACATGAATGTGATTTAACACTACTTGTGGATTTCTGACAAAATAAGAATAAAAGTAGAGGAGTTAGCTTTGCGTAGTTCTATAAGAAGACACACCTCATGTTCTTTTTGTCAGAGTGCTTGTTCTTTGAAAAATGGGGAAGAGGAAAGGAAACTGAGGTTTCCTGAATCTGTCCTATGTCCCAAGCACTAAGAAATACCCAACATATTTTATCGAATAATTGGAACTGACAAATTGTATCTCATTTTAACCTATTGAGTTTATAATAATTACAAGATAATTTATAATGAGTACAATGCAATGTTCAATTGAAATTAAAATATGTTACAATGGATGATGCTTTGTTTTTTAACTAAGAAGCCATTGCAC
This sequence comes from Monodon monoceros, assembly GCF_005190385.1. Taxonomy (NCBI): domain Eukaryota; kingdom Metazoa; phylum Chordata; class Mammalia; order Artiodactyla; family Monodontidae; genus Monodon; species Monodon monoceros. Next base: position 112,590,959 of record NW_021703778.1, on the reverse strand, counting down.
ATCACTGTTGAATACAAATGAAATATTATCCTCTTTTTATACAAAAGAATATAGATTAAGGAGTTTAGCCATTTACCCTATAGGCCAATCAGCAAGTCCATGGCCATGTGTTAAAAGAAATTATCATCCCTGTCTGCTGCAGGACCCTCTGTAGCAAATCATGCTACTCTTCCAGACAATTAAAAGATAGGTACAATTTAATTTCAAACTAGAGCATCTTTTCTGGTAAAAGATTCTTTCCTCTTCTAGAACCTGATTCCCATTCTTAGATCCTAATTCTGTTTCTTAACTTCTAAAAGAAACTTTTTCCTTCTTTCTGAAAATGGCTCATTAGAAAATGGCTCAAAAAAGATACACTTTAAGGCTCTCAACAGATGAGTATGAAGATAGACAACTGTCAAATTGCAGAAGAAATTTAGCATTGCATAGAGATTTTATTTCTGATCATTATCATCTAGAATTTTCCCAATAACCTAAGAGAAATTAGTTTGGAAAGGGATTGTTCCACTTCAGTTATGGAAAGGTGTTTGCATCTATATTTGGCCTCTTCCATTCTAGCATTAATTAATATTTTATACTATTTGTGCCAATGTGCACCAAGAATCATAAAATAAGAATGTTCAGGTTGAAATTACTTTTAAAATAATCAAAACCTTTGCTCAACACTTTCCAAGTACATAGGTTAGATTATTTACTATAATACAGAAACAGCGTATTGTTTAGTAATACATTAGCAGAAAAAAATGTATTGGTGAGTTCTATTTTTCATCACAGCTAAGTTTTTCCTACTCATTCTGTTTTCTTTATATTTTTTCTATCATTCAACATTACATTTCTCTCTGAAATACTTGCTTTGTTATTGTCCCTTTCCCTTCCTTACACCCTTGCCCTTGGAACCACTGCTCTCTGATGTGACCCCTTTATTTGGGGCTCTTCAGCTATTCTGATGTAATGTCCACAATCTCTTACATGGGTCCACTTCTTTTTGCCCAGAGATGTTCTCCCTGAAAAGCCAGGCTGGACTAGACTCTCATTTTAGGTAATGCTCCTAGGATTTGGGGGGAGGGAAAATGTTGGATTTAGGCCCCTGTTACCTTCAGATGCCTTACTTACTCCATAACTACATTTGTTTGTCAGGTGTAAAAAACACTAAGAGTTCTTTCTAGATTTGTCCATTTTCTATTAAGGCAAACTTGTTTTTCATGCTATTAGTCCTATTAGTATGAAATATTTCAAAGTTCTCTAAAATCTGCAATATATTTAGAGTCATTTTAGTGATGTGGGTCCCTCTGTACTGCAGAAAGGAAAGTTGGGAAGGGAAGCTCAGAGAGGTTTGACATCCTCGTCTTGTAGAAAAAGGCAAGGGGAGGCTAATAAAGTGTTTGCTTAAAAGAAAAAAAAAGAAATCTTTAAACAGTTTAAAAATAGCTCTTAGCTTTCCCTCAGGTTAAATTATGACCTAGATTTGGGGTGGAAAAGTTTCGTCTTAATTTCCCTTTTTACTTTTAAAGTTCAGATTTAGAAATTTTTAAGAAAATGGCTTGAGCAAGATAAGGGAACAAGCATGCTTTAACTGAAACGTACCTGCCACCTTCACTATTCATTCATTCAATTTTCTCACTATTAATTTTGAAACATGACATTAGTAAAAGGTATAAATCTCTACCAGGTAAAGTAATTGTTATTTATGATGCAATCACTGAAAGAGTAAAATTTTCCACCACAAAGGAAAACAACTACAGGTAGCATTGATGTTTGTTTATTCTTTCCAATAAAAGAATACATGACTTAAAATTCCCAAATCTGTTTAATGTTTTCAGTGAAGGGCATGTAATTAATCTGAAAAGCTAGTTAGGCTGAGTAGAGACTACCAAATGTACACCATAAATATAGTGGGAGCAAACATGCTAAATTACTCTATTTAATTGGATTGTAAATATGATTTATAAATTGACCAACATATGGAATCCCCAGGGAAGAGTAAACAAATTTTCCAAATGAAACCCCAGCAATGGGCATGTAATGGAAATCTCATTTTTGAAAATGACTTTACCTAAAGATTCCATAAATAAAACCTCAATCCATCAGCCCCTTTTTCATGTGGATCTTCCATGAAAGCCCTGAGAATCCTTTCCTCTAAAGAACTGTACAAGGGTCCTCCCTAAGGCAAACTATCTTCTACCTAATGTTGAGAACGAGATTTACTAATACAAAATAAAACAGACCAAATTGTATACCCTGGAAAAAGTAAGTTCCTTGCTCTGTTGAATGTTTCTAGAAAAAGATGGATTTTTATCCCACTGACATTAAACGAAAGAGTCCAGAAAAAATACATAAGATGCAATGCAGTCTAGTTAGGGCCATCACAAGAGAGAATGAAAGTATGAGTTTTCATTGCGTTTGTTCTAAAATGTTAGAAATACAGATTTGCCAGTTTTCAAAAATATTCCTAAGTGAATATGTCGAGAAGCTATAGTGGCAGAGAGCTAGACTGTAAACAATTTGAGGACAGGGACTTGTCTTTAATCATCTCACATCCCCACAAAATGGGACACATTATAGGCGTTTCATAATCATTTGTATACTTAAGTTAGTGCAGCCTTTTGAAAGCAAAAGATGTGTGGCTCTTGCTTTTAAGAAACAACAGAAAAAAAAAACCAAAAAACTGGGCACCCTTTATCACCGAACAAGCATTACACTTTAAGTAAAGCAAAATGAGTAAAGCTGTTGAAAAGGTCAATAAAAGTTGTAACCTAGCTATTTCATTATTTGATTTATGGTCATTCCATTTATTCCCCACCCCCACCCCCAGAGAAAATGGAAATGCATTAGTATCCAAACACTTGTGACCGTGAAAAACTGGTATGACAACTGTCTGGCAATTAGATGTTATAGACTATTCTTCAGATGCTGGTAGTTGTCTACTCAACATTTTTTCTCCTGAAGAAAATGCAAATAGCAGTGCCAAGTCTTCTATCTACAGTCTTTCATCCACTCATCAGTTCTACCTGGTTCTTCCCTTATGACAAAATCAGTTTACCTTGGCCTTATAATAAAGTAGGTTCAGCCACAAATAGAGATGTGCTTCACCTAGAATTTCAACCTCGATATCATAAGCAAGAAAAAGCTTCAGATCTGAAAATAAACAAGATTCTCTCTCTTTTTTGGTGAAAATCATTTTTCTGACTGCTGTTCTACCCTTCTTAATTCGTTATGCAATAACCTAGTAGAATAAATCTGACAAAATGAAATGACAGTTGTAAATATGGTTTCAACATTCATCCAAAAGGATCTTAATTATGGGTAATTGCAGATCTAAATGTCTCCAGGTAATGGAAAGCTGCTATTTAATATGTTTTTCTAAACTTTATTTTTCCAAAATGTTATTAAAATTGATGTAGCCTTGAAAAAAATTTAAATCGCTTTTTTTTGTATTTTATATGACACATTTTAGCGATACATAATCATTAATTTTGTTTTAAAACATAGTTAAAAGTTAATCAGGTCAAAGAATATTTTTCATAATAAATAACATGAATTTCAAAGACTATTGGCATTTGCCTAAAATTGCATTCTCTACAAAATTATAAATTATTTAACACAAAGTTAACTTTGTTTGATATGAAGAAAAATCCACGGCAACTTCATTTATATTTTCACAAGAACAGTGTGTCTGCAAGGACAGCCAGTCTGTTAAATAATGCACTAGAAAATTATATTCAGTATGCTGAAATACTATCTTTATTTCAAATACAATGTACAAATGAATGTTTCATAAGAATTTCAGATTAATTTGTCTCCAAATTAAACTCTTTTCACATCTCATTTAACTCTGAACTTTTTCATAAATTCAAGTGTTTATAGACTATTCTCCATTCCTGAGATCTCAATTTGTAGCTAATTTTATACTAAACTTGCTGTCTGAGTTGACGTATACTACCCCAAAATGAAGATACTCAAAGATTATAAATCTACCATTCAGATGACTTTAATTAGAGTACCAGATATTCATTTTTTTCTGAGAAAGCATGCCCAATTATACAAAGAAAATTTCAAGAACTATACAACTGTTTATAAACTGTTAGAATGAGGCATTAATTCACTAAGTACCACGTATAAGGGTAGATCTATTCCAACCTCATGTTTCTCTGTATGTTTTTGTTTTTGTTTTTGTTTTGCCATGCAGTTGCATTCAAGAGAGGTTTTACAGTTTCCACAGAAAAGGACCAGCGATTAGGAACCAGAGAACATTATTGTCATTCACAGTTAGATGAGATTAAAGAGTTCTAGCCCAATATTAAATGTGGGTGAAAAAAGCCAAAATAAATATCCTTTTTCTCCTATCCTCAAAGATAGACAATAAGGACTTCAGAATGGCACTATAAAATATCAATTGCAGTGTAATATTAAAGTGTACAGTTTGAATATTCTAAACTAATGTTTCAAAAACAAGATAGATGTGTGCATAAGGTTCTAATTACTAGCAATCGGGCATCTTTCTTTGCAGTTTAAGCTGAAAATAGAAACTCTAGATTACAGTAATCAATAGAACCCATGATCAGTTGTCAAGTCAGCCCCTCTGGTAATTTTACAGGTATATTCTGACAAAGGATTATGCTCTAAATCCTATAATCCTGAACCCTTGATTTCCTCCTTTATATACTAAAAGAAACTGAGATTATATAATACTACACTATTTAATAACAACCATAAATGCACTAAAAGTATTATGTGCAAAAATTTTGAGAATTTTTTTTTGCCAAAGACTTTCAATTTTTGTTTATAATACTAATAGAGAAAAGTTTTACCTAAGTTTACACTAGGGTTGTGGAAATGGACATATGCTGATAACATTTTGAAATATAACTTAAAAAAAATAAAACTACCCTTTGAATATTTGTAGGAGAAATGCATATACGTATGGAATACACACACACAACACACCTTACATTTGCATGTTTGTTTATGAGCAAGTTTTAATGTATAATTTTACCCTCAAGGAAATCAACATCTAAATTCCAAAACTGCTCACAAAATGACACAGTCTAAGTGTATGTGTCTACTTAGCACACCTTCAGCATTAAGCACTATTTTGATAATCATAATAGAGTAGCTACTGATTTAATTATGCACAGAAATTTTTCAAGTTTTGATATTTTACATCATTTGTATTATCTTGCTACATGGCAATGCAGAAGATTAGCATATTGCCATTAAGAACTTTCCAAACGAAAGTTTGATACAAATGTCTTTTTCTTCTGCAAAAAAATTTTGACTTGTCCTCAAGCATTTAGAGCAATACTTATTTGGCCACTTATTTAAGTTACTTACTCTTATAAATCTGATAATTAAGTGACTTGATATTCACTGTATAAAATGTAATGGATTTTTAATGTTCAGAATATGCAGGATAGATTACTTGACACAGTGTTCTATTTTTATTTTAAATTGATTAGTTTCATTTTGAAGTGTATGTATTAACTAACCGTTTCTAAACAAGATAATACACTAGGTCTATAATTCAAAGGAGTAAAAATAAAAGTAATCATAAAGATTTTTGGATTATGACGCTGATTTATATATAAACTGGGTTCATCAACTACATGTGGGAATTAGAGACCTTTATTTTCAACTCTGTACTTCACAATGTTATTCCAGGAAATGAAGACCTAATAAACATTACTGAGCACCAATTAAATGCTTACTACTCTGTATACTAGGTGCTTTATAGATGCTCTTTTGTTTGTAACAAAATACCTTGACACTTTTTGACCATGAGCTGGCTGACCAAAGTATATTCTGACAAAAGAAAAAATTTGTTGTTTTTTGAGTCAATCTCTAACGCCATTTCTATCAGGGTAATATTTAATGAATGCCTACTATGTGCCCTATGGTTGCATTATCTCATTGAAATTTCACATCTCTTGAGGTTGACCCTATTATTTCCCTGTTTTATAGATGAAAAAAATGGAGTCTCTAAAAGGTTAATAACTTGAGTAAGTGGCAATGGTGCCATTGTACATAATGCCTCTTCTTTATGAATTACCTGCTCTTCTGTGGAAGGTAGTGACAAACTTTCTTACAATTTCTCTTTGGCATTCTTTACGGTAGAAGGAGATTCAGGAAAGGGACCCTCCTTCCTTGCTGCTATTTTCTGTGATATTTGTCATGGGAGAGCTACTAATATATATGGGATTCTGTTTTAACAAAATAAGGGAGGGAAGAGGAACTGAAAATGGGGTTTGTTAGGGAAAATAAAGACTAGGATTTTTTTTCCCAATTGAATAAACGTTGCAAGTTCCATTGCGCTTTTTTAAAAAGTTTAACAGATAAGAAAACATTAAAGGTTTTAAGATTTCAAAATAATAAAATGAAAACTGGGTACTTTGAGGCTTTGGAATTGGAGTTTGGTATGAATAAATTTGCAAACCTACACAGGTCTGCTCAAATAAACCTTACGCTGCTTTAAGGTCCAGGTTTGTTTTTGTTGTTGTTTGCTTTTTTGAGAGCTTTGAACTCCTGACTCCACCGTGGTGATGAATATAGACTCAAAACTCCTGGGCTTTTGTTGTTGTGGTTGCTTAGTTTTTCTCAAAGAAAAAAAAAAACCCGGGTGTTTTAATTTTTCTTATGGAGAGTCGGGGGAGGGCGAGAGGGAAAGAAAAATTAAACGGTCCACAGCCGGTCCGTATAATTTGAGGTTTTCTCACTAACCTCCCTGGGGAGATTACGACGTGACCTTTAATCGGGAAATGGTAACTACGCGGTTTATCTGCTTGCCCTCTCCTCGCCGTCGCAGGACCAGCCACGCGCGCCCGTTCTCTGGGAGCCGCAGCGACGCGTCCTGGGGCGTGCAGACCGCTCGTCCCGCGCGCAGCTGGGAACCCGCGGCCGCTCTCCCGGCCCCTCGGAGGCGCCTTCCCGGGTAAGTGTACCCCGACGCGAGCCGCGTTAAAGGCTTCAGGCGCGACCTCCCCGCGCCTCCAGCGGCCGAGCAGGCCCGGAGGCGCTTCCAGGGCCGCGGGGGTCGAGGCCTCACTACACCCTCGCGGGTCCGGGCCTCCGTCCCGCCCCCATCGCCCTGGCCTGGGGCTCGTGGCCGCCACGGGGAGTGGACCTGGGTCTCTCCTCGGTCGAGGTTCCGAGAGGGGCCCGGGGCCTCCGTCGCCCGAACCCCCGCGGCCCACCCGGCGGGGCCCTCGCGTCCTCACCTGAGCGTACTTGGCTTCCTGCTCCAAGGCCCCCTTCTCCAGCCCGTTCACCGCGTGCGGGGCGGCGGCGGGGAAGTTGCTGCGGCCCAGGCTGCTCCACTCCTCCACCTTGGGGCTGTGGTAGGGGGAGCTGTCGCTCACTCCTGGGGAGGAGGAGAGGGCGTCAGGCTGGAGGGCCAACCGCGCGCCCCCTCCTGAGGCCGGCTGCGAACCCGCGACCCGCGAGCGCGAGGGCTGCGACCTCTGCCGTCCCCCTGCCCTCCGCCTCCCAGGGGTGCGGGAACGGCCCCTCCGGCCGGGAGCCCAGGGCTCGGCCAAGGTGACTCGCCTCGAAGTAGGCCTCCCCCCCGCCCTCTCCCCCACGCCCGCGGGAAGATACGTTTTTCTTTTTCATCCGGCCTTTGATTACCTCCTCCCGTCCTCGCTCCCCCGGGGAAACGAGTGGAAGGAATCTGAGAATTTTCCCCCAGTTTTCCCAAATCGGGGAAAGAACCCGTGAAACTGAATGCGCCGTTCTCCCCATTCCTAAGCCACGGTCCCAATCCTGACCCGGGGTCGACTGGGGTTCGACAAAAATCTGAGACTGGTGCTAACTGAAAAGGGAGAGAGGGTCTCCCAGGCCTAACCGCGCCTATGCTGGCTCTCAGAGACATCCAGAAAAGTGCTCACTGTGCTGTGGAGATCTAGTACTTATGTCAACAGATGGAACAAAAAACCTGCAAAGTCCTTTGCAAACAAATAACTAAAGGATGCCCACAATATACATGCAAAACATAGGTGCACAGGTTTCTGCCTTCCGTATGTGCCTACCTTGTGTGAGACTACCCTTGATGCTCTATCTCTACACGTTAAGTACATGAGGTTATGTGCATATGACTTAAAAAATAAATACTACAGTTACCACTGTAAATGCCACCAGTGTCAGAGGTAAGGTTATAGGTTTTCTTTTTCAATGAAACAAAAGGTTAGGATAATTAAAGTATAAGTATTTTGGAAAAGAAGTAAAGCCGTCAGCTATCCTTTATGTTTTTAATAGAGATGCAAAGAAAATTATACGGGCGTAAACTGATTACCACGATACCTAGAGGTGTACATATTGAATCACTGGCATCTTTAAGTGAGCAAGTAGAATTTTAAAGAGAAGATATTTGAAAACTATGAGCAGTTGGTCTTTGGGACCCATGGGTGGAGGACTGAATGAAGTTTGACAAAACTACTACAACTTGATTTTAAATACTTCCATCTGATACAGTGCTTCAAAGGGGCAATTATTTTGTAGAAACGATCATTGGTAGAACTAATTATTTTATATTCACAGATTTGTCAGAAAACAGGTTGTTTAAAGCTGGTATCCAGAATCAACAACATGTAGAATGAAGAGTTGCTCCTCTCCATAATCTAATACTTTTTCAACTGACATTTGGTCTGATTGTAGGCTCCCTAGGGAACAAAAGTTTTCTTTTCAACTCTGTCAGTCTTTTTTCACTATGCCTCCCCCTCTCCAAAGAATTAGATTGTGTTCCAATTTGCACCAGGAAACTGTATTTTGGCCCAGAACTGCCAGTCTCTTCTTGCCTTCCCAGACAAAAGGCAATCGGTGGGCACAAGCCTGAAGTTATCTTAAGAAATTGAGATCCCCCTGCGCGCCCCCATTTCTGCTGATCTCACACTTTCCCATGAACCGGGGCTTCCTTTAAGTGTCAGTGAGGTCAGTTTATCCTATAAATCAAGGGCAAACTCTCTTCAAATAAAGCTCCAACCAGCTCCGAACAAGACAAAACCAGGCTCTTAGAAGGATCTTGTAAAGTCACAGTCAGAAAACAAGAAGATGAGAAATCAGGGCTATGCTTTAATTATTTAAAAAGATAATTGTGCCAATGTGGTGGCAACCGAGAAAGGCAGGAAACAATTAAAGGAACTATTTCCCCTTTTCCTATTTAATTTTTCCTCTGCTCTTTTTAAACTTCTGGCTGAGAAATTAAGAAGGTAGGCTCTTTATCTCTGCATTATTTAAATTCTGCGTCTAGGGCATTTTTTACTTTTTCTCCCTACCGAGGAAGAAGTTAACGCTGTTTTTGTTTTGTTTTGTCCCGTTTTAACAACGCAGTAAAAGAAAACAACCTCGGGTCTCCTGCGGAAGCCCGACTAAGCACAGGGGCTCGAGGAATCGTTCTTAGCGAGCAGAAAAGACACACCACACGCAAGGTCAAGGGTGAGAAAGGAAAGGCACCACTGAAAACGTGCAGGGACTAGATGTCCACTCACATTCCCGGGGGCTGGGGGACCCTAAAGGGAAGCGGCAGGCGCGGGAAAAACGGGAAAGAACAGAAAAGAGGACAGCATGAAATCGCCGTGAATTTTCTCTTCATCACAGCAGTAGTTGGTGCCACTTCCTAAGACATATATGTAGTGAAATCTGTTAAGGTAAAAAGTGTCGGCGGGGGAGGAGGAGGGGGGAGGAGGGGGAGGACAAAGAGAGAAATAAAGCAGAAAATTAGTCCCAGAATGAGCAATGCTGTAACACGCAAGTTACTAGTAGTAACTTCAGGACCTCCGTTTCCGAGGAAAATGAAGTGAAGCATAAGAATGAAACCAATTAGGTGACATTTGAACTTCCTGCCTGAGCAAATTTGGTCTGATTGCCAGAATGCAAGAAGAACACTGCAGTTTCCACAGGGTGCCCCACTCCTCGCGGCCGCATCTGATCCCCAAACAAGCTGCCCGCAGCAGTGTCTGCAGCCGGCAGCCCCACGCCTGCTCGGGCCTCTCCGGCTGCGCCCCAAGTCCGGCCCCGGCGGCGCTCTCCAAGTGAGCGAGCTGGTCTGAGGCTGCGGCGGCGCGCGAGGCGGGGGAGGGTGGAAAATGCGAACCATGTGTCGGGGATGGGGGGATGCTGTGGGTCTGGTCGTTTGAGATGAGGCAGTAGACTGCGTGTGGCAAGGAAACGAAGGGCATGAATTTCACGTTAATGAGATCAGGACACCCCATGGGAGGGCCCCTTACGTTCCCAAAGGAAGAAGCCTCAGGCGGTGGGATAGACGCGGGCCCCCCCGGAGGCCGCAGATACAGAGACCCCAGAGAGGCTGCGGAGGGAAGCTCTGCACATACACACATCCGGTCCCCGAGCCCTTACCTTGGTCGGTGATGGAGCGAATGCCCAGGATGTCGGTGACGGAGTGGGAGGAGGGCCAGGTGCGCGGCATGGCCACTGAGCCGGGGATGGCGGGCACGCCGGGCGGCGTGGGCACCTTAGCCGCGGCCGCCGTGATGGGGCTGGGGTACGAGTAGATGTGGTTATAGGGCAGCGCCGGCTGCGGCGCCGGCTGGTGCTGCTTGTATGAGTCGTAATGGCCCTGTTGGGCCAAGTTGCCGATCTTGTTGCGCAGGATGCGGCTGATAGAGCTCACCGAGGGCACGTTGTACTTGTCACACACGCCGTCCGCCAGTAGGCGGTCCCGTATCTCCCAGGCGAAGATGCCGGGGTCCCTCTGCTTGTAGGTCCGGATGTGCTTAACCACAGTCGGGGTGGTGACCCGAGGCTTGCTGCCCCCAATGGCCCCTGGCAAGATCGAGCCTGTCTCATTGTAGCGCGCCAGGATCTTGCTGACGCAGCCGTGCGAGACCCGTAGCTGGCGGCTGATGTCACACGGTCGGATGCCCAGTTGGGCCAGCTCCACTATGCGAAGCCGAATGGCGTTGGGCAGCGGCCTCCCGTTCACGAATACTCCTCCCAGCTGGTTCACCTCCCCGAAGGCTGGCTCTGCAAAACGAACACATGGCGCGCCGGGACGCGCATCCGCAGTTTGGGACAAGCGCTTGCCACTCGGCCTCCGCGCGCGTCATGGGACAAGGCGGATACACCCGCCTCGGACTAAGGACCCGGGCTTTCACCAAACCGTAAGGTCCCCAAGCCTTGAGGAACGGCCGCAAATCACCGCGGTCGAGTCAGACCCTCCTCCCTCATTCCGGTAGTGCCTGAGGCCGCTACAGACAAATGTAGTGGTGAGACGCAGGGCCTCTCCGAGTGCTCAAAAGTCTCCGAAGCAGGCGGGGAAATCGGTCTCGACGCCTGCAAGCGGCTCCTTCTCGCCTACTCGGCGCTAAAGTCCTTGTGCCGCTCCCCCTTGATCCCCAGCGCCCCGCCTTGGGACCTGCGCAATTAGACAAAGTCTAGTCTTTTTTTCTGGTTGGCGTTTTTTCCCCCCCCGTGTCTGCGTGTATGTGAAACAAAATTTGGTCCGCAACTGGGACCGCGGGGCTTGCTGATGCAACCTCTCCCTACTCTTGAAATCAGAAAATGGCATCAACAGCAGCAACCCAGTAGCCCGCGTTCAGACTGAGCTGCTGTGCGTCTCTGACCCTTAGCGTGTTCCTACAAGTTGTAGGAACACGAGCAAAGTCAATAAGGCGAGTGTGAGCGCTCAGTGATGCGCGCCCTCGCGCGCCCTCCCTCCCTCCCTCGCCCGCTCGCTCCCTCCCTCCCTTCCCGGTTCTGACAGCGTCCCCCGCCGCCACTCACCCATTGCTCCGAGCAGTACACCAACCGGGCCCCAGTTCCGCACTCCCAGAAAGAAACTTTTCGCGTGGCCTCAGTGGCCCGGTGTGTCGCTCCCCCGGGCCGCTGGTGCCTCCGCTTCTCCCCGGGAGGAGGCGGCGAGAGTGCAAAAGGAAGGAGTAAAAGGAAGTCTGTGCCCCGATGAAAGAGGCTTGAGTTCTGCATTTCAATCTAAGCAGCAACGTGGGCTGGGCTGAGCGGGGCCGGGCGGCTCCGTCTATCACTCACTAGGGACACGCCCCCAAAGAGGAGGGCCCGAAGGCAAGCTGCATGATGATTGGTTTGGTCCGTTGAGCGACAGCACAGTCCGGGAAAGTCCTTCCGCTGTCTCTTTCAATCTTGCTCTGCACCTGGGTGACTAAATACAATGAAAAGAGGCGTTTGACACCTTCCCAGGGGCAGCGCAAACAGACAGCAAAGTCAGGCTGTTAAAAATGCTGAATAAGCAAATGAAAGCGTTTGGTCTGAATATGAAAGACTCGAAGGGAGAAAGGGCTGAGAATACTTCTTTGGGGGAAAGACGGACATCTCAGTATTTAGCTTCAAACTCTAGGTGGGAGGTGAGCGCCACCGTCTTTGATGGTGGTGATGGTGAGCGTTCTTAGAATAGCCTGTCCTGTAAGCCTCGAGGGGATATCAGGAGAGGATGGCTGTTACCGGCGGGTCCTACCGCACTCCAGCCTACGCCAGGTGGCCAGAGCCCAGGTGTGAGAAGGTAGGCCCGTCGGAGAGACGAGGAGAATTAGGGGAGACCAAGCCAGAAATGGAGGCCTTTGTTTCCACCAGGTGGAGACCTCTCCCCCGGCCTCATGACTAACGCCCCGCAACAGTCTCTAGGGAGTTCATCCAGGAGCGCGGGGTAAAACCCTAGCCTAGACTCCAAGCAGGAAAGTAGCCACACGCGGCTAAAGCAAGCGCACAACGTCGACCAATTGCCAGCGCATGGGGCACTCTCTGCGGAAGCCAGCGCGCCGCGGGGCTCAACCGTGTTGCTGGTCCGCTGGCCCTTGGTGCCGGCCGAGGTTCTCCGGTTTTCCCCCACCAGTGAACCACTGCTAAGGGCTTTTGTTTAAATACGAGAAAGACTTGGTTCCAAGAAGGTGAACACTGAGCCTGCACATGTATGTGATTCTCACGTCTTCTGACTAGCTGCCAGAGGCCCTGCAGTTCAGCCTACCTTCTGAATTTTCACTTTCATTCACGCTAAGTCTAATCCAAAGTGTACAGTATTCTTTTTGGCAGTCAAAGTTATTCACATTTTGAGTACCGGTTATGGAGAATGCTAATCAAAATCAAAATGGGGAACATTTTTAATGAACTTGGGAGTTTGTACTGCTTCTGGTCGAGGATACTGATACTGCTACTTGACAGTCATACGTTAGCTGTTTCTTGTGCACACAGGTTTCGGGGCTGATTGTCCCACAATCCCGAGGGATGGGCTCTGGTTTACACATAGGGAAGCTGACTGGGCCCCGATCCGGGCCAGTAAGTGACAAGAGCCCAGGAAAAACTCATGGTCAGCTGCGCTTTTTGAAACGAACAGTAATCTCCAGATCCTCAGGTTTCTATGGCGGGGGTGCCCTCTTAGTTGAAATTTACAGGTAGGAAAGATTTGAAAGATAAAGGAACTATGAAGTCAAACATCCTTAATTCTTTACAATCAGGTTCTTGTGGAAAGTCCCACAACTAGAAATACTTGAACTTATCTGCCTTTTTGGTTGTTGTTGCTGTTTCAATTGTTTAAAATCTCGAAGTTTGACTTGACAGCGATTTCACCCCGGTCTGACCCGCAGTACCTGTTGTGTGGCACCCCCTGGTGCTCTAGAACTCGGAGGTCCTTTGTGGGTCCCAGATTTTAAAAGCAACAGCTCCTTCTTGGGGCAATTTAGTTGAGTCTGCGGTATCTGAGGGGAGTATACGATTTTGCCTGAGGCTTGTGCGAAGGAATGAACGTACTGGGCATCTTGATCAAGAGTCCCCCTGACCCCCTTCCCCCTCGCCGACACACACTGAGTAGCGACCCCTGCGCGGACTCTGTGCCCAGCTGTTGGGTGCCCAGTGATCGCTTCTCGGGCTCTGCAGGGCTGCGAAGTTGATAAAAGGCTCTTCGCCTTCTGACTGGCAAGACCCAGTGCCGTGATGTGTTTCTATGTGCTCTGTGAGGGCTTTAGCACCAGCACCAGCCTGGAGTGATCCAGAGACTCACATTGTTTGGAGCTCTGGCTAGGAGGACCTAACACACACACCTCCCTCTCGTTCGCCCCCAACTCCCTCAGTTGCCTCATATTCCCCGCACAGGCTTGCTGATGCCTCTCCATTTCCACCTGTGGTAGCACGCGGTCTTGTCTGCAGTGGATGCCCTGTTCCGCGCCCCTCAGGGCCCAGCAGGCCCTCTTTACGCCGGCGAGTGCGGATGTTTGGCACTCTCAGCTCAGCGCATTCCCGAGAGCAGACGAAGGATCTTGTTTGGGGACACTGAGTATCCGCAGCAACCTGAGGCCCGGGCTCCAGGGGCAAAAGGAGTCGTAGCTTCAGGGGACAGACAGAGGCGCCCAACCCTAGAGGAAGGGGCTGATGCAGAACCCTCCCAGGACGCACACTGAGTGCTGTGGCCAGGTAGCCCGGCTGGCAACCCGATGAGAGACAAGTGACCTGAAGGAGGAGGAAGAGGGATTGGTAGAGGAGGAAGAGGGATTGGTAGGGGGGGAAAGAGGGATTGGTAGCGGGGGAAGACGGATTGGTAGGGGGGAAAGAGGGATTGGTTGGGGGGGAGAGGGATGGGGGGTAGAGAGAGAGAGAGAAACAGTAAGGGACAGTAAGCCTCGACCGACAATGGGCGTAGGGATGCAGAGAAAAAGCAAGGGTCAGTTGAGGTCAGCGCCCCCTGGTTACTGCCTGCTCTGAACCCGGGAGATCACACAGAGATCGGAAGAATTTCGACTAAAGAAATTTAAGACCAAAACCAAAACACAACCAGTAAGGTCTGCAGCTGACACAGGCCGGGGAGAAGCCAAAAGCCCTTCCCAGGGCGCTGTCTAGGCCTCCTCTGAGGAGCGACCCGTTCTCCGGGTAAATATTTACTCAGTGGGAGACTGGAAGCTGGCAGGGTGGGAGGGTGTGAAGGAGGGGGCTACACGAGGTGGAGAGAATCCGTACGCTCGACACTGGCGGGGACAGACGTGTACACCGGTCCGAGGGGACACGGGGCCCGGGACCCCAGAGGCGGCCGGGTTCGGGGTCTCGGCTGGGGAACTTTAGCCTGCCTTGCGCCTCTTCGGCTGGACTCCTTCCCTGCCCCTGCGGGTCCAGGCCAGATGCTGTGAAGTCTTCATAAATCTGTCAGCGGTCCCAGTGCTGCGGGCGGTCACCTGCGTCCCCCTCCCCTCCCGGCACCAGCGGGGTCTGAGGAGAGGTGCGGAGAAGGAACAGGAGTCTAGCTCCTTCCGAGGCCGCCCCAGCGCGACCCGGCAGACGGCGCCTGGGGGCTGCCGAGGTCGGACCTGGGAGCAACAGGCTGTGCAGGGAGTGGGGAGCCTCCGCCTTCCAGCGCGGAGCGATGTCCTGGGCTGCTCCGCCGGGCGCCTGCTTCCCGCGTCCTGCAGGTCAGCTACGACTGCAGACGGGACGGGGGGCGGGGGGCGGGGGTGGTATAGCGAGAGAGGGGCGTGTGTATGCGCGGGAGAGGGGTCCTGCTGTTTCCAGTCGCTTTTAGGAAGACTAGAGTTGGCCGAGGAGAATATTAAGGGGCAGATTCCTCCAGCTTGCCTCCTCTGTCGGGAAGAGACAGGACCCAGGGTGAGGCCCAGGCGACGGCGGCCGCCTCTCGCTCTGCCCGGGGAGTTCCGGGGATCGAAAGCAGCCAGAGTCTGAGCTCCCGGACGGGTTTTCAGAGCACAGTTCCTTCTTCCAGTCTTCTGAGGGAGAATATGGTAGAGGCAAGACCTCCGATCCTGTTCCCCCACGGGAGTGCCTCTTCCAGGGTAAGTGAAGGATTGCGCGCCGCATAGAGAGGAAAAAGAGGCCAGGCTTCTCCAGTCCTCGCCAAACCGCGCTGCCAACGCCCGGGCCGCGGGTTCCAACCCGGATCGGCCCAATGCTAAGTCCCGGCCCGGTAGGGTCAGCGGCAGCCCCCTGCCCACTGGACCTCCCAGCGTCTGCTGTAGCACGTGGCAGCCGGAGGCGCACCCGGTGCCTAAAGAGAGGGAAGGTCCACCCTGAGCTGCGGGCTGGACTCTATCTGCGCGTGGAGCCCTGGGCGAGGTCGGAGGCGGCGGCTACAGGGAAGAGCCAGGCGGTGTGGGAGAAACAGCCCGCACGGGCCCTCAGCCTCAGCCAGGCCGGGGGGCGGGGGGGGGGGGGAGGGGGGGGGGGGAGTGTCCAGACACTGACCTGCCAGCCTGTACTTCGCTGGGCTGCGGACGCAGCGGGACCCACCAGCCCAAGTAGAGGCCGCTGGGGCCCCCAAGAGGAGCCTGGAAATTTCTCCGAAAGCCTCTAAGGCCTCTCCGCGTCCTCTCTGCCTTCCGGCTGGTGGTGCTCACGATTCAAGACCCTTTCCCCAGAAGGCAGAAGCTCGCGGGGTCCTGCCAGAGCGCGGAAATCTCGCTGCTGGCCGTGAGATCCGCCCTGGGGGTGCGAGCGCTCCTCACCCTCTTTCTCCTTCCGAGGGCAGGGGAGGGGCTTGTTGCCGCCTGAAACCCGCTTTTAATTCTCCGCCTGCCTGTTTCCGATCACCCAGGGTTGGTTTTTCTGTTTGCACACTCCTTCTGTTACAATAAAAACAATCCACATTTCTTTTCAGTTTCCCCATATTAGCGTCACTCAGTAATTGTTCTCCACCCCTGCCCCTCCCCCCTCCGCTTTTAAGTCAAGCGGGATTATTGGTACCCTCGCAGTGGAAGGTTCCC
This sequence comes from Monodon monoceros, assembly GCF_005190385.1. Lineage (NCBI taxonomy): Eukaryota > Metazoa > Chordata > Mammalia > Artiodactyla > Monodontidae > Monodon > Monodon monoceros. The sequence goes on along the minus strand of NW_021703778.1, from coordinate 112,574,286 downwards.
GAGTATATAAGCAAATCTTCCCTAAAGACTTTAAAGTAAAAATAAATAACGGCCCGGGAAATTGCTGTGACCCTAACATCACTTTCTGAACGCAAATTACACCCATTTTTCAGTTTTCAACAGCGGAATTGCTTTCAGAAGGACGGCGTGGTGCCCCATGTGATATGGTTATATTTGTTTATTAAAGACACAAATGAAAGAGACCACATTTTGGGGGCAAGGGTCAAAACTCTAGGCTGCAGAACGGCAAGTGCGATCAAGGATCGGATCCCGGCTGGGGGCAGGGGCAGGGAGGAGCCCTGCAGGGACGCCAGGCTGAGCGTCCAGCCAAAGGGAGGGGGGACTTCGACCTGCCCAGTTCGAAGCATTTGTGGAAGGCACATAGCTAGGTGACGAGAGGAGGACACTGTCCGCGGTCACTTTACAGCCCTGAGCTGCGGTGGCTCAAGAGAATTGCTGCTGCATGTGGGAAAAGCAGGCTTTGGGATTCTTAAAGATCCTGCCCTCAGGGTCCATGTGCGGGCAGTGGGGCTGCTTCCTACTGAAGACCCAGTTGGCCTAAAGGCTCCCAGAAGAGAAACGAGAGCCACGCCTTGCCTGTAAGACTAGGTTTCGGGTCTCAAGCAAACACAAACCCTTCGGGTCCCCCACTATGGTCCAGGTTCTGTTGAACGCAGCGTGATTGGGGTTGCCTGCAGGCTTCAAGGGGCTGGAATCAACGTGCGGGCTGGAGTCTTGGTGCTAAGCATCGGCGTTCCCCTCGTTTTCAGTGAGGCCGAGAACCGGGATTCGCTCAGTTCGCAGTCCCCTCGGACTGCAGCTGGCACAGTGTCCCCACGAATCGCCTCGGGTCCTGCGCAGCTCTGTGAGTCCTCGCACCCGGGCAATGGACATGGTGGTGGGACCGCCTGGCGCGCTGCCGTCGAGGTGCAGGATTTCCAACCTGTCGCCTTCTCCGGCCTAATTCCACCAACCAGCCCCACGCTGACCCCAAGGACGGAGACTCGTGACGCACTGTCCTCCGCTGCCTCTCCGAAAACAGGGCTCCGGGTGTGGGAGCAGAGAGTTAGGGTCGGATTCACGGAAATTTTCCCGCGGTCTTTGAGTCCCTGGCTACGTCTCTCCCGGCAGTCACCTCGTCATAGCGCCACCTACAGGTGCAGGTTTGATCGCGCTCCCGTAGTAATTTTTGCCAAGATTGGGGAAGATTGAAAATCCGCAGAACTTCTATAGCCCGAAATTTTTAGTTCTCCCTTCCAATTCCTCCTCCAGCCTCAACTCTCCACTGGGTTCCAAACCTCCGTACCTTTTCCCACCATGCTCCTAGGTGAACCTGAGCATCAGTCTTTTCATGATTCACCAAAAGCCCGTCTTCCAAGGGATGCAGCGCTGGATCCTCTCGTGGTCCCCAGGAGGTACTCAGAGCCCTGGGCTATGAACGGTTCCTGCGCTGGGGGGAAAGCCTGAAACTGAAAAAGGCTCCTCGCCTGGAAGGGGAGTGATGGGCCCACCCTTCACCAGCTCATCCTACCATTTGCTGAGGGCTCCCAACGTCCAAGCATTCACAACAAACTTTCAAAGGAGGTATTGTCTTTCCCGTTTCAAACAACAGATAAATCAGAGACTTAGATTAAATAAGAGCACACAAGACACTTGGATTAAGTAAGATCACACTGTGTATGAACCCAACTGTGTCCCCAGTGTCGCTCTCCGAATTTCCCTATTCTACAGGGACAGCTCACGTTGAAGCCCCAAGAGAAGCCCCTTTACCGTAGGTGTCTGCACGTATAGTGGACATTCCCCTTCCCCCCTCCACTACCTAGAGGAGACAAACCCGCCTAAGGCCGCACTGAGAGCCTGCGGCAAAGTGGACCCGCACGCGATGTCTCCTCTCTGTGGGTACAGACTCCACGCCCGCCGAGGAGGTCGAGACTGACGGGGCGAGGGCGGGAGACCTGGATCAGGCTCCGCTGCGTGCACTGTTCTCCACCCCCACACCGGCCCAGGCTACCCCAGGGTATGGAAGCAGGAGCTGCAGCGACCGCGGGGATCCGCAGCGTCCCCCTGGAACGCCGCGGCGGAACCGCAGGGAGAGGGGCACCGCGAGGACCAGGAAGAATGGGAAGCTGCACTTCGCAGAGATTTGTTCCCCTGCTGCCAGGACATGCCCATCTGGCTCCCCGTGCGCTTTCAAATCAGTCTACAGGCAGAGAAATCCACGTTTGCCTTTCTTGGGAATTCATTCTGGTGTGTGCCTGTGGGTGTTTCTTTTTAAGACCACTATAGTGGGGACAAACCGGGAGGAGCCGAGATGCAATAAAATTAGAACTGGTAATGATCGCAGCTAGTTGGGCCCAAGTGCGTCGGAAATACAGGTGGTAGCTAGACTGGCTTTCTCGCCGGAGTCTGGGTTACAATTAGGTTTCCCTTACTCTGGAGTGCATCTTGAAGTCCGGCTCAACTGTTTTCGTCATCTTAGGTACAGCGGAGAAATCAATAATTTCATTTAAAAAACCATAGTGATAAAGGGATTTCAGCGCACCCTGGGAGAGGTGGTAACCAGAAGAGAAAGCTGCCAGGTTGTTATGGGCAGGGGTCATTTTTACTAGCTTGGGGAAATGCTCTCTAGCCGTGGCCCACACAGAATTCGCTCCGTCTTTGTCCACTGAGTGGGGATTGGGCACGGCGGAAAGGAGGTTGGGGGGCGGTGTGCTAGGCGGACGCCTCCCAGTCAAGGACCTGGACTTTGAAATCCCAAGCTGGTGCTTTCAGGTTTTGGAAAGAAACTGCAATCCACATCAGGATCTGTCTTTGCTAGGGTCACCAGAGCTCTGCAGGCCAGAAGGAGCCTGACTCTATTCTTGCAGCAAGAGCCAGTATTCCAGGAATCTTCAGCGTGGGGCGCGAAGGTCCTACGCCACAAATCTTCCTGGCTGTGCCCGTCCTCCCCACTGGATAGGCTCAGGTAGACTCCTCGGCTCTCTCTTCCTCCGTCTGCCAGCATAGCGTCCCGTCAGTCTAAAAACTCTACCCTCCCCGCGGCCAGCGAAAGAGCTGGCCTCCCACCTTCTCCGCAGTGGCATTTGAGACAAGTTTTGTGCCGAGCCAGTGGGAACACAGAGGGTAACCACTTCACAGACACGACTGGAAAATAGTTCTGGGGAAATCGAGGAGGGACGTAACAATGTGGTTTTCAGTGAGCACATAGAGACTAAGGAAGAGAAATGTAAGAAAGAAATAAACCTAACCTCTCAAAAGCATCTCTTTTCTAAGCCAAGAGAGATAAAACATGGTACATCTTTGCAGAGTAAACGAATTTCAATTTTTTTTTTCTAAGAAGACAAGGAGGGGGGAAAAATCACTGCCTTTATATGGCCGACTTTCTTTTTCATTCAAATGAAACGTTTTAAAATTCATATAAATTAGTCCAATTCTTTTTTCAGGAAAAGCCAAGTAAGCTATTGTACATGTATATCCTTTGTGCAAATGTGAAAAAAATTTAAGGTTTTTTTTATGCTGTAAGGAATTTGCACATTTAAAAGCTACTCACACATTTTAAAATGTGTGCAAAGATGTTTAAGTGCATATCTTAATTATGTAGATTTATTTTGCTAGTGCACTTAATAAAAAATCAAATTTTTTGGTAGAGCTTTTAACAAAAATCATTATAATTAGTAAGGATGGGCATAGGAAAAACAAAGGAGAAAGAAACTTCTTGAGGGGAGAATTTAGGAAAATAAAAAAGGGTTTTTAGACAATACCAACCCATTGTATGTTATCGCACTTCCTATGATTTTGTGTTATTTCTCTTCTTACATATAAAGGCATTACAATTTTGGTTTTGTTGCTAAATCACATCCAGAGTCTAGGTTTAATGTCTGTAGGGGTTGGGGGGCAGGGGAGAGGATTGCACCAACCAGAGATTAGCACCAGAAATGCTGGACCAGGGTCTCGTGTATAACGTGGAGGTTACAACAGTGCAGCTGCCATTCTTGATGTACTCCCAGGGCGTAGAGGATTGGGAGAACAGGCTGGTTCCATTTTCTGCAGGATCAAGATGGGAGCCTATGACAGTGGCTGGCCTGGGAGCCACTTCTTAGAAGGATAGAAAGCCAAGGTCACGGCAAGAGGGGACCTTTAAAAAGCCCCCTAGCACCTTCTTGCAGGACCAGAGGTGTGAATCTGACGTTCTGGTGAGCTGGCAGCACAAATTCCCTTAGCAGTTTTTATTGCCTGAGCGATTCCTGTACAGTTCCCTTTGGGATTGCATTCTGCCCAGCCGCATGGTTCTGTTCTTGGATACATCCCTTTCAGTGGGGGGAGAAATAATGATCCCATTACTCAATGTAAAAAACCTTCAAAAATGACAGTATAAGGCTAAAAATTTAAACCCCTGAAAGTCAGGAAATAGAAAAGTTAAAATTCTTTTAGTTAGATTAAATCACCCTTGCTGCGCAGGCTGTATAATGCAGGGTACTCTTACAAGCCTCCCCAGCGAGGTCAACCAGGCACTGCCACTGCTGTGTTTAAAGGGAGAGTGCTGTACTTGACTGGGGTAGATTTTCCTTTTGCAGTTTTAATGTTTCACGCCAGTAGATTTCAGTGGTTACTTAGTAGGTGGAAGTACTGCACTGTATGTATTGGTAAATGGGTTTAAAGATTAAAGAAAGCAAATCAACTTGTAGGTAACAAAAAGCCAACTCAAAACAAGAGAGAGACAGGCTTTAAATGTTTACATACCTCTCAGATCTCCCAGATACTAAATCCAGAGAGTTTTATCATTCAAAACCAGCCTGCATTTCTCCAACTCTGACATAAAATGAAGTCCTCAAATGGGAACTGATGTGAGTACGTTGTATCTTCCTTATCATTTCCTCAATTTTTATTTTAGAACTAAATGTGTGTATCCATCTACATTTTCCCCCAAGAGAATATACGGTAGAAAGATGTGTTATTTAAGTTCTGTGCTGGAATTTCAGACATTGCTAAGTTATGTATGAATTATGACTTCCAGAGTCTCCTCCAAATTGTCCTCTTTCAGTGAAGGGTGAACAAAAAGTGTGCATGAGTTTTCCTTTGGAATCAGACATTTTTGTATTTTAGCCGTGAAACAAAAAAGACTTTCTCTTTCTCAAGGGCTCCCTATGTCAAAGAGGACCAAAAAAAGGCAAACAGAAACTAGAGGGTTAACTTTGTACAGTTCTGTGTAAGATGAACCACAGCTTCTGGCCACACGTGCACATGATCTATGTGTTTCATCATGGAACTGCTAAGTCACATGAGGGTTTTTTTAGATAAAAGTATTAGGTACTTGGAGGCATTATTATTCCTATTACAGCAAATTCGTCTCATTGGGGAAAATATACCCTTGGGGTAAGGTATATATTGAATTATATAAGAGGAATGAATAACATAAATTTGGATGATGCTACATAAAAGCTGCATTTTTTTTTCCTCATGAAGGAAAGTTTCTTGTGTCAACAGAAGTGATGAGGGCAAAGCTATGCAGTCTGTACAATCCTATCACCCAGCTGTCCAAAAAACTTCAAACAAATATATTTATAAACCCCCCACACCATTGAAGACATATTTCTCATTATGTAGCTAAGCCTTAATAAACCAGATCACCTAGGAAAACAAGTGTGGGTGAAATTTGAAGGAGCATATAGCGTCTTGGGAACGTTTTCTAATGACCTGCACATCTCTAAACAGAGGAGAATATAAGAAAAAGAAGTGTGTGCATGATGTGCTGTCCTTTTACATTTTTTTGACGTGAAAACTATTTAAAAATCCACTTGGGTAATTCCCATGTCTTTCCCAGAATATGGTGTAAGGGAGAGCTGAGAAAGGTGAATCCAAATGGATGCTTCCTTGGTAACCAAGCCTCCCTGGTAAATATGCTTAAACAGAGCTGAGTGGAGATCATTTGTGTGAATGTGAAGATAGTGAACATCACTATAGAAAGTCTAAATGACCTTTTCTTGGGTGAAGAATAGTTATTTTGAGAAGGAAGATAGAATAAGAGTGAAATATTTTTATAGCTGATTAAAATAGATACTTTTCTCCTTTATATCACCCTTTTAAGGTATCTAGGAAAAGCAAAATGAATAATGGGATTAATACAATAGCAGAGAGATACAAACATTATTGATTAAAGTCATTGCTATTGTTGTTGCTACAACACATATTGATAATACATTTGTGTATGTGTGTGTATCTCAACAAATAAATTTAATGAGCTCAATTATAAGAACAATTTGCCAACTTATCTCCGAATAAGTTGTCTCTTATAACTGCATGAGCTTTTTGAAAATGTCCTAACCTCAAAGATCTGAATTTAGGTCTCTTATTTGCTTCTAAAGTCCAATAAAGACATTGCGTTCAGCCTATCGGCCGCTTTGTAGATCCACAGCCCATTTTCTCCTATCCTTCCTGGAAGTCAGTGCTAAAGTGGGGAAACAGAATCTTTGTTTTGGTGCGTGGCATCACTGTGCCTGGGAGTATGAAATGGTAGCTCAAATTACTGGAACTCGTACTCACCAACTAAGGAAAGCTATGGACACCAGGAGAGTTTGCCCTTTAATTAGTAGTGTATCCTGTACTTCTCTTTCCCTGAGCTCAATCTCTTTCCCTTTCTCTGATATACTACTTTTCTCTCTCTCAAACACACACACACACCCCCCGATACACTCTCTAGAAGAAAGCAGCATTTTACATAAGATTTTGATTTTTAAAATGTTCTTTTCTAGTTAAAATTCCATGAAATCCCTGAAATATTTTAAGGCACACCAGGAAACTAAGCATAACATTACCAAGATGAGTTTCAGTGAGGTCATAAAGCAGTTAGCGTTTTACATATTAGATTCCTAAACCACCATAAATGCATGTATGCCTGGATCTATCTTGAAGCTTATATTTTAAACAATCCGTGAAAAGTATATCCAGACTTTTACATGTTTGGGGAAAATTAGCACACAGCTAACACAAGGCCAACCTTTGCCATCTGTACTTGCTCACAAATCTCTTCGCCCTAAAAGCTGGTAGATTGACCTTAGTTATACAGCATTAGGAGAATATGGGCTTCCGTCAATCCAAAGTGGAGTTTGGGCAGATGAGAAGCTATTCAGAATTATCACTGTTTTGTGGCTGGTTCTTTCTCTGATCAGTGGTTATAAGTTCACATATACAGTTGTACCAGAAACAATGATGACAGAGCTCGGGCTAGTTATCTCCAGGAGCCTTCTTGCAACACCAGTTTGGGTTCTTTTCTGCAGCACAATTCTAAGTGCTGATCTCAATTAAGGCAGCTGCGTTTTTTTAAGCTCATGATTTTGTGGTGGAGGATTAATTATTCATCTGGCCTCTCAATAACTCTAAATACAAATTGATTATTTCACACAATGCACTCCTCAGGTCACATGCCAAATAAAGTGTGGTTCTTTGCTGCTTCTCTTCCCTCCCGCGCCCCACCCCCCCATCCTCCTCTTCCCTCGTCTTCTTCAGCTACTCCTCCTTGTGTCTCTAGGATGCTATTTGTAAAACAGCAACAGCAGCCTGATCTGTGCCCTCAGTGTGGAACTATCTGGGGGAAGACACAAATTGTTTTTTTTAATTGAATTTTAACTAACTTACAATGTTATATTAGTTTTAGGTATACAACATAGTGATTCAATATTTTGTACATTACCAGTTCATCACCATGATAAGTAAAGTTACCTTCTGTCACCATAGAAAGTTATTACAATTTTATTGACTGTGTTCCCCATGCTGTACATTACATCCCTGTGACTTATTGATTTTATGACTGGAATTTTGCACATCTTAATCTCCTTCACCAGTTTTGCCTATCCCCCCCACCCCCCGCCCGGCCACCCTCTGGCAACCACCAATTTGTTTCTGTATCAAAGAGTCTGTTTCTGTGTTTTGTTTGTTCATTTGGGTTTTTTTTTTTTTTTTGGTTCCACATATGAGTCAAAGCATACAGTATTTGTCTTTCTCTGTCTGACTTAGCACAATACCCTCTAGGTCTGTCCATGTTGTTGCAAATGGCAAGATTTCCTTCTTTTTTATGGCTGAGTAATATGCCATTATATATATACATATATATAATGGAATATTTTAGATAAACAAGATGAGAGATATGTATATCTCACATCTTGTTTAATCTATCAGTGGACATTTATGTTGCTTCCATATGGCTGTTGGCTGTTGTGAATAATGCTGCAATGAACACAGTGGCCCATATATCTTTTCAAATAGTGTTTTTGGGTTTTTTGGGGAAAAATAGCCAGACATAGAATAGCTGGAAGGTATGGTAGTTCTATTTTTAATTTTTTCGAGGACCTCCATATTGTTTTCCATAAGGGCTGCCCTTCTTAGGCTTCTTGTGCATAGGTTAGGGAGCAAATACACTTTAACAACTGTTAAAGGTATCTCACAAGATCTTCCAAAGAGGAACAACACTCCATTCTAACTTGAACCTGGATATGTGCTAAAAATGGATGATTGAACAAAAACATTGCTATTATCATCTTTTCTACAATAATATTTACAGGAAAGAACAGAATGTGAATTTCACTGCTCTATTTGCACGGATGAAGGTCAGAGAGTGTCAAACTGCAGATCTTGGGTCCTCAGTAATGCGCCACTGTATCTTGCCTCAACTTCTTTTCCCCACATATAGGAAGGAACAAAATAAAATGTTTTGTGGAAGTTTATATTGAAATGAGGTCAGGTAAACTAATGACTGCTTGGTATTTTATGACAAGTTTTATAACCTTGGAGTTGCCATAACTTTCAAACGATCATCAATAAAGTTTTATTGTGAAAGGGTCTCCATGTGTCTGAATGCTTTTGCACACCGTAAAGGCCGGCTGCCCCATTGGCTCAGCTCCCCAGCCCCTTTTCACCCCAGATGTAATGTCCTCCTTTTATCAAAGGTTGAAAAGTCCTCAAGTCTGTTCTCCCCCATCAGTTGGCAATTCAAGGACTACATGGAAATTATTTATTCATGATTAAATAAGGTATGGGACAAAACTTGCAAGAATACATAATAAGACTTCTAAAAATTAGATTTTAAACTAGACTTGATAAAATAAATGACAGTGGTGTGTGTGTGTGTGGGGGGGTGTCTGACAATAGTTTACTCCAGAAACATGTCTTTGAATGCTAGGCTATGGATATCTGCATACCCCAGAGAGCAGACATTAAATAGGTGATTAGGGATGGATAATCGTTCTCAAAGACAAAGTAACCAGTGACTTAAGACTCCTCTAGCAGACCAGAGAATCTTAACGATTTAGGAGACCTCACATTTCATCCTACCCTGAACTGTGCCAAAGGAGGGAAAGGATTGAACCGGGACTCTTGCTTGCGGGACGGTCCCCAAACACATTCCCAGAAACGCTCCTGAGGGTCGAACCAAGAACTCCAAATGTCTAATTAACAGCGTCACCTCTCAGGTTCAGGTTCAAGTTCACCTACACCAGTGCTTCCTTGTCTGCTGTCAACTATTATGTGGAAATGAAGCCGAGAATAATGGCCTGCGATTTGGATGAAGAGAGCTGTAACGAAAAGTTGAGCAAAACGAAGCCTCTGCTGTAATGCGCTCTTCAGACAGCTATACTCCTTTAGACGAGGGTGAGGGTTGTGACCCTGGGAGAGAGTGGCAGGAGTTTTGTCAGAATGGTGACAGGAGAAGGAGAGGCAATACGAAACCTGGAAAAAAGTGGCCGCACGCACTTGTCGCATTCCCGGACCTGTGTCTAGCAGGCCCCCGGGTGGGAAGGCCCTCGGCTCCTGACTTTCGTTACCGACACGTGCAGATCCTCCACCCCGAGCCATCCCCATTTTGCACGGTTGATCTGGGGGGAAGGGATTGGTGAATATCGCCCTCTCCCGGCTCTCCGGAAACTCTCTCCAGCACGCTGAATCCGCTCCTCTTTAGGCTCGGCGTCCCTCAGGCGCAGCGGCGGGGGACCTCCAGCCCAATGCGACCGCGCGGGCTGCGAGTCCTCTTCGGATCCCGGACCCGGGCCCTGAGCCAGATTTGCGTGGCTAAGAGGGCTCGAGCTCCTCCTGGAACCCATAGCTTGGCCGCGGAGAGATCGCGGCCACACGCGACTTTCCTTCCTGTGCAACGCGCCGCGAACCCTACTCTGCTTTTCGAGCACCGATGTCGCGGCCGGGCCAGACGGCTGAGTGCGCCGCAAGCGGGAAACTTCGTAGACATTTTAGGACTTAAGAACTGCCCAATCCGAATCTCCAAAGAAAAGGGTTTCTTTATGTTGTTCGGTGGCCACCGCGAGCGGACTTGGGGCTCCCCACGGCAGAGGGATGTCGTGGGGGAATTGGTTCCTCGTCACCAGCCGAGGTCCTCCCCTGGGCGCTCCCACTAAGGCACCAAGAGCAGCCGTGGCCTAACAAATGGCTCCTGGGTCATCACGGCGGAGCTGGCCCAAGTCGAGGGCTCCCAGGTCCCGCGCCCCTGCGCGCCCTCTGTGCCTTGGAGAGCCGCGGGGTGGGGTTCCGATCGCCACGCGCCAAAGCTCAGAGAGCCAGAGAAGCCGCGCTGCTGGGGTCCGGCCGCGGCTCAGGCTGGGGCCACCGACTCGCTCCAGCTGGTGTTTGCGCTGCCAAGAGTTCCGCTGGGGAAAGGCTTGCTGCTGCGGCGCAGCGACGGGCTGTGGCGCCCCCTCCCGAGGAAACGTCGCAGGAAGTGCGGCTCCCCGGGTGGCCCGCGCCACTGCTGCTGGCGGTAGCGCGAGTGTCCCCGGCTCCCAGTCCGCGAGATTTCCCCCAATAACGGCCCGAAATGCCTCCAGAAACGCCTGCGGAAACAATTACTAAGCTGTCGGTGGATGTCCTCCGCAAGCGGTGAAAGGAAGGTCCTAGCTCCCGGGCATGATCTGAACACTCCCACGCAGGCGCCCCGGCTCCTATGCCCCTGCCTGGGGAAGGCACAGAAGCCTGCAGCCCTCCCGGGATGCGACGGCCTTGTATCAGCTACTACGGGATATAGGACCCTCCTCACGTGCATGAGAGCCAGGTCCTCAAGACTCCAGCAAGAAGAAGTAGGAGGAGTTGACTGGAGGTTGGGGGTGTTTGTGGCCCCGCAAGGCAGGCTCCAGGTTGCAGTGGGGTCCAGCCATCTGGAAGGGATCCAGCTCTGCTCAGCGGACTTGAGCAGAGCCAGCCTGTCTGCGGTCACTTCCACACCCTCCCCGGAGACGTACCCAGCCTCTCCTGCACCACCACGGGAAGAAAGCCTTTCCCTTCCCTTTCTACAAACTCGGTTAGAAATTTTTGAAACTAACGTTTTAAAAAAGAGATTAAGTCAGAAGTTGGGAACAGAACGTTGAGAAATACAGAAAGAACATTTTTCAGAGTTACGTTTCTGACGTCAATTACAGTCCCCCCTCCCTACACCCCGCCCCGCCCCTCCCCGCCTCGCCTCGCCTCGCCACGCCTCGCCTTTCAGGGGCACACTACTCCTGAGTTCCTTTCTCTGGCTGCATCCTTGCCTCATTTTAAAAACGTGGGCTTCTCTGTTCGTGAGCACTGGTCACTTGAGCAGAACTACAGCAGAGCAGTGGTCATTTCTCTTTACGCATTAGCAATTAGCTACTGTAAGCTCACCTTATTAAAATTAACCAAGGATGGCTGTGAAGGGAGAATCTCAAGGCGGAATCCAGGAGCTGAATCCTCCTGTCCGAGTTCTCTCTGGTGAACTGCTCTGGGTCATGTTCTTGCTGTAATGATCTTGCCATCTTAACATTGGCCTGAGGAGGTGTTGCTGCCCTTTTAAAGCTCTGGCCAAGGGGCCACAGGTACCTATTCTCATTAATGTAGAATGGCACACATATATTCAACACATATTTATTGAGCAGCTGCTATATGCCAGACACTGTGCTAGGTGCCAGGGGTACAATGACAAAGAAGAAAGACAAGGCCTCATAGCTGGACCATTTGGCTGATAAAGTACTGCTCTCAGTTTGGGATTTTCCATAGGGCTGGCTCTTTTCTCCTGGCAAACGCAATTTTTTTTTCCATCTTCAAGTGTCCTCAAATACAATTTTCCTCTTTGTAAGTCAAGGAGAGGGAGGCCACAAGACAAGTGGATTCTCCAGCCAAGCTGAAGCCTAGCTTCCAGATTCCAGAACCCAGGTGGCTGAGGACCTACCCCTTATTTGGATGATACACCCAACACGATGTGGTCTTTTTTATAGCTTAGGTAAGACAATAATATCAAAGGCAGTGAAATGCCCAGACAGAAAAAGAGATACCCCAAAACAGTGGCACACAGCTGTTTCCTCACGATATCCTGTTGTAATAGAGAAAAACCTGCACGTGCTAGTATCCACTCAGCAAAGCAGGAGCACATCCCTGCTCATCTCCCAGCTTTTCTCCCTTCCTTCCTTGCTAGGGCAAAGCGCCATTCCCCCATTCACATGGTGTAAACTTTGATAGCTTACTAACGATTTTTCACAGGCCCACGCAAACAAAGATCTGCAGGAGACCTTCTCTGGACCCTTCAACATGGAATCTGGACAACCCCCTAAGACCTGCCAAGAGGGAAGGCTTTGGACAGGAGGCATCAGCTTTCTCTCAGAGCCCTCCTCCACAGGGAACCAGAGGGCTGTGGTGAATTTGACTCCAGGCTTCATCCTTTGAACCTTTCCCTGCCAGTCTTTTAAGAGGCCTCACTTCCTGCCCCTAAATGGAAGCCACAAGCCCTTGCAAGGTCAATAAACATAATTTCCTTTTTTGATAAGGCTGCTAGAATGAGGGAATGCTTACATCTGACATTTGCACATTTTGCAGTTTTGTAAAGCACTTTTACACATAATATTTCATTTATTAATCTTGATAAGCTTTGATAATCTACACATGGGGAATCTGAGGCTCAGAGAAACACAGTGACTTTTATCCAAAATGGAAGGTAGCAGAATTGGCATGGCTATAGATTTGTATTTCCATAAGGCACTTGACAAAGTTCTTTATGGCAGCCCTGGGGCTAAGTTAGAGAAATGTGACCTTGGTGATGTAATTGGTTGAATGTATCATTCACTCATTCATCCTTCAAAACCAAGAGTTTTTCTTTTAAGCATATTCTATATGTCAGGAGCTGGATCTATATGTCAGGAGCTGGACTCAGTACTGGAAATATAAAGACGGAGAAGACACTGTCCCTTGGGAGCTCACAGTTAAGCGAGGAAAGAGACATGTCAAAATATAATGGGCAATAATATAATGTTGTAGTGGAGTTAGACATAAAATGCTATGGGAATGCAAGAAGGCACCAAAGCTGATCTTCAGGCCTGTTGGCCTGCTGTCATATTTGTGGAAAATCATGACACTTATAAAGGATAAGAAATTTGAAAGGAGACACAATCAGTATACAATAATACCTTATATAGATAGGAATAATTGACCATAACTAAGACTAATAAATGTAAGGTAAGTATAAAATTCTAGGTTCAGATACAAAATAATTGCATGAATGTATGAAGGGATGGTCATGGATGGCAGCATAGTTAAACTCAAGGCCTATGTTAATTGTTAGTTGCAAGCTTGACATGAGCCTAGAATGTTAATGTTCTTGGTTTGTGCTAAAGAAGTAGAGTATCCAGCATAAGGGTGATCATTCAGCTCCAGCGAGGTTGGAACATGTCTCAGTTCTGGGCTCCACACATTTAAGAGGGAGGTTGACGATGGGAGTGTATGTGTAGGGGATGCCACTGGAATGGAGAAAGACCGTAAGCCAAGTCTAGCAATGGCTTGTGGAACTGGGATTGTTGATAGAGACCAGAAGACTCAGGAAGGACGGCATAGTTGTCCTCAAATACCAGAAAGACCCTCATACAGAAAAGATGTTGAACTTATTCTGTCAAAGGAATGCAGTCAGGGTTTTCTCAGTTGGTAATCCAGAAATTGATGGAGCAAGCCATCCTCTATGAGCTTGACAGACCTTTCCTGGTAGATACTCCATGAATAGGGACCATGCCTGTCTTGTTCACTTGATAACTCCAATCCCTTGCTCTAGAGGGCAGCCAAAGAAATTTTGTTGTAGGAACAAATAAATGAATTATTCCATGTGGCTCCAAAGGACACACCTGAGACTCAAGGGCCAAAGTGTAAAGTTGGGTGACAAATGAAGTCAACTAATTTGGCTGTTAATTAGGATCATCAACGTAAGTACAGATGCCTGATTCAGATTTTTAATTTCAACCAGCACTCACTTGTTTGGAAAGGAAGTTCAGTTTGGGTGGAATGAACTTCTAGCTCTTATCAAACCCCAAATGCTGATTTTTTTACTCATCAGCTATATGTTGCTGCTTTCTCTCTACTGGTCTTTATTCAGAGTTTTAGCAAATAGCATCTCCCTTAAACTAGATATGTTGCAGTTGATCAGCATATCTTGGAGGCTTGCTAGTACTTAACGCTCATGAAGTCAGAGGAGAGGTGATGAGGAATGTTCCTCATTTGTCAAGGGATGCCAAATCCCAGACTTTAGAATGCTCACTTAATTTCTCCATCCTACCAGGGTCGAGAAATGTGTCAGACATCAGCTCCTCCACTGTCTGCCCCCTAAAGCAGTAACATTTGCTTTTTATGGAGCAACTTAAGATGTTTGAGGATTAACATTAGAATTGAGGGAGAGCAGGAAAAGACATCATTAGCTCACTTTGCCGAGAGTGAAATATTTTGTTGTTCTCTCCTTCCTGTCTCCCCCGATGCACAGAATTAGTTATCAGAACAATTGCTTAAATGCCGTGTAACTATCTCAGTGAGAAGACACACAGGTGATAATTGTAATAAAAGCGAATATGATTAGGGTGTCCTCTGTGCCAGGCATTGTACTAAGCACATAACACTTATTATTAAATCCTCAAAACAAAGCCATGAGGGACAGGCTATTATGACCCTCATTCTACAGGTGAGGAAACTCAGATGCAGGAAAGCTAAGTAACTTGTTTGAGGTCACATAGGTGTTATGTGGTGAACTAATAATTCAACCAAAGGAGTGCAACTTGGTTTTTAGCCATTATTTTATTTTTATTTAAAAATTTATTGTTGTTAAAAGATACTTTTGCATAGTAGAGTTCATATTTTATTTCAGTTGGTTCCAGTTACTCAGACTTCTTGGTGATCCAGCTCCCTTGAGAAGATACAATTCCGTAATATGTAATTCTGGCCAGAAAGTGTTAGATGTGGTGAAGTAATATCCAGGCTCATCACATTTTGTATCTGTTTTTCTGTCTGGGCCATCATCACAGAGTGTCAGTGGTCTTAAGACAGATGAACTGCCCTTAGTCTTCTGAATCCTAAAAGCTGTACCTTTGGCTTATTACTGATAAGAATAATAGCAGTAATAGATAGCACTTATGCACTTATGCAGTGCTTACCTTATGCCAGGCACAATTCTGAGCACCTTATGTATTTAATCCTCACGAAACCCCTACAAAGTAGGTATTATTAGTCCCATTTTACAAGTGAAGAAACAGAGGCAAGAAAGATCAAATAGTTTATCCAAGTTCACACACGACAGAGTTTGGCTTTGGGCGTAGACCTAATTATGTGCTAATTGTGTGCTATAGGCTTAGGAGAGACAGTTATTACATTTTTAGGAATCTAATGAGGCAGTTGTTAAACTCAGCCATTATTTAGCACCAAATTATATAAATTTAAAATTAAGTAAATTGTTTTAAAACAAGGTAATAAATATTTAAAATTCATTACTTCCTAATCATATTTCTACATTTTACTGTTATCACTGTTTGGGCAGTTATCTGTGTCTCCTATGCGCATATGGTAGAAATACCATAAAAATAACTTATATTAATGTAATGGCGTGCTACTATTTATCTCTCTCCAATTCTGTGTTCAGTGACATCACATTGGTAGCTTTAAATTTGCTATAGTGGAATATTGACACCGCAGAAACCAGCAGCTGCTCTAAGCAGGGCCTTTCCGCCACAGACAGCCAGTTGTTAACATTGACCAGCACACCACTGCGTAGAGTTCTAGGCCCAATGCTATAAGCACAGAACCTGAGGAACCTAAGGAAAGATGAAGTGAAAAAATATTTTACAAGTGTGGTTTCTGGCAACAGACAACCTGATTGGGATCATGGCTTGATTACTTATTGGCTATAAAAAAAAGCTAATGTGTTACCTCATCATTTCGAACTCCTACTCTTTGCTAGAAGCCAGGCAGAGTAAAAGTTAAATTCAGGTGGTTTAAAAAACATTTTACAATCCACAAGATAGGAAAGACTTGCAGTTGACAAGTAATTACATCCTCTATTTTTTAATGCCAGGAGTAGCAAGATCTCTACTAAATCTCACCTATTTTAGAAATATTTAGTGGCAAAAACTTAAGGTTCTAAATTAGAGTTGTGTATAACATAATGTCTTGATGACTACAATAGATTGTCTTCTTGAAAGGGAAAGAAGAGCCATCCAAAAGATGTGACTGTGCCAGTTTACTCATTGATCTAATTCGTACACTCTTTCTCCTATGTGCAGGGTGTAGGAGGGCAAAGAGATGAATTTGAGAGATGCCTGTTATTTGAGGTCTTACAACACATGGAAAGAATAGTCATGCAAACAACTAATTAGAAATAATGCAATGGTGAGTGCAAACCTTTAGGATAATACAGAATGCAGTGATTATCTTGAAGAGACAAGCAATATGCTAAATGTTTATGTGGGAGGGTATAGGACATGATTAATTCTGACAGGCTAAAATAAAAGGAATCTGTACATAAATCTAAGGATACTCTCAGGTTTAAGTATTTGTTGGTTACAGATAATTGTGGCAGAGTCTTAGGGCTGTTCTTAAGGGAAGGGTTTGGGGGGTAGGTTCTTGGGATTTTTTTGTTCATTTTTGTTTTGCTTTGCATTGCTTTACTGAAAAGAGGACTAAGTTAAACACAGTGTAAGACGTCCTGTCTGTAAGTGATCATGAAGTGTGTGGGGTTCATTGTAAATAGCTCTGGACTTGGGATTTAAGAGATCTGGATACAGGTCTGGGTTTTGTTACCAGTTACTTTGGGAAGCCATTTTCCCTCTCTGGATCATCTATAAAATCTGAGGCTTAAATAAATGATCCATAAGCATCCTCTAAGCTCCAATGCTGTGAGATTATCTTGAGAGAAAGATGTGGGAAAAGGAAGGTTTAAATTGAGAGACATTTTTATCCTGTAAGTTCCCTAGATTTAACTACTCATGTTGAGAATGGAGGAAAATTTGGAGATGTTGGAGATCATGCTCTCCATTCTGTTGCTTAGCTGTTCTATCAAAAATCTTTTTTGGTTCTAGCTGTAATACCCTGAATCAGGATATACCTGAATCATGGTAAGACAAGGGATGCTATAAAAGAATCCCATGGTTACCTGTATTTCAACTCGGTCTTAATTCTTTGGAATTGTACATTACCTTTGCAGAGGAGGGCTATGCTGTAGGAGTTCTTTAAATGTGAGGATTCGGAAAACCTGTCTATTAAGTGTTTTTCTCTTACTATTATTTTTCTCATATGGAATGCCTATTTTCACTTAGACCTAAATTTTCTTAAAATTCTTTCATCATTCTTACCCTTTCTGTCCCTCCCAGCCTCCCCACCATCCAGCACACATCTTCCAGGATTTATTATGTGTTGCTGCTTTCAGCTATGGGAGTTCACTTACACATATTCCCAGAAGACCAAACATTTGTGTGCATAATATAAAAGGTTTCTGATTAATTCTGTGACTTCCCCCCTTTTTCTCCCCATGTGGAACTCTCATTGGTTTCAAAGAGTTATAAATACACCATTGTTCTTTCTGTCTTTTGTGAATACCTGGGAAAGAGCTGTTTCAGAAAAGCATACCCTTAAGATCCCTGGTGTTGGAAATGCTTAGGGGTCAGAGTCGAGTGTGGGTGCACATGTGCAGCTCACACTGTGAGATGAGAAGGACCTCTTGCTAAGTCTCACGTGCCATTCAGAACTAGTGTTACTTTCTCCTAAAGAGGAAGCCTTAAGGTTTCGATCAGCTGTTTGTCAGCAATACCACAGAGATGTTAAAGTCCATCTTAACTTGGGTGCATTGTTATAATCCGAGGGATGAATGTGCTGTGTCTTGACCCTCAGATATTTGTTCATCTCCCATGGTGAGGTTGAGAAATTAAAAACACAAGGTGTGCACATCTGAGTCTACCCAGACCAGGGTGAATTTCGGGACTCCCAGTGGTGTGACTCACCAGCCTTAATTGCCCAGGTTACTTATCTATACCGCCTCTGTATTTCCAAGAGTAAATTGTTAACGGAGAGAAGGGAAAATATTGACGGAGGGGAGGAGCCATTCTGTTGCTCAAGGGTTAGATGTTGATAGAAAAGGAAGGGATCCAAGATCTAGGCAAAGGAAATAGAGACTAGAGTTT
Source organism: Monodon monoceros (assembly GCF_005190385.1). Lineage (NCBI taxonomy): Eukaryota > Metazoa > Chordata > Mammalia > Artiodactyla > Monodontidae > Monodon > Monodon monoceros. The sequence continues at coordinate 112,555,864 of NW_021703778.1, read as the reverse complement.
CTAAAATCAAGTCTCATTATTACAATACAAAAGCGGTACATATGGTAGCAAATTAGAAAATGAAAACAAACATACATTTAAAAAATTAAAATACTATACCCAAAATAGGTAAGCAACAACGATTTACTGTATAGCACAGGGAACTATATTCGATATCTAATAATAACCTATAATGAAAATAATCTGAAATATATAACTGAATCACTTTGCTGTACACTTGAAAGTAACACAATATTGTAAATCAACTATATTTCACTTAACAAATACTAAAACATATTCCTACCAACCAGAGACAACCACTGTTAATTTTCAGTGTATATTCTTCAAGATCTCTTTCTGTATATGTATGTGAGTGTGTGTATGTGTGTGTGTTTGTTAAATGAGATCACAGTGTACTTGCTGTTTTAGTCAATAATCTCTGCTTTTCCATGTCAGGGTGTTTTCAGTTTTCCTCTCATAAAATAACTAGATCTAATTCAAATTTCCCAGTGACTCCAAATGTTCTTTTGCTTTTTTTTTTTTTTTTTTTTTGCGCGGTACGCGGGCCTCTCACTGTTGTGGCCTCTCACGTTGCGGAGCACAGGCTCTGGACGCGCAGGCTCAGCGGCCATGGCTCACGGGCCCAGCCGCTCCGCGGCATGTGGGATCCTCCCAGACCGGGGCACGAACCCGTGTCCCCTGCGTCGGCAGGCGGACTCTCAACCACTGCGCCACCAGGGAAGCCCTCGAAACGTTCTTTACAGGAGGTATCCCCAGTACCCCTCTAGCATCTGGCTGTGTCCCTTAAGCCTCAATTTGAATGCAGCAGAGCTACAATACAGACTGATTACAGAGACTAAGCCAGTGGTCCTGCAAACTGTTGGACTTACTGGTTGTGTTTGGCTGTTTCCTCATGAAGTTGTTTAGCCTGTTCCTCTACCTCTATGTCTCCTCTAAGTTGGAAGTTTGATTTTGATTTGAAGGTTTGGAATGGGAGACAACAAATACCTGAGATTTTGTGAAGATCAGGAAAACACTGTCATTAAGAATATGTCCAGGATATATCAAGTGCCAAGAACAGGAGAGAAAGCACACAATAAAGGGATTGTGATGACTGGAGCTGAAAGATTTTACTCTGGTCATGTGAGAGGTATCCTTTTGGAAGTTCCCAGAAATAATAGGGAGATACTAAGTAGGAGCTAACTTCCCAAACAGGCAAATGGAGACTTAGGACCATTACAATTTGAGCATAAATATAAATGTGATCTCAGTTATATCCACAGGCTGGTAACATTTGGGTTACACCTGGAAAGATTTCAAGATATATAACCATAAAGGTAATGCATGCACATGGTTTTTTATTAATTTTAAAAAAAATTTATTTATCCATTTATTTAATTTTTGGCTGCATTGGGTCTTTGCTGTTGCACGCGGGTTTTCTCTAGTTGCTGAGAGCAGGGGCTACTCTGTTGCAGTGTGTGGGCTTCTCACTGTGGTGGCTTGTGTTGTTGGGGAGCACGGGCTCTAGGCGCGAGGGCTTCAGTAGCTGTGGCTCACGGGCTCTAGAGCACAGGCTCAGTAGTTGTGGCGCACGGGCTTAATTGCTCCGTGGCATGTGGGATCTTCCCAGACCAGGGCTCGAACCCGTGGCTCCTGCATTGGCAGGTGGATTCTTAACCACTGTGCCACCAGGGAAGTCCCCAGGTTCCTCTTTTAATGTTAGACATCCTCCCTGGCTGATCTCCTTCCCACCTGTGGCTTTAGGCAGATTCTTAACCACTGTGCCACCAGGGAAGCCCCACATGGTTTTTAAAAATATGACACCGTATAGCCATATTTAAAATAAAAAGTAAAATCTCCCTTTCCTTAATCCCCGGTGTCCTTCCATCCTGCTAACAATGTCTGTTTCTGCTTCTAACAGTTATCACTGTAATTTTAAAATATATAATTATTCTTATATTTCTTATTTTTATCAAATTCAGGCATTATGCACTGGCCTCTAGGTACAAAGTGTGAGGAATTTGGAACTTGAATGTCTTCTCATCTCTCCTTCTGTTTAACTCCTATTTTAAAATTGCATTAGTATTTATAGTGATTACAAGATTCTTAAACCATAACTTAGTCTTCTATCCTCTAAAGGTTGATTATAATAATTAAAAACCAATGTGAAAAAATAAACTCAGAATGCATTAAAGACCTACGTGTAAGGCCAGACACTATAAAACTCTTAGAGGAAAACATAGGCAGAACACTCTACGACATAAACCACAGCAAGATCCTTTTTGACCCACCTCCTAGAGTAATGGAAATAAAAACAAAAATAAACAAATGGAACCTCATGAAACTTAAAAGCTTTTGCATAGCAAAGGAAACCATAAACAAGATGAAAAGACAACCCTCAGAATGGAAGAAAGTATTTTCAAACAAAACAACTGACAAAGGATTAATCTCCAAAATATACAAGCAGCTCATGCAGCTCAATATCAGAAAAACAAACAACCCAATCCAAAAATGGGCAGAAGACCTACACAGACATTTCTCCAAAGAAGATACACAGACTGCCAACAAACACATGAAAGGATGCTCAACATCACTAATCATTAGAGAAATGCAAATCAAAACTACAATGAGGTATCACCTCACACCAGTCAGAATGGCCATCATCAAAAACTCTAGAAACAATAAATGCTGGAGAGGGTGTGGAGAAAAGGGAACCCTCTTGCACTGTTGGTGGGAATGTAAATTGATACAGCCGCTATGGAGAACAGTATGGAGGTTCCTTAAAAAACTAAAAATAGTACTACCATACGACACAGCAATCCCACTACTGGACATACACCCTGAGAAAACCGTAATTCAAAAAGAGTCATGTGCCACAATGTTCACTGCAGCACTATTTACAATAGCCAGGACATGGAAGCAACCTAAATGTCCATCAACAGATGAATGGATAAAGATGTGGCACATATATACAATGGAATATTACTCAGCCTTAAAAAGGAACGAAACTGAGTTATTTGTAGTGAGGTGGATGGACCTAGAGTCTGCCATACAGAGTGAAGTAAGAAAGAGAAAAACAAATACCATATGCTAATGCATATATTTGGAATCTAAAAAAATGGTACTGATGAACCTAGTTGCAGGGCAGGAATAAAGACACAGACATAGAGAATGGACTTGAGGACACAGAGCAGGAAGGGGAAGCCGGGATGAAGTGAGAGAGTAGCATTGACATATATACACCACCAAATGCAAAGTGGATGGCTAGTGGGAAGCTGCTGCATAGCACAGGGAGATCAGCTCAATGCTTTATGATGATCTTATCACAAAGGGGTGGGATAGGGAGGGTGGGAGGGAGGCTCAAGAGGGAGGGGATATGAGGATATATGTATACATAGAGCTGATTCACTTTGTTGTACAGCAGAAACTAACACAACATTGTAAAGCAATTATATTCCAATAAAGATATAAAAACACCAATGTGAAACATTTGTAAAATGAGTACACGAATACTAATCTCTCTAGAGAATAAAATGGAATCCTCAGTTTTGAACATTTTTGTCACTCAAACAGGAATCTTCTACACACCCTTGTCTAAAGGATTGCCTTTAATTTTCTTTTTCACATCTGTTAATCTTCTTGGATCATATCAGGTAGCTGTGGCTTCTTATATCTCATGTTTTCTTCTTTCTTGGCTTATTTTTAGATTTTGCTGAGTTGCTTCAGAAGTAACTTTTTTCCTCCTGGCTGTGTGATTACTAAATGTACTGAATTCTTACATACCTGCAAGTGCCTTTCTTTAGCCTTCACACTTGAAATTTGGCTGAGTGTAGAAAAGTAGGTTCAAAATAGTTTCCCCTGAGAACTTTGGAGACACTGCTCCGTAGCTGTCTAGAGCTCCATGAGGCGAGTGCGAGTCTGCTATTGGGCTGCGGTTCCTTGACAATTGCCAAAGGGCAGGTGGGCTTTTCTCCAGGGCGAAGGTCTTCAGCGTTATCTACTCCTTGGTGGCTCTGCCTCTTTTACTGAGCTGTTATGGGGGTACAGATTTATCTCCAACATCGTGTTGGTTTTCTTAGCCCCCAACTCGTTCACCAGTAGCCCTTCCAGACATATTCCCTAGTCCTCTGGAAGGCAAAAGCAGTCTCATTAGCCGTTCTATTTAGAGAGGGAGAGAGAGCAAGCCCCATGCATCCCAGCTGTCCCAAATGCAGTTCTTTAACACCCCAGACTAACCTGTCAATTCGGAGCTAGAATCACCTGAGGGACTGCCCTGCAAAAGTCAGCTTTTGTCCCTGGAGTTTGGGCTTTTATTGCCTCTACTGTAACTCCTCCACTTACCATTTGCCTTTTCTTTTCTATTGATTAGAATCCTTCAAACTTTCTGGCTAATTGAAGACTCTTGGTCTTGTTTTCTTGTTTTTCATTGCTGTAATGGCTTAAATTTTAAAAATAACCTTTTTACCATTTCAATGGGTTCTTCAGGGATAGAGTGGGTAGATGTGCGCAGAAATGCAAGACACATTGTAGACCAAAAAGTACAGAAGAGTGTGTACATATATGCACACACATACAGAGAATTATTGGAACAATAGTGTGGTTAAAACTTAACGGTGGTTATTCGGTCGTAGGAAAATGCTTATTTATTTTTATTAAGTTTTGTAACAGTGAGCATGATTTAGTTTTGTAATGACAAAGAAAACAAGGTGTGTGTGTGTGTGTGTGTGTGTGTGTGTGTGTGTGTGAGTGAAGAAGGAAATGATGGCTTTGTCACATACAGAGCGCAAGGGTATAAACCTACACAGGAATGGAGGTTTTCAGCTGGTGTGTAAGTGTCCTTCTCCTCCCCTACAATGTGGTCCGAGCTATTTACACGCACACTAACTTTATGTCAGCCCCTCAGCAAAATCAAATCAAGAATATGAGCTATTTACTGCGCACTTTGTCCAATGCTGGGCAATGCAGCCTAACGGGGCTGCTTCAGGTGAGGGTGGGCCTCAGAAGACAGTAGCAAAAGGCCGGCTCCGAGTTAGATCCATCCAACAAGGTCCAGTCTGCTTTGTACTAGAGGATCTCCCAAGAGACCGGGTAAATTCTGGGCCTCCTTCCAGGTGTTCTAATTTCTGAAACCATAAATGTCATGTTACCCATTTAATAGGATTCCAAAAGGACTTCTTGGCAGAAGAATATGGGAACTACTGTGGCAGATCAATTACAAAGACAAACCAGTTTATTGGTTCAGGCTTCAGAAGAAACACTAGATGAAACTAAAATTTGCTGTAAGAAAAATGTGATAAATCTAGTATTACTTAAAAGCTTCTAAAGCAATGGCGAATAATGATAATAATAAGTTGCATACCTCTTCCACGTGCACAACTTCTGCCCTGTGACTTCAAAGAAAGCTCTCGGAGTCCAGCGGGAGATGCACAGCTCTGCTGAGGAGATATTTATGGGGCTGTTATGGCGCCTAGGATGTTCCTCTTATACTCACCATTCAAACCTCCAGATTTCCAGGACCACAGAAAACAAAAGGCTTGTGGTATTTTAAAAGGGGGGTGTGCTTTTCCCTATAACACGAATGATCAGGTTTGCATTGTTGTCAGTCAGTTTTGAACTCTTGGCATTAGGCCTACTTATAGTATGCTTCACCCATTTTAATATGGAGAGACAGAACTGGAGAAGGCCTTAAGTGGAGTAGGGGGCTGGTAGCTATATGGTTCACTTAATAAATGTCACCAGACAAAGAATAACATGTAGAGCTTGCACAATGGAGCGTAGCAGGGTACGTGAGATCTGATAAGCTGGCGTGGTGCAGAGAGGACCCTCCCTTCAGGGCATCAGGTCTGGGGGATTGTCACAGCTACACCCTTTGGAACGTCAGGGAGGGGCTGTAGGCGGAGGGGAGAAATATACAGAATGCCCAGAGGTGGTGGGTGAAGGAGAAAGTGGCGACAGTGTTGAGGTGGAGGCATCATTGCTGAGCGCATGGCAACAGCAGCCCCTTCTCACTCACAGGCTCTCAGGATGCAATAGTGCAGAAAAAAATCCATAAGGAACACAACTTCAGTCACTGAAAAGGTTGAATAAATCAAGATCAGGATATTTTAAGAACACTTCTGGGGGAAATTCAAAGTTTACAAAGAGATGAGGCTTTGAGAGACTGTGGGTGCTCATGCCTTTAAATTCTCAGAGGAGTCGGTGATTTCAGACATTAAAAAGAAAGAAAGACACCTGGGGTGGAAGTAATGAATGCTGAAGTAGTTTGGTATTCATCGGGCAGGGAGACCACAGACAGCAGCTACATCCATAAATATGGGTGGATGATTTTATGAAACTGCATATACGGTAAACTCTTTCGCTATGTCACTGTTTCAAAACCAAAAGCTATTTTGAAATGATTCTGTTGAAAGCTGTTTCATTTCTCCTTACTTTCACACAAATAAGAATAATGACATGGTTCTTTGTCTTTTTTCTGATAATTTTCTAAGCCTTAGATTCTAAGACAAACTTCTCAAACTTTAATTACCATATAAGTCAACTGGAGATCTTGTTGAAATGTAAATTCTTTTTTTAAAAAATTGAGGTATGGTTGATTTATAACATTATATTAGTTTCAGGTATACAACATAGTGATTCAAAAATTTTAAAGATTTTACTCCATATAAAGTTATAAAATATTGACTATATTCCCTGTGCTGTATACTATATCCTTGTGACTTATTTATTTTATACATAGTTGTTTGTACCTTTTAATCCTCTACCCCTATCTTGCCCCTCCCCACTTCCCTCTCCCCACTGGTAACCACTAGTTTGTTCCCTATATCTGTGAGTCTGCTTCTGTTTTGTTATATTCATTCGTTTTATTTTTTAGATTCCACATATAACTGATAACATACACTATTTGTCTTTCTCTGTCTGACTTATTCCACTAAGCATAGTACCCTGTAGATCCATCCATGTTGCAAATGGCAAAATTTTCATTCTTTTTTATGGCTGAGTAATATTCCATCGTATATGTACCACATCTTCTTTACTCATTCATCTGTTGGTGGACATTTAGGTTGCTTCCATATCTTGGCTACCGTAAATAATGCTGCTATGAACGTTGGGGTGCATGTATCTTTTCAAATTAGTGTTTTTGCTTTCTTGAGATATATGACCAGGAGTGGGATTGCTGGATCATATGTCAATTCAATTTTTTTTTAAGTTTTATTTATTTTTTGGCTGTGTTGGGTCTTTGGTGCTGCATGTGGGTTTTCTCTAGTTGAGGAGAGCAGGGGGCTGCTCTTCATTGTGGTGTGCGGGCTTCTCCTTGCGGTGGCTTCTCTTGTTGTGGAGCATAGGCTCTAGGTACATGGGCTTCAGTAGCTGTGGCATGCAGGCTCAGTAGTTGTGGCTCACAGGCTTAGTTGCTCCACAGCATGTGGGATCCTCCCAGACCAGGGATCCAAACCAGTGTCTCCTTCATTGGCAGGTAGATTCTCAACCACTGTGCCACCAGTGAAGTCCCCAAGTTTTGGTTTTTTGAGGAACCTCCATACTGTTTTCCACAGTGGCTACACCAATTTACATTCCCACCAACAGCGCAGGAGGGTTGCATTTTCTCCACATCCTTGTCAACATTTGTTATTTGTAGTCTTTTGATGATAGTCATTCTGACAGGTGTGAGGTGATATCTCCTTGTGGTTTTGATTTGCATTTCTCTATGATTAGTGATGTTGAGCATCTTTCCATGTGCCTGTTGTCCATCTGTATGTCTTCTTTGGCAAACAGTCTATTCACCTCTTCTGCCCATTTTTTTAATTGAGTTGTTTTTTTGATATAAAATGTAGATTCTGATTCAATAAGTCTGGGGTGGAGTCAGACATACTGCAGTTCTAACAAGCTCCCAGTTGATGCCAATATTGCTGGTGAGAGGACTATACTTTGAGTAGTGAGGGTCTAAGACATTGCAAATTACTCTATTTCAGCAGCCAGTTGGCCCTAGATAAGCCAAGACATACAAACGCCTGGCTTAAATATACAAACTAAAAAAAATGCCTTACTGATTTAGATCTACTGAGTCAGAAGAACATTTGTGGAAGAATTTGACTACCTTTATCCCTCTCCACCCACTTATTCTCCCCTCCCACAGCTTTGCAACCATATCAAAGCCAGGTGCAGTGCTAGAAGCACCCAAGTTTCTCAGTTACTGAGTTCAAGTCTAGCATCCATGAATTTAATGAAATCTTATTGCAAAGAAATAAGTTTGAAAACTTTCCTTCCTATGTTCTTTCCCCACTCCAAAATTAACTCAAATAATTAGGAAAATGTTTCCACCTCAGTGAGTTTTATAATATATTTTGTGTATCAGATGAGAGGGGAAAAAATGAGTAATGCTGGCTTTAAGATATGGCTGTAAGATGTGCCTATATACACACATGTTTGTGGAAGACTTCAATTTCTTTTCTTCTGCTATATAATTAACCTTTCGAGTATTTAGTATTTTATAGCAGTCCAGGCATTAAGCCATTTCATTCTTACACATGCCAAAAATCATAGGACATTTCTTATAAACGCATACTGCTGTTGTCATACCTAACAAAAATCACTGATATTTCTGTTGTATCATCCAAAACTCAGGCAATGTTCACATTTTCACAGTTATTTCAGAAATATCTGTTACAGGTGGCTGTTTAAAATTTACACATTAGTTGGTTGTTATATCTCTCAAGTATCTTTTGATACCCTTTCTCTTTTTTCTTCATGCCACTGACTTGGTAAAGAAATTCGATAAATTGTCCAGTAGTCTATCTTGCAATAGTTTTTTAATCTGTCAGATTTGGAATAAGGGCACCTACCCACTTAAGAGAATGCCTTTGAAGCACATAGAACCTGTACTAGCCCAATACTATTGATGGAAAAATGGGGGTGCAAAGACTTTGAGTGATGTACCTTTGAAGATCTGAAACCAAATCCTCATCTCCTAATTTCTTGTCTAGTTATTTTTCTACTAAACATTCTTGACTCTGTGTTTTTGTGTTTAAGGGTACGTGTGGTGGAATATTGTAAATATTTGTGGTTTCAAAAAGTGGGCTTAGGGGCTTCCCTGGTGGCGCAGTGGTTGAGAGTCCACCTGCTGATGCAGGGGACACGGGTTCGTGCCCCGGTCCGGGAAGATCCCACATGCCGCGGAGTGGCTGGGCCCGTGAGCCATGGCTGCTGAGCCTGCACGTCCGGAGCCTGTGCTCCGCAACGGGAGAGGCCACAACAGTGAGAGGCCTGCATACGGCAAAAAAAAAAAAAAAAAAAAATCTACAAACAATAAATGCTGGAGAGGGTGTGGAGAAAAGGGAACCCTCTTGCACTGTTGGTAGGAATGTAAATTTATACAGCAACTCACTATGGAGGACAGTATGGAGGTTCCTTAAAAAACTAAAAATAGAACTACCATATGATCCAGCAATCCCACTACTGGTCATATACCCTGAGAAAACCATAATTCAAAAAGAGTCATGTACCACAATGTTCACTGCAGCTCTATTTACAATAGCCAGGACATGGAAGCAACCTAAGTGTTCATCGACAGATGAATGGATAAAGAAGATGTGGCACATATATACAATGGAATATTACTCAGCCATAAAAAGGAACAAAACTGTTATTTGTAGTGAGGTGGATGGACCTAGAGTCTGTCATACAGAGTGAAGTAAGTCAGAAAGAGAAAAACAAATACCATATGCTAACACATATATATGGAATCTAAAAAAAAAAATGGTTCTGAAGAACCTAGGGGCAGGACAGGAATAAAGATGCAGATGTAGAAAATGGACTTGAGGACACGGGGAGGGGCGAGGGTAAGCTGGGATGAAGTGAGAGAGTGGCATGGACATATATACACTACCAACTGAAAATAGATAGCTAGTGGGAAGCAGCCTCATAGCACAGGGTTATCAGCTCGGTGCTTTGTGTCCACTTAGAGGGTTGGGGTAGGGAGGGTGGGTGGGAGATGCAAGAGGGAGGAGATACGGGGATGTATGTTTATGTATAGCTGATTCACTTTGTTATACTGCAGAAACTAACAGACCATGGTAAAGCAGTTATACTCCAATAAAGATGTTCAAAAAGAAGAAAGAACGTCTGTTGAATAAATGAATGAATGAATGAGCATGTATTGTGTTTCACCAAAATGCAACAAAGCCTTGAGTTTGAGTAGCGCCTCACCCTCTACAGATCTCCAACAGCTCTCATTTAACCACGCAACGACCACATAAGACAAATGTTGCAATCCCCATTAACAGATAAAGCAGTGAGATGGGCAGCATCTTGCTAGGTACATGTTAGGTTTAAATAAAAGTAAGACTCAGTTCCAGGGTGTGTTTATTTCATCAGCTGCCTCTTTATACAACGTCACCCACTCTGTAAGGCTGACAGGCAGGATACTTTACAACTCGCAAAGCCTCTTAGCTCCCTTGGTCTCTTCAGCAACCATCCGAGGTAGGAGCAATTATCTCAAGATTATAGATGAGGACAGTAAGCCTAAGCCACATGACTACTGAGAGGAAGAGCCTAACTTGAGCCCAGGTTTTCTGACATTAAATACAGTTTGGTTTCTACTTCACGGCGGATTACACCCCTCCTTTCTGTCCACTGCCTTGTTCCACTGTCAGACACAAGTGCTTCATCTTTGTTACCTCCCTGAGTACATTACTATTCATACCTTTCTGAGTGGCCATGGTATGTCATGGCCTTGTTCATATATGATAGCTTCCTCCCGTTTATATCATTCTAACCATTTTCCTGTCATTGCCTATTACCTCCGTTGATGGAGAAGCAGAGTTTTTTCCTTTATGTACCTAGTTCTATCCTCTTAAGTAGATGAAGCCCAACAGATGATGTCAACCGACTAGACATCTAACTGGTCAGTTTTTGAATGCCCGTTATTTCTTACAAAAATCCAGAAATGAATGAACTAGGGTATTTTGCTATTTGTCTGGCATAAACTATGCTTGAGAGACGGATACAAAGTAATTAATATTTCCAAAACAAAATAAAGGAAAAACTAGCATCAGCAAATGGTTTTCTTTTGTTATATAATTAACATTTCAGTTGCATAGATGTTAACAAGATGGTGAAAACCTGGCCATTTGGAGAATACATTCATCACTTTGGGCATACACTTATACACACACACACCTTTTTTTTGGGGGGGGCGGGTTTGCGGGCCTCTCACTGTTGTGGCCTCTCCCATTGCGGAGCACAGGCTCCGGACGCGCAGGCTCAGTGGCCATGGCTCACGAGCCCAGCCGCTCCGCGGCATGTGGGATCTTCCTGGACCGGGGCACGAACCCGTGTCCCCTGCATCGGCAGGCGGACTCTCAACCACTGCGCCACCAGGGAAGCCCCAGGGTTCGTTTTTAAGAGATTCTTTTTAAAGGGGTTGAATACATGTACTTACTCAATTTGATCTTGAAGTCAGGTCTCAGTTATATAAGAATATTGGATTTGGGGGGTCCACTTCCACTACACCTTTGGAAAATTACTTTGAAACATTTGGAAATTTTGCATTGGAGGAGGATGGGGGCGGTGGGAGAAGTTTTATTATGCACGTTCTTTTATGAGTTGTGGTCAGATATTTTCAATGTGCTGTTATCCTAGTTTTATGGAGTTCTTGGACCCTGTTGGTATAAACATCTGGGAATAAGTGGTTGAGTGCGAGCTATATGCCAGTTTTCCTGGGAAGAAATACATTTGTGTTACATTTTAAATTTAATGAATTATTCATAAGGGAAGTAATAACTTAAGTATACTAACTACACATAAGCCAAAATAAGAGACTGAAAAAAAAAAAAACCCTCTTCTACTGGCTGTATACAAATGTTTCATTTGTGTTTTATCTACATGCATATAATCAAATCATACAGATTCTTGTTTGCATAAATGGCCAGGTCTACCTGGAGCATGAGAGTGATTAGGGAATGAAGGTAAGATTCTGCCACTTAAGTCCTTTCAGTGGGTAGACTGAGATGGAACTTGAAATTGGATTCAATGATACTCACTTTTTGAGGGGAGAAAGTCAATACAGTAAGTCCCCTACATACAAACTTTCAAGTTGTGAACTTTCAAAGATGAGAACATGTTACTAATAAAGACCTGATGGAATTGGAGGCCCAGAGAAAGGATGAAGAGAGACAAGAGGTAGAAGAAGTAACTGAAGAACTGAAGAGATTCACGACGCAGGAAGTGGCAAGGGGATTTTCTTTATTTGAGGAGGCACTGTGAGTTTTTGAGGCACAGGACCCAAATGTAGAACGGTAGCCGATTGTGTTAGTTGGGGACCTAGGCGAACGAAGTTGGACTTATGAACATGCTCTCAGAATGAAACTCGTTCACATGTAGGGGACTTACTGTATGTCTATGATGAGTTCGTCTTTTGAAAGTCTTCTTGATTCTATTTTCTCAGACTTCAGTACTTTAATTACATAACTCTAAAAATGTTCTGTTAGTACTAAGTCCTTTTCTTCCTTTAGCCTTGCTTTCTCCCTCTCTCCTTCTCTACCTTCTTTCTTTTCTCTCTGTGGGAAGCTCTCATATATCTCAGTATGTCGGGATCGAAATCACAGTCTCCCAAGTCACTGCTGAATCCTGCGTATTCTACCAGTGTGAGTACCAGCTCTGTCAGCCAGTCTCATTTCTGTGCCAATTCTGAGTTGCGTATGGGCAGTAATCTTTTTTCTGGAGGTAGGATAATCCCTCTGGTACCAACTTTACCAACTGCCCAAGGAACAGTATTCTCCATATTTGCACCCTGCCTGGGATAGGCTTTCTAGAATCCTGCGAGGACGGGGCTGGAGGAAAGAGCCACTCATCTCTCTGGTGGCTGCAGCTCTAACAGGGAGCTATCATCACCTAACAGATCCCAGGGTAACAGCAGTTCAGATGCTCTTGGCAGAATTGAGACTGGGTTATATCTGGCTTTGATTTTGCTCTTCAGATTAAAATTGATCCATGTTGAGGAAAGCAAGGAATGGTAGAGAAGGAGAAAAGAGGGAGCGAGGGGAGGGAAAGAAAAGGAGGAGAACACATGTGCATGTTCAAAACCCTAACAGGATTGGGTGAGAGCCACTGAGTACCTGGTCCATGCAATTGTAAAGTCTGCTTTCACCATCAGGAGTGGGGTTTGGCATCTGGAAGTGATTTCAGGCTGTGATTACCTTTGGACTGCAACGCTTGTTGGTTCTTTACTAACAAGCAAGCACAGACCCAGAGCAAGCCTTTCATGCTAACAAGCAAACAAGCCATCAGGCTGCAGATTTCAAAACCAGAGGCAGGAGGCAGATGTGAAGTGGGTCAAAATTCTGTGGCTTCTCAGAGAAAAAAAAAAGTTGAGAGAGAAAGGGAAAAAAGTGCCTTTGTCTTCCTTAGCCCCTCCCCAAAGTACATGGAAAAGTCAACAGTTATTTCATAGATCATGTGTCTACCCATGTATTTCTAAACTTTTGGAATGCAACTGACATTGCCTCAGGCAAGCAGTAAAAGACAGTCTACTGTGTTCAACTCCAGAATATAACTTAGGTAAGCAGGGTGCCTGTGGGCCATCTTCCTTCTGAAACACTTGGGGCTTTCGACGCCAGCCACAAGATATGAGACCATAGTTCCCTTCTCTGTGGAGGTTCACCCAGAAATCACCCATTCAAAATATGTGAGATCAAAGAGGTGAAATGTGAAGATTCAGCTTCTCCCAATCTATAATGTTTGGTTTCCTGCAAACTTCTGCAATAACGTGTTCTAATTTTGAGATGCTTTATTTTGATGCTGACTACCAGCATCAGATATCCAAAGATTGTGATTATAACTTACACATATTGCTGTCATAAAAAACTGTCCATGTGGGGCTTCCCTGGTGGCGCAGTGGTTGGGGGTCCGTCTGCCGATGCAGGGGACGCGGGTTCGTGCCCCGGTCCAGGAGGATCCCACGTGCCGCGGAGCGGCTGGGCTCGTGAGCCATGGCCGCTGAGCCTGCGCGTCCGGAGCCTGTGCTCCGCAGCGGGAGAGGCCACAACAGTGAGAGGCCCGCGTACCGCAAAAAACAAACAAACAAACAAAAAAACTGTCCATGAGTTTTTAGCACTGACTAGTTTTATTAATCCTAAGGGGAGGCAAGCCAGGCTTTAAGAGCAGAAAGTTTGAAACAAAATACATCAGATTAAAGAATAGTAATGGAATAATAATTCCATTACTGCATCATAAGCCTCACGATTTCTTTGGTACCTATAATGTGCCAGGCACAATGCTAGGTCTTTATATATGTAATTGTTTTCATTTAATCCCACCCCAAACCCAGTGGCATGAATTCTATTATTACCCCTCAGTTTAGGGATGAAGAAATGGAGCTTCAAGGAAGTTTCTTGCCCAGAGTCACACAGCTAGTAAAAGGTAGAACCAGAACTCAAACCCAGGGGTCACAGGGGAATGTGGAAAAAGTATGCTGTATTTATGTTTCAGGCTCACTCTCCTCAACAAACTACAGTATAACAACTCTCCCCAGGATCTGTATATGGCTTATGTCCATGGTGCATGTGCCTAACTACATCAGTGCTTGACTTTCTTAGGAAGATTGGTTGATGTAGACAATTATGTGTATTTCCCAGCTTATTCAAAGAGATGAACAGAGTTACGTCTGAGGGATATGACCATTACATCACTGCTTGTACCCATTGTGGACCCTGAATAACAAGGCTGGATTAAAACTTCCAAGGATCCCTACTTTCTGACATTCAAGCCCTGTGGATTCCCTTCCCCTTGAGTGTGGGATGAACTTGGTGATTTTTTTCTAATAAATAGAATAGAGCAAAATTGATGGGCTGTCACTACTGAGATTAGGTCACAAAAGACTCGTTCTCTCACTGGTTGGCTGTGAAGGAAGCCTGCTGCCATGCTGTGAGCTGCCCTATGGAGAGACCCACTTGGCCAGGGAGTGATGTTTCTGGCCAACAGCCAGGAAGGCCAGCTTGGAAGTGGATCCTCCCCAAGTTGAGCATCGAGACGGCTGCAGCCCCAGCTGACACCTTGACTACAGCCTTGTGAGAGAACTTAAGTCGGAGGTACCCAGCTAAGCTGCTCCTGGATTACTGACAATTAGAAACTCAGATAATAACTGTCTGTAGCTTTAGATCACTAAGCTTTGGAGTAGTTTTTTTACACAGCACAGATAACTAATACAATTCCTAAGGGTAAAGGGAGGAGAGTAAAGCCTGCCCTCTGTGAGTAACCTCTGGGAGAGCTGACAGAGAACACTGGTCCAAGGAGTGGGGCACAAAATGTTTTCTTCAGGCCATTTCCTGTCACTGGAACATCAGCCCAGCTGCAGCCAGGAGGCAGCTTCAGGAGCAGTCCACTCTATCTTTGCTAATGGGTGAATGGCTCACCTTTCTCCCAGCCTGCTTATTATATCAGGATTTGATCATGCTGATTGGCCCAGGGGAAAGTGAAAGTGAGTTTGAACTAAATTTGTACCTCTTGAAAAAAGAACCAGGTCTAAGGCCTGGAGAGGAGTTCACTCAGCAAACTGTGAGAAGCTTAACAGACCCTCATCCTGCCCTCAGGTGGCTCACAGTGTGATGGCGGTCACAGCCCCAAATACGCAGGTGTGAGTTATCCTTAGGGAAGGCCTACAGCCATGTGACCCTGCATGATGTAGAGTCAGCTCAACACAACACAGTCTGCCAACCAAAGAATAACCTCAAAGAATTAAAATCTTTATTCAGTCTCTCGAGGTAACATCCAAGTGGGGAGTCCATTCTTTTTTTTTTTTTTTTAAGGATTCAAATAATTTTATCGTATTTAAAATTCACAACTCCAAGGTATTTAAAGCAGATATTATTAGGAGTCCCATTTTATAGGCAACTTACGGTCATCTAGATGACTAGCCCAAGGTTTCAGTTTTATTTTAAATTTACTAAAGTATAGTTGATTTATAGTGTGTCTTAGTTTCTGGCATACAGCGAAGTGATTCCAGTATACATATATATAATAGTTTTCATCTGCTAATCCCAAACTCCCAATCCATCCCTCTCCCTTGACAACCACAAGTCTGTTCTCTATATCCGTGAGTCTGTTTCTGTTTCGTAGATAAGTTCATTTGTGCCATATTTTAAATTCCACATATAAGTGATATCATATGCTATTTGTCTTTCTCTTTCTGGCTTACTTAGTATGATAATCTCTAGGTCCATCCATATTGCGGCAAATGGCATTATTTCATTCTTTTCATGGCTGAGTAATATTCCATCGTATTTATGTACCACATCTTCTTTATCCATCCATCTGTCAATGGACATGACATGGTTGTTTCCATGTCTTAGCTATTGTAAATAGTCCTTCTGTGAACATAGGGGTGCATGTATCTTTTCGAGTTGTAGTTTTTTTCCAAATATATGCCCAGTAGTGGGACTGCTGGATCATGTGTCAATTCAGTTTTTCGTTTTTTTGAGGAACCTCCTTACTGTTTTCCATAGTGGCTGCGGGAGTCCATTCTTCATGCCTAGCAAAACATCTTTGAAATCACCTCTCTCAATTTCAGCCACTCTCAAGTTCCTCCTCACTACTGGCAGCTGCTCCTCCTAATTCCCTCTCAACTCCTGATTTAGGACCCTTTAAAACCAGCTTTTTACCCCACTCCCTGCCCCTCATTCCTGCTCCTTTCTGATGGACATCTTCTTGTCCAGGAGTCACACACTGGCAGGCATGTAGGGGCACACCGCCTATGGGTTGTCTTGTTTGGCTTCTACAACAGTCAAGAAATTTTATACAAAAATCCAAATTTGGTTTGACTTGAGAAAGGGTTAGATCTGACCACAAGGGGGCTCCCTTCTGGCCTGGCAGCAGCTGGCCAGCACCTGGCAGCGCCTCACCTGCTTTTGCTTCACAGGCCCCAATTCTGCTGCTTCTACACCGCCCCTTTCACCCACTGCATCCCTGCCCTGCCAGCGTTTCACTCTGTGTCTCCTGTTCTAGCTTCACGCCCAGCTCCCTGCACTGATCCCAGGATGGAAGAGAAAGGAGTATGCCAAGTGGACAAGGCCATGATTTTCTTTAGGAGGCAGAGTGGAGGGAGAGAAAGCGGCAGAGAATACACACAGGACAAAAATGTTTGTCAGCGTTATATGTAAAATTACAAACTTTGATAAATGCCGTGAAGGAAAAGTGTGGGTTCTTTTGCTCAGTTCCTGCCAACACCATGACAGTGATCGCAAAGCCTGTGTCCCTCACCACCAGGCAGCACGGCCTTCGTGGAAGGTGTCCTGCGGGTCTGGGCTGAGGCCAGGGGCTGAAGGACACTTGGGGTCGGCTGAACCCATGTCAACACTGTGAAGGAGCCCTGGAATCTGCTCCGGTGACACGGGGAGCCTGGAGAGAGCAGTCCAAGAGCATTTGCTCTGTGGAGTGTCATGGCTCTGCTCTGTTTTAAGAAGGAAACCAGGAATGAGCTTATGGGTTTGCTCTGGCAGCAAGATGCAGAGCTTGCTTAGGAAAGGAAGACCAAGGTTTATTATGATTGGGTAAAGCCCTTAATTGCCACTTTGGATGAAGTGTAGTTTTAAAATTCATATTCTGTAGCCAAAGGGCCTCTCCTCATACAGAAGTACTGTGGCTAATTAGTGGCTGGGCATCTTGTAAGAAACGGCTATTTACTTTATTTTTAGTAAAAGCTTCTTGGAATTTTCCTGACTTCTGCCTCCTTTCAGTGCCCCTGGCTGCCAGAGGATAACAGGAATGAGTAGCGTTGAACTTTGCTCACAGCCAGTTAGCCTTTTCCGGGGGCCTGATTCTTCTCTTTGGGGGAGAATGGGCACGGCTCTCACCCCTTCCAGTCTGCCCCACCTGGTGGCCCAGTGGCAAGAGCCAGATCCCAGTGCTAGGCCCCTGGTTCCACTCCAAAGACGGTGAAGCTTTTCCTCCCAGGGCTGAGACGTCAAGTAGGGCGTGGAGAAGTACATCGGCCCCGTGATAAGGGGCTGAGAATACAGGAAAGGCCCTGAGGTACACAGATACTCCCTGGATGTCTCCGTGTCCATGTGGATTCACTCTTTACCCTCCTCCTCCCTGCTCTGGACCCGACGAGGCTCATCTGTGTGGACCACAGCAACCTGCTCCCTGGCTATCTGCTTTCCCTTGGGGTTTGGCTGGTGTGGAACAGCAGTAGGAGACTGAGGTGAGGGTATCATTCCCTGGCCTGCATCCCCTGGGGTTGCAGCTCTTTTCAGAGACCCTCTTCATACAGCTTGCTCCATTCAGTTTCTGGCAACCGGGTCCTCCTCTCTTCCTTTCAGACATGGACCAATAACAGAGCCCTGCCATTACTAGTCCATTACTGCCCACACCTTTGCAAAGAGTGTGCTTATTAAACTCTCAATTATCCTCATTTGAGGGTGCCAGCTGTTTCCCGCAAGAACCTTGACTGATACAGCTATCCTTCCCTAACCGGAGCTCCAAGAACAGGGCTGCCTTTCCTGGGGAGCAGTGAGGAAATCGGCCAGGATTGGGACCTAGACTGCTGTGTGCAGAGGGGAGCCACACTCACCATGCCAGAGGGAACGGATGGGCCCAGACCCTCCAGGAGTCCCCTCTCCACCAGGCGAGAAAGGCTGGAAGATGAAAGAGGGTAAAATCACAGGCTTGCATGAGGCCCTTTCTTCTTCCGTCCTCTTCAATTGCTTTCTGTCACTTGTCAACCTTCTGGCAGATTATGAGACGTTAGCAAAAACATATGGATTCTCAAAGAACTGGCCTGTGTGTTTAACCCATGTTCAAACGAAGGTTTGTTCTAGGCCTGAAGGGTTTGGGCTCACTGGAAGGTTTTGGGTTTCAAGGCAGAAGGCTCTGGAGGGTAATATGAGTGGAGGAAACCACACTTAGAGAGAAGGTTTTTACTTTGGCATTGTTCACCCTTGCTTGCTTGAAGGAGTGGATTTTGATATAATGTCCTTCCCCTCTGATTAGTAGCCATTGTCCATGTGAGGCTGTGACACATGGGCCTTATGTTAGTTTCCTTGAGGCTTAAAACACTCTTCCCTATTTTTCTCTCATGTTGTACAATAATTCTTGGGAAGAAGCATAGGAACACATACACACTTGGCCTTTTCAGGGACTTTGAACCTCTCCTGTGTGTAGAAAATCCTTGTCTTCTTAGTTCAATAAAGACAGCTTTAAAGTACTTCAAATAATCATGTACAAAGACCCTGAGGTGAGGATAGAGGGTCAGGGGTAAAATGAATAGAAACAGACGAGTTTAAATGCAGGTTTCCGGCTTCCCTGGTGGCGCAGCGGTTGAGAGTCCGCCTGCCGATGCAGGGGACACGGGTTCATGTCCCGGTCCGGGAAGATCCCACATGCCGCGGAGTGGCTGGGCCCGTGAGCCATGGCCGCTGAGCCTGCGCGTCCGGAGCCTGTGCTCCGCAACGGGAGAGGCCACAGCAGTGAGAGGCCCGCGTACGGCAAAAAAAAAAAAAAAAAAATGCAGGTTTCACAAACTCTTCCAGAAAATAGAAGAGGAACAAACACTTTCCAACCCATTTTATTAAGCCAGTATTACCCTGATTCCTAAACTAGACAAGAACATTACAAGAAAACTACTGAACAATAATCCTCATAAATGTATATGTAAAATCCTTAACAAAATACTGGTAAATCAAATTCAGTCATATATAAAAATAATAATCAGGACCATCGATAAAGGGAGATTTATCACAGAAGTACAAGATTGCTTCAACATTTGAAAATCATTCAATGTAATTCACCATATCAATAAGCTCAAAAGAAAAATCATATTATCACCTGAAACAATGCAGGGGAAAAAAGCATTTTATAAAGTCCAAAATCCATTCATAATAGAAACTTTATATAAACTAGCAATAGAAGGAAAGATCCAAACCTGAAAAAGGGAATCAACAAAAGCCTGCAGTTAACATGATACTTAATGGTGAAAGAATGATTGCTTTACCCTGAAGGTTGGGAACACAGTGGGGGATGTCTACTCTCACCACTTCTAGTCAATGTCATCCTGGTGGTCCTAGCCAGTAATAAGGCAAGAAAAGTAAATAAGTCATATATCTTGGAAAGGAAAAAGTAAAACTATCTTTATTAGCAAGTAATATGACTATCTACATAAAAAATCTCAAGGAATCATAACAATTACTGAACTGCTATGTGAGTTTAGTGAGTTGAGATGACACAAAGTCAATATAAAAGATGAATATTTCTCTGTATTATCAATGAGTTATTGGAAGCTGAAGCAAAAAATACAATTTATGATAGCATGAAAATGAAATGTTCAGAGATAAATTTTAAAACTATGTACAATACCTGTGCCTTGCTGAGAAAAATCAGAGAAGATCTATATAAATAGACCTATACACTGTGCTTCTGGATTGGAATTCTCAATATTGTTGATATCAGTTCTTCCCCAAATTGATCAACAGATTGAACAAATCCCAGTGAATATCCCAGGAAGCTGCTCTTTTTTAGAAATTGAAAAGCAGATTCTAAAATTTGTATGGAAATGCAAAAGATCTAGAATAGTCAGAATAATTTTGAAAAAGAGGAACAAAGATGTGGGGTTCATAATATTTGAGTTCAAGACTTAATATAAAGTTATGGTAATAAAGACAGGATGGTATTTGTGTAAGAAGGGATACACATCAATAGAGAGTTAGAAATAGATCCACACATATGTAGTGAGTTGAATTTTGACAAAGGTGCTAAGGTAATTGAATGAAAAAAGGACTGACATTTTAGAAAATGATGCTGGACAACTGGAACAATTGGGCATCCACATGCAAAAAACACAAACGAATCTCAACCCTTACCTTGTAGCATATACAAAAACCAACTTGAAATGGATGATAGCCCTAAATTTACGTGCAAAAATTATGACTTCATTAAAATTAGAAACCCCCTTTTAAAAGACACCACTAAAGAAAAGGAAAACTACAAACTAGGAGGAAGTATTTTCAAAAACTTATCTTTTGAAGGACTTGTATCCCAAAAATATAGAGCACTTACAAGTCAATAATTAAAAGATGAACTACCCATAAAAATGCAAAAGATTTTAACACACACTTTACCAAAGGAAGAGATATGAATAGCAAATAAGTACATGAAGAGGTGCTCAACATCACTAGTGTTTAGGGAAACAAATTAAAATTACAATAAGATACTACTTCATACCCACTAGAATGCCTAAAATTTAAAAGATTGACAGTAGCAAGTGTACACAGAATGTGGTACAATTAAAAATCTCATCCATTGCTGGTGTAAATGCAAAATGGTATAACCACTTTGAAAAACAGTTTGGTAGTTTCTTATACAGTCAAACTTCTACTTACCATACAATCCAATAATCCCATTCCTGGGTATTTTCCCACAAACACTTGCAGGCAAATGTTCATAGCAGCTTTATTCATAAAAGCCACAAACCAAATGTTCATAAACTGGTGAGTGGGTAAATGAGTTTTGGTACCTCACCCACTTACGTGACTTCCATTCACAATGGAATACTACTCAACAAAAAGAAGGAATGAGCTATTCATACATGCAACAACATAGATGAATTCCAAAAGCATTGTGCTAAGTAAAAGAAGATGATACAAAAGGCTACATACTGAAAAATTCCATTTATATGATATTCCAGAAAAGGCAATACTATGTAGTTGCCAGCAGTTAAGGAGTCATAAGGAAGAGACTGCCTGCAAAGGAGCAGGAGGAAAATTTTGGGGGGTGATGGAAATATTCTGCATCTTGATCATGATGGTGGCTGCATGACTGTACACATTTATCAAAACTCATCCAACTATACACTTAAAAGCATACATTTTATTGTATATAAACTATCCCTCAATAAACCTAACTTTATAAAAATAACAAAATACAGGTTCCTGCTTGTTACTCAACTAAAATCTAGCCAAATTGGCTAGTCTAACAAGCTAATGAAAACACAACCCCCAGTTCCTTTCTCCTTCTTTAGTCCATGTTGGAAATCCAGTAAAACATTTCTCTTTAGCTCTTGTCTCTTCCTTCTTCCACTTCCATCTCCACCTCTGGTCTAAGCTCTAGCCTCCACTTCCTTCAAAGGGTAGAGAAAATGATGGTGGAGCTCTGCTCACTGACTTATCTAGGCAGGACAATAATGTTAAATGGCTAAGAGATCACACCCACCCTCACTTTCCCATCCCCATTGGAGAAATGAACCATTGATTTTTTTGTTTGTTTGTTTTTTTGGTACCTGTCATTGTATCAGCTCAAACCCAAAGAATGATGACTCATGAAAAGTAAAGCATCATCCCACAGAGTGGGCAGACTAGCACAGAGAAAAGAATAGCGGCTTCGGAGTATTCCAGTCCTGGATCTGTCACTTACTGATCTTAGCTTTGAGCAAATACTTTAAACCTCCTGAGTCTTGGTTTCCTTTTCTGTAAAATAGGGACATAAAACCCTCCTTGGGAGGTGGCTGTAAACATTAAATGAGACCTTTATTAACATGTCAAGAATCTAGCATATAGAATTTCTCAACCAACAGTTGTTATCATCATTATTAATTATTTAATTAGGCTTGATAAAGAGTGCTGTAAAAAAATCAAATGAAATATGTGGTTGGGCAAGGAAGAGGTCAAACTGAAGTTGAGATGGCTATTTCATTTTATTTATAACCAAGCCTTGTTCTATGAAGGATTTAAGGCAAATTATATACAAATAAAAGGATAAAAATAAATAATTGAAGGCGCCTATGACAAGGAAATGTCAGAAAAATAGTACTATCAATACCAAGAAATGCATATCTGAAGATCTTGATAGTTGCTATGGGTGAGTCACACAATTTGGCTTTGAAATTTTATGATAATTCAATGTAAAGGGGAAGATATGCTGAGTTTCAAGATTCATACTTTACACCAGCTACAAACAAGCTAGGTTGTGAGGAAAATGCATATCCTAAGGTGCTGGTAGTTGCTAGGGATGAGCCACAAATTCAGCTTTGAAATTTTTGATAATTCAATGTAAAAAGGAAGATATGCTTAGCTTCAGGATTCAGACTTTCCACTAGCTACCAACGAGCTAGGTCATGAGGAGAAATACATATTTTTCTTACACCCAAGAGACCTCATACAGAGGAAGCACAGTCATGAAGTGCATGGTTTCTCAACCACAGCCCCCATAAATTCAGAAGTGAGTTTCTTATAAAATCCCTCAGTGTAGGCCAAAGCACAGATCTACACCTCTACAAAAAGCATGAGACTCACATGGTTTGTTATAATCCTAAGGTAAAAATTTTAACTATCTAAAGGAATGTTTGCGTGTCTTTTCAAGCCAGGCCCCATAAATAGTTCTTGAAATTTTTGATAAGTATTGGAGAGCAGAGAGTTCAAAATTGTAATTTCTGGCAAGAATTTGAAGGGTGAATATTTTGAATTGTTAATTAAAGGAAAAGACAGTCGCTGGCTAAGAGTAGAGTTAAGATCCTTTGAAAATTAAAGAGTCTAACCGAAATCCACCTCTGCATGGCAGTGGGATGAGGGACAAACTATGGGCAGGGTGAAAAATACTCCTAAGAAACAGTCCCGGAGCCTGTTCTGACGCAATGAGAACAGGCAATCGAGATCCAAAGTTCTAAGCTATAGTGTAAGGCCATAATGATTTTAGTCTGGAAAAATTTCAAAGCAGATGTTAGCAATCACCCACCACGGGCACTGAAAAAAATCTCAATAAAATACACGTAGCATTTCTAATTTTAAGCAGTGTAGGTTCTGGTCAAACACTTCAAGATGAATTAGTTGCAAATCATATTCTTAGATAGTGAAATGATTTGACCAGTTGTAGGGAACTGTTGGATACAAGCCACACGAAACACAGAGCACATCTGCCAAGGATAATGAATTTGGTTTGGAAAAGTTGATCTTTCCTTCTGGTAACATTTAGATAGCAAGATCAAAAAAAATTTTTTGAGACCACTTCTAGAATATGCTAGGAAAGTCTCTGCAAGGGAGCTGGACTGGGTCACTTGAGAGGGGCTCAGCCCAAGAAGGCTACCTGGAGGGCTGAGGAGACCCCAACAGAGACATGCACCTGAAACTGGGAGCTGAAAGGAAAGTTGTCAGGCAACTTTAGCTGGAGGAAGTATCACCCAAGTGGAAATTCCCAGTGATGATCAAGAATCAAGAAGCCCCAGGCAAGAGAAACAAATAGCATTTGGAATCTCCCACACCCAGATGGTGCTAATGTCCTATTGCAACTGTAACAATTGTTGTGGATGTGGGTGTGCGCTCTCAGATCCCTCTTTCAGGACCAAGGCACTCATTCCCCAGCTCACATTTGAGTCCTTCCCCCGAAATTGCTCTTGGCAGAAGATTTTGTCCTCTCCCTGCAAGCAGCCTGGGCCCAACTTCCTTTATAAGCACTCCTGGACCCTGTGGTATACCTGAAGACCATCCCAGCTTCACAACTCCCAGTGGGACTGGCTGAGACCTCTGTGGCAACTGCATTGCCGTTCACCTTCTCCCTTCACACGTGGACACCAAATTTCATATAGAGTTTTGAGGCGTCCTTTGACCCCCTGAAGGTGAACTAAAGGTTAAGAACCGCTGTCCTACAAGGTAGAAGGATGACTGAGATAAAATGACCCTAACTAATCCTACCAGCAAGTGAGAATCACCAGCAGGGCAGAAGTTAGAGAAACCTTGGCATAAGACCATGCTTTGAAATATATGTATACACATATACATATATGTATGTAATTGAGACATATAAGGTAAAATTCATGTAACATAAAATTAACCATAAGCCATTTCAAAGTGTACAATTCAGTGGCAATTAATACGCTCATGGTATTGTATAACCACCACCTCTATCTAGTTACAAGAAATTTTTATTACCCCAGAAGTAAACCCTGTATCCATAAAGCAGTCACTCCCTAGTCCTTCTTCCTCAGCCCCTGGCAACCACTGGACTGCTTTGTGTCTTTATAGATATAGCTATTCTGGATATTTCCTATAAATGGAATCATACAATATGTGACCTTTTGTGTCTGGCTTATTTCATATAACATGATGTTTCCAAGCTTCATATATATCGTATCATGTATCAGTACTTCATTCCTTTCTGTGTCTGAATAATATGCCACTGTATGGATATACCACATTTGTTTATCCATTCATCAGTTGATGGGCATTTGCATTGTTTATGGCTTTTGTGAATATTATGTGAATAGTACTACTATGAATATTTGTGTACAAGTATTTGTTTGAATACGTGTTTTCTTTTGGATATATATCTAGGAGTAGAATTATTGGATCACTTGGTAACTCTATGTTTAACTTGTTGAGGGACTGCTTAACTGTTTTCCACCATGGCTGCATATTTTAAATGCCTACCAGCAATGAACGAGGGTTCCAATTTCTCCATATCTTTGCCAAAACTTGTTATTTTCTGTTTTTCATTATGGCTAACCTGTGGGTGTGAAGTGGTATTTCACTGGGTTTTGATTTGAATTTTCCTAATGACTAATGATATTGAGCATCTTTTCATGTGCTTGTGGGCTACTTGTATATTTGGGGGGAAATGTCTGATAAAGTCCTCTGACCATTTTTAAATTGGGTTGTTTGACTTTTTGTTGCTGAGTAGTAGGAACTCTATATATTCTGGATACCAGATCCTTATCAGATATATGGTTTGCAAATATTCTCTCTCATTCTGTGGGTTGTCTTTTCACTATCTTGATAGTGTCCTTTAATGCACAAAATTTTGACAAAGTCCAACTTATCTTTTTTTTTTTTTTTGCTTGTGCTTTTGGTGTCACATGTAACAAACCATTTCTAAATCTAAGGTCACAAAGATTTACCATTACATTTTCTTCAGAGAGTTTTATAGTTTTAGCTCTTAATTTTAGGTCTTTGATCCATTTTGAGTTAATGTTTGTGAGGTAATGGTCCAGCACCATTCTTTTTCATGTGAATATCCAGTTATCCCAGCACCATTTGTTGAAGAAAATGGACCATGTCTTTTCGAGGCTGTAACAAGATGTTGCGTATGGTTGTGTGTGTTCCTAGGCCAGAGGTTCCCACATTTTCTCAGTTCATGATGCCCTCGATGTCTCAGTAATTTTTTCATGGTGCTCTTAGGCCAAAAGAAATATGTAACAGTTTAATGTATTAGAAATGGTTAGGGCCAAAACCTTCAGAAGTATTTCTGTTCTAACAACTTAGTAGCCGTTTGCAAACATATTACACATTAATTGAAAGAAAAGACAATATTTTTATTTCATTCTTAAATAACCGACAATTACTAAATGCGTATACCTGTTTGGCACTGCACAACTTTTCAAACTCTGGAATCAGATAGGACACTGCCACCTTCCTTTCCTGTTCTATATTGATTATTTTTTTTCATGGTACTTGCTTTTTATTACAGTATCCACTGAAAATCCAACTTTGCAAAAATATGATGTCCACAAAGGAATGTGATGCGATATAATGGTGAAATTATAAACAATCTTGAGCTAGTAGTTCATACGATGTCTGATAGATGTTGGGTATCCTTGTGTTTTCCTCAGAAGTTGAAAATGTTTTGCAGCAAGCCTGTAAGTTTGCTGTAATGTCCAGGGCACCCCAGCACACAGTTGGGGAACCATGGTCTTAGACTTGTGGAAACCTGATTTTAAAGCACAAGGCAAAAGAGACACAGTTCCATCACAAGAAGCTCTAGAGGGGAAGGCCACTTAAGACTGCTGAGAACTCTCAAAAATGCAGTTTTACATGATCCTGGTGTGGAAGGATAAAGGGAAGTTCACAAAGAAACCCAACTAAGTCCAGACTGAAAAACAACATGCACCAATGATGGAAAGTATGTGTGTGGGCGGGGTAAGGGGGGAGACATAATATTAAGTACAAACAACTTAGGAGAGTGGCACAGATGTGCAATGACAGGGCTAGAAAAGTTGATGTCCCAAGTGAGGCAAGTCTTGCAAAAAGTATTAAAGGTAGCTAAAAGGGAAATTAATGTTTAGAGTAAGGAAATTAGTTTTAGAGCAAGAAAGAGTAAGGCAGGGTAGGCCAAATATATAGCTTATTGTTGTCATGTTTATGGGGATCAGAGAGAAATATGAACTGCTGATTGCGTCTGTCTCCCTCATTAAGGAGAATGACATGCAGACTGAAAAGACTGAATTTACAGTAGCACAGAGGCATGTACCAGCAGGAGAGCCTGGATATGCTGCAGTAACAAACAATGCCAAAAAAATCAGTGGCTGAAACAACAAAGGTTTAATTCTCACTCACGTAAAGTCCTTTGTAGGTTCAGTCAATTCCCTAGGCAGCTGCTCTCTGTATGTTGGTTCAACATGCCAGGTGACTTTGGTCTTGTGGCATTGTGACATTGACATGTGCTTCCATGCAGGGGATGGGAGGCATGGGGATTTTCACATGACTCAAATGTTTCCACATGGAAGTGATACTAGTCTTCACTTCCTCTCACATTTCACTGGCCAAAGCAAGTCACAGGGTCCCTTACTTTGAGGGAGTCAGAAGGGGCAGTCCTCCTGAGCATGCGGAAGAAGAGGGGCTTATAAAAATGAGTGAGCAGCATTAATGCCCATCATAAGGTATCTCTACCTCCTTTCTCAATTCTGCTACAAACCTACATTTCCTGACACCTGGGACAAGTTTTTAGGTCATGTACAATGAGAAGATATAGTAAACAGAGGGTTCTCATTTGACCCTTTATTTCTGAGTGTATGGAACCTCTTCTGGAGCCTCTGTGGTTTGATTACTCCTCCACTCGGTCCTCCCCAGTCATCATGGTCTATGTGGGTAGAATGAAGGATGCCCCATGGACCATGCCAGGGCAAAGGGGGCAGGTCTTTGGTGGGGGCGGGGCGGGGCTTCAGGAGCTTAAAAGCAGAACACATGGCCAGCAACAGAGAGCGGGTTCTTTTGAACAGACTAGGTTATTTACTATTCTCCGCTCCCTGGGAATTTAAGAATGCTGCGCCTTGGCTAAACAATGGAAACTGCTATGTTGCTAGGTTGTCCCAGTAGCTGCTTTACGGGTAACTAGAAAAGCCAAATTTATGGGCAGTCCCTTTAGAGTTATAACAAATACTAATAATCCCTTAAGATTAACCACTGGGAATTCCTTTACGACTATGAACAGTGAAGAACATTTGCCTCTGCAAATCTCTCTCCAATGCTTCATCCACTTCCTGATACAGTAGTGCCTAAAAAGCTTTGTGGAGTCCCTACTGTGCCTCACTTCACACCCTGCAGAGGTCTGGACTCTGGAGTGGATTAGACTTTGAACAAGGCTGTAGATCAAGTGAGGAGGGGTCTTGGGTCTCCTCTGCAGCAGTAACCGTGAAAGGGCCATTGAATAACCTCTAGGTTCCTAGAACTGGCTTCATGGAGTATTTGAGTTTATAATAGGTCACTATCAACACTTCAACTTCTGGCATAAATTTTGAAATATATCTTTCCTGTTCTATCAACAGCGGGAGTCCCACTCAGGGTAAAAATCTCAACTGAACTGGAATGTTCTTGCCTTTAATGGAGATTTTGCTGGTGTTAAGATACAGCTGGTAAGAGGCATTGTTTCCACTTTTCTCTAAGCTGTCCTTTATGCACAGCCCACCAACTAGCAGATTGCAAGGATCAAAGATTGGCTGTAGTTCTGGAAAGATTCAGAACTGAATTATAATTCCAAACAAGACTGAAAATAGGGGTCCTCTGCTGACTTGGCTGCAGACTGTCCACTCAGTAGCCCTGTGTTTCCTTGGCAGTTTGGTAGCAGGATTCTCATGTTGTCAGCTCAGTGGAGGTCTTGGTGCACAGGTTTCTTGGAAGTGACACAAGAAAAGAGCCTGAGATTATTTTTAGAAGCACTGACTCCAGAAATTAGAACAGATAATCCTCCCTGGTGCCACTGTACAACCTACTCAGAGGAGACACACTTAACGGAGCAGAGAATCCTTTCGAAAAATTGGCCCCTTCTTCCAAATAAATAATGTGGGTTTCACTTCCAAAAGCCAAAAGCCATAAATAGGAAGAGTTGGAAAAGAATTCTGGAATAAACGGTTGAATGGAACTGAATTGTGTCAGAAGATGTATGAAACAATAATGGAAAAAATGAATAATATGTTGCAAAAAAGAGAAAAAAAAGTGCTTGAGACTGTAGGGATCTGCCAGGTTCTAAATCTCAAGCAGGCCCTGTCCCCATTTGGTGGGATTTTTGCATTAAATTCATGGAAATTTCAGGCAGAGCTGTAGAGGACAGTAGAGGTATGGTTTCCTTGATGAAGAAGATCACATTCAAAAACGGAGGGTACTGGGCTTCTCTGGTGGCGCAGTGGTTGAGAGTCCGCCTGCCGATGCAGGGGACACGGGTTCGTGCCCCGGTCCGGGAAGATCCCACATGCCACGGAGCGGCTGGGCCCGTGAGCCATGGCCGCTGAGCCTGCGCGTCTGGAGCCTGTGCTCCGCAAGGGGAGAGGCCACAACAGTGAGAGGCCCGCGTACCGCAAAAAAAAAAAAAATGGAGGGTACCGACATTTTTTGCATATGATGGCCAATTTTTTTTTAACATCTTTATTGGAGTATAATTGCTTTACATTGCTGTGTTAGTTTCTGCTGTATAACAAAATGAATCAGCTATACGTATACATATATCCCCATATCCCCTCCCTCTTGCGTCTCCCTCCCACCCTCCCTATCCCACCCCTCTAGGTGGTCACAAAGCACCGAGCTGATCTCCCTGTGCTATGACGCTGCTTCCCACTAGCTATCTATTTTACATTTGGTAGTGTGTATATGTCAATGCCACTCTCTCGCTTCTTGCCAGCTTATCCTTCCCTCTCCCCGTGTCCTCAAGTCCATTCTCTATGTGTGTGTCTTTATTCCTGTCCTGCCCCTAGGTTCTTCAGAACCATTTTCTTTTTTTAGATTCCATATATATTTGTTAGCATACAGTATTTGTTTTTCTCTTTCTGACTTACTTCACTCTGTATGACAGGCTCTAGGTTCATCCACCTCACTACAAATAACTCAATTTCGTTTCCTTTTATGGCTGAGTAATATTCCATTGTATACATGCACCACATCTTCTTTATCCATTCATCTGTTGATGGACACTTAGGTTGCTTCCATGTCCTGGCTATTGTGAATAGAGCTGCAATGAACACTGGGGCACATGACTCTTTGAATTATGGTTTTCTCAGGGTATATGCCCAGTAGTGGGATTGCTGTGTCTTATGGTAGTTCTAGTTTTAGTTTTTTAAGGAACCTCCGTACTGTTCTCCATAGCAGCTGTATCAATTTACATTCCCACCAACAGTGCAAGAGGGTACCCTTTTCTCCACACCCTCTCCAGCATTTATTGTTTGTAGACCTTTTGATGATGGCCATTCTGACCAGTGTGAGGTGATATCTCATTGTAGTTTTGATTTGCATTTCTCTAATGATTAGTGATGTTGAGCATCCTTTCATGTGTATTTTAGCAATCTGTATATCTTCTTTGGGGAAATGTCTATTTAGGTCTTCTGCCCATTTTTGGATTGAGTTGTTTGTTTTTTGATATTGAGCTGCATGAGCTGCTTGTATATTTTGGAGATTAATCCTTGGTCAGTTGCTTCGTTTGCAAATATTTTCTCCCATTCTGAGGGTTGTCTTTTTGTCTTGTTTATGGTTCCCTTTGCTGTGCAAAAGCTTTTAAGTTTCATTAGGTCCCATTTGTTCATTTTTGTTTTTATTTCCATTTCTATAGGTCAAGAAGGATCTTGCTGTGATTTATGTCATAGAGTGTTCTGCCTATGTTTTCCTCTAAGAGTTTTATAGTGTATTGCCTTACATTTAGATCTTTAATCAATTTTGAGTTTATTTTTGTATATGGTGTTAGGGAGTGTTCTAATTTCATTCTTTTACATGTAGCTGTCCAGTTTTCCCAGCACCACTTATTGAAGAGGCTTTCTTTTCTCCATTGTATATTCTTGCCTCTTCTATCAAAGATAAGGTGGCCAGTTGTGCATGGGTTTATCTCTGGGCTTTCTATCCTGTTCCATTGATCTATATTTCTGTTTTTGTGCCAGTACCATACTGTCTTGATCACTGTAGCTTTGCAGTATAGTCTGAAGTCAGGGAGCCTGATTCCTCTGGCTCTCTTTTTCTTTCTCAAAATTGCTTTGGCTATTCGGGGTCTTTTGTGTTTCCATACAAATTGTGAAATTTTTTGTTCTAGTTCTGTGAAAAATGCCACTGGTAGTTTTTTTTTTTTTTTAACTTATTTATTTTTGGCTGTGTTGGGTCTTCATTTCTGTGCAAGGGTTTTCTCTAGTTGCAGCGAGCAGGGGCCACTCTTCATTGCGGTGCGTGGGCCTCTCACTGTCGCAGCCTCCCTTGTTGTGGAGCACAGGCTCCAGACGCACAGGCTCAGTAGTTGTGGTTCACGGGCCTAGTTGCTCCGTGGCATGTGGGATCTTCCCAGACCAGGGCTCAAACCCGGGTCCCCTGCATTGGCAGGCAGATTCTCAACCACTGTGCCACCAGGGAAGCCCTCACTGGTAGTTTGATAGGGGTTGCATTGAATCTGTAGATTGCTTTGGGTAGTATAGTCATTTTCACAATGTTGATTCCTCCAATCCAAGAACATGCTATATCTTTCCATCTGTTTGTATCATCTTTAATTTCTTTCAACAGTGTTATAGTTTTCTGCATGCAGGTCTTTTGTCTCCTTAGGTAGGTTTCTTCCTATATATTTTATTCTTTTTCCTTTCAGATTTTTCATCATTATTGTATAGGAATGCAAGAGATTTCTGTGCATTAACTTTACAAAATTACTTTACCAAATTCATTGATTAGCTCTAGTAGTTTTCTGGCAGCATCTTTAGGATTCTCTATGTATAGTGTCATGTCATCTGCAAACAGTGACAGTTTTACTTCTTCTTTTCCGATTTGGATTCCTTTTATTTCTTTTTCTTCTCTGATTGCTGTAGCTAAAACTACCAAAACTATGTGGAATAATAGTGTGAGAGTGGGCAACCTTGTCTTGTTCCTGATCTTAGTGGAAGTGGTTTGTTTTTCACCATTGAGAACGATGTTGGCTGTGGGTTTGTCAATATAGAGCCTTTATTATGTTGAGGTAAGTTCCCTCTATGCCTACTTTCTGGAGGTTTCTTTTTTTTTCGCGGTATGTGGGCTTCTCACTGTTGTGGCCTCTCCCGTTGTGGAGCACAGGCTCCGGACGTGCAGGCTCAACAGCCATGGCTCACGGGCCCAGCCGCTCCACGGCATGTGGGCTCTTCCCGGACCGGGGAATGAACCCGTGTTCCCTGCATCGGCAGGCGGACTCTCAACTACTGCGCCACCAGGGAAGACCTCTGGAGGGTTTTTATCATAAATCGTTGTTGAATTTATCATAAATCGTTGAATTTTGTTGAAAGCTTTTTCTGCATCTATTGAGATGATCATATGGTTTTTATTCTTCAATTTGTTAATATGGTGTATCACATTGATTCATTTGCAGACATTGATGAATCCTTGCATTCCTGGATAAACCCCACTTGATCATGGTGTATGATCCTTTTAATGTGCTGCTGGATTCTGTTTGCTAGTATTTTGTTGAGGATTTTCACATCTATGTTCATCAGTGATATTGGCCTGTAGTTTTCTTTTTTTGTGACATCTTTGTCTGGTTTTGGTATCAGAGTGATGGTGGCCTTGTAGAATGAGGGAGTGTTCCTCCCTCTGCTATATTTTGGAAGAGTTTGAGAAGGATAGGTGTTAGATCTTCTCTAAATGTTTGATAGAATTCGCCTGTGAAGCCATCTGGTCCTGGGCTTTCGTTTGTTGGAAGATTTTTAAATCACAATCTCAACTTCAGTGCTTGTGATTGGTCTGTTTATATTTTCTATTTCTTCCTGCTTCAGTCTCGGAAGGTTGTGCTTTTCTAAGAATGTGTCCATTTCTTCCAGGTTGTCCATTTTATTGGCATATAGTTGCTTGTAGTAATCTCTCATGATCCTTTGCATTTCTGCAGTGTCAGCTGTTATTTCTCCTTTTTCGTTCCTAATTCTACTGATTTGAGTCTTCTCCGTTTTTTTCTTGATGAGTCTGGCTAATGGTTTATCAATTTTGATTAGCTTCTCAAAGAACCAGCTTGTAGTTTTACTTATCTTTGCTATCGTTTCCTTCATTTCTTTTTCATTTATTTCTGATCTGATATTTATGATTTCTTTCCTTCTGCTGACTTTGGGAGTTTTGTTCTTCTTTCTTTAATTGCTTTAGGTGTAATGTTAGGTTGCTTATCTGAGATGTTTCTTGTTTCTTGAGGTAGGATTGTATTGCTATAAACTTCCCTCTTAGAACTGCTTTTGCTGCATCCCATAGGTTTTGGGTTGTCGTGTTTTCATTGTCATTTGTTTCTAGGTGTTTTTTGATT
This sequence comes from Monodon monoceros, assembly GCF_005190385.1. NCBI lineage: Eukaryota > Metazoa > Chordata > Mammalia > Artiodactyla > Monodontidae > Monodon > Monodon monoceros. Next base: position 112,522,438 of record NW_021703778.1, on the reverse strand, counting down.
TCCTCTTTGATTTCTTCAGTGATCTCTTGGTTATAAAGTAGTGTATTGTTTGGCCTAAATATGTTTGTGTTTTTTACAGATTTTTTCCTGTAATTGATATCTAGTCTCATAGCATTGTGGTCAGAAAAGATACTTGATACAATTTCAATTTTCTGAAATTACCAAGGCTTAATTTATGACCCAAGATATGATCTATCCTGGAGAATGTTCCATGAGCACTTGAGAAGAAAGTGTATTCTGTTGTTTTTGGATGGAATGTCTTATATATATCAATTAAGTCCATCTTGTTAATGTATCATTTAAAGCTTGTGTTTCCTTATTTATTTTCATTTTGGATGATCTGTCCATTGGTGAAAGTGGGGTGTTAAAGTCCCCTACTATGATTGTGTTACTGTCGATTTCCCCTTTTATGGCTGTTAGCATTTGCCTTACATATTGAGGTGTTCCTATGTTGGGTGTATAAATATTTACAATTGTTATATATTCTCCTTGGATTGATACCTTGATCATTACGTAGTGTCCTTCTTTCTCTCTTGTAGTAGTCTTTATTTTAAAGTCTATTTTGTCTGATATGAGAATTGCTACTCCAGCTTTCTTTTGATTTCCATTTGTATGGAATATCTTTTTCCATCCCCTCACTTTCAGTCTGTATGTGTCCCTAGGTCTTAAGTGGGTCTCTTGTAGACAGCATATGTATGGGTCTTGTTTTTGTATCCATTCAGCCACTCTATGTCTTTTGGTTGGAGCATTTAATCCATTTACATTTAAAGTAATTATCAATATGTATGTTCCTATTACCATTTTCTTAATTGTTTTGTGCTTGCTATTGTAGGTCTTTTCCTTCTCTTGTGTTTCCTGCCTAGAGAAATTACTTTAGCATTTGTTGTAATGCTGGTTTGATGGTGCTGAATTTTCTTAGCTTTTGCTTGTCTGTAAAGGTTTTAATTTCTCCGTCGAATCTGAATGAGATCCTTGCTGGGTAGAGTAATCTTGGTTGTAGGTTTTTTCCTTTCATCACTTTAAACACATCCTGCCACTCCCTTCTGGCTTGCAGAGTTTCTGGTAAAAGATCAGCTGTTAACCTTATGGGGATTCCCTTGTATGTTATTTGTTGCTTTTCCCTTGCTGCTTTTAATGTTTTTCCTTTGTATTTAATTTTTGATAGTTTGATTAATATGTGTCTTGGCATGTTTCTCCTTGGATTTATCCTGTATGGGACTCTCTGTGTTTCCTGGACTTGATTAACTATTTCCTTTCCCATATTAGGGAAGTTCTCAACTATAATCTCTTCAAATATTTTCTCAGTCCCTTTCTTTTTCTCTTCTTCTTGTGGGACCCCTATAATTCGAATGTTGGTGCATTTAATGTTGTCCCAGAGGTCCCTGAGACTGTCCTCAATTCTTTTCATTCTTTTTTCTTTATTCTGCTCTGTGGTAATTATTTCCACTATTTTATCTTCCAGGTCATGTATCCGTTCTTCTGCCTTCATTATTCTGCTATTGATTCCTTCTAGAGAATTTTTAATTTCATTTATTGTGTTGTTCATCATTGTTTGTTTGCTCTTTAGTTCTTCTAGGTCCTTGTTAAACGTTTCTTGTATTTTCTCCATTCTTTTTCCAAGATTTTGGATCATCTTTACTATGATTACTCTGAATTCTTTTTCAGGTAGACTGACTGTTTCCTCTTCATTTGTTTGGTCTGGTGGGTTTTTACCTTGCTCCTTCATCTGCTGCTATTTCTCTGTCTTCTCATTTTGCTTAACTTTACTGTGTTTGAGGTCTCCTTTTCACAGGTTGCAGGTTCATAGTTTCCGTTGTTTCTGGTGTCTGCCCCTATTGGGTAAAGTTGGTTCAGTTGGTTTTGTATGCTTCCTGGTGGAGGGGACTGGTGCCTGTGTTCTGGTGGATGAGGTTGTATCTTGTCTTTCTGGTGGGCAGGACCGTGTCCAGTGGTGTGTTTTGGGGTGTCTGTGAGCTTAGTATGATTTTAGGCAGCCTCTCTGCTAATGGGTGGGGTTGAGGTCCTTTCTTGCTAGTTGTTTGGCATGGAGTGTCCAGCACTGAAACTTGCTGGTTGTTGAGTGGAGCTGGGTCTTAGCGTTGAGATGGAGATCTCTGGGAGAGCTGTCGCCGACTGATATTATGTGGAACCGGGAGGTCTCTGGTGGTCCAGTGTCCTGAACTCAGCTCTGCCATCTCCGAGGCTCAGGCCTGACACCCGGCCGGAGTACCAAGACCGTTCCAGCCCCACGGCTCTTTATCCACAACACAACAACCCAGCTCAGGGATGGCTGGCTGGATGAAGTCTAGGATGGGTAGAAGGGTCTGAGAGAATGAGTCTGGCAGGTAGAACAATGGACCCTTCCAGTGCAGCACACTAAGAGACACCTCCAAGCTCTCTTTGATCTCTAGAGCATAATGCTGGCTAAATCCAGCAGATCAACATGAGTAAAGCTCTGCCTCTCCCCAGACAGATTCCTGGAGTCTTTGTCTCTGAAGCATTCGGAAGTGCTACTAAAGGAGATGGGGGTGGCAGGATGTAATTTTTGGTTTGACTGAAGTCTGGGTTTAAATAGAGTCTAGACTTTTTTTTTTGTTTTTTTTGGGGGGGGGCTGTGTTTGGTCTTCGTTTCTGTGCGAGGGCTTTCTCTAGTTGTGGCAAGCGGGGGCCACTCTTCATCGCGGTGCACGGGCCTCTCACTATTGGGGGCCTCTCTTTTTGTGGAGCACAGGCTCCAGACGGGCAGGCTCAGTAGTTGTGGCTCACGGGCCCAGTTGCTCCGCGGTATGTGGGATCTTCCCAGACCAGGGCTCGAACCCGTGTCCCCTGCATTAGCAGGCAGACTCTCAACCACTGCGCCACCAGGGAAGCCCAAGTCTAGAGTTTTAAAGAAATATGGAAATTTAGGCCTTAAAAGGCTTGCAGTATTGTGAAGTGTGTTCAGTCCTCTTATTTTACCTAAGAGGAACTTGGCCCCGAGGGGTAAAGTGATTTTCCCCAGGCCATCTAGTTAGACCGTGGCAGTTAAGCCTGTTCCCCCACCCTCGCACACTCACAGGCATGCTCTCTCTAACATTTAATTAAGGTTCTAGAAATCCATTCTGAAATTTTTTGGTCATTTGGAGGCTTGAGTTCAAACACATATTCAAGTCCTGTTAATAAAAGGACTGATGGGCATTCCTAAGTCTGAAGCTGGTGGTAATTAAACATGGACAGAGAGATTTCTTGGACGAACCAGATCAATTCAAATTTCCTCAGCCCATACTTCTAGGCTTTGGACTCTAGGTGGCAACATAGGACTTTTGTTTTGCTTTCCAGGAGCGGCAGGAATCAGGACAAATCTTTGAGGAAGAAACCTTATTATCGTGGCCCTTCTTGACCCTGGTGGACTAATGGCATTTTCTCTTGGCTAAGCTGATGATCGGGGCTCGGATGCTCACTTCTTAGATGCTATAATTACTTTCGTTATAATCCTCTGACAATGAGTTATTTAACAGGTCATACTCTATTATGTCATCTGTTTGGCAGGGTCATATCTAGAGATTAGAGCATTTTATTGATTTGTAAACTTCATAGCATTCGGCAGGGTCATATCTAGAGATTAGAACATTTTATAGATTTGTAAACTTCATTGCATTCATGTGCCTGCTGCCCCTCCTCTTCACTAAGCAACCACTGCCCCCTCCCCATTCTCCTCAGCCCAGCCACACCTGCCCCCTCCCTTCACCCTGGTGCCCTACCCAATATTTTAACTCAGTGGAATCAGCTTTAAATGGACATAAGGGACTGTTCTGAAAGAAAAAAGGATTCAGAGGATGGTCTAAGTTGGGAATGGAGAGAGTGGCACTTCATGCATTTGTTTTCTGGATCTATAACATCTCTAGAGTAGGGTTTCTCAAGAAATGGTCTAAGAACCACGTTCAATACTTGGGAAAATGCAGAATTCCTGGGCCACACTCGGGACCTGCTAGGTCACAATTTCTGGGGATGGATCCTGGAACTTGTCTGTTAGCTCCTAAGTAGACTGTGCTGTGAACCACAGCTGCAAGGAATCTGTAGTTTGTTTGGTTTTTGTGGGGTTTGTTGATCAGCTGGTGGCGCCATTTCCATCTCTTTTGCTGCCTCTGGTTTACTGGCCTGGTGCCTGATTTTCACTGCTGAACTTGGAGCCTTAAAGTTCAAGAATAAAGGTAGCCCCCAATTTCCCAGTGCCTGCTCATCTCTTCTTTTCCCCTAACAGTAACCTGACTCAGTAGCACCTAAGGACACATAACTGGAAAGGTGATGTGGAATGAAAAGAACATGAACTTTGGAGTCACAGAGAACCAAGATTGAATCTTGGATCAGTTGTTGAGTGATTTATCCTGCAAGGGCTTCAGTTTCATCAATTAGCTACAATCACACCATTTGGAGATAGCCAACTATTAATATTTAAGGAATATTTTCTTCCAGTACTTTTTCTCATTTTCTTCCCCCACTTTAAATTTCAAAAATATGATTTTAAATTTCATAATAAATAAATGTACTCTCGTTACAGATATTCAAATGATACGGATGAGATTAAAGTCCCCTTTAACCTTCCTAATTCAAAATCCCTCCCAAGTAGGATTGCGCTCTACATTGTTTTGAAATGTGCTTTCATGATGTGATGTCAGATTTTAGGAATCTTTCCATATTAGTAAATTTAGATCCATTTTGTCCTTTTGAACTGTTGCAGGGCATAGTCTTTTCTCTAGGACTAGGGATTCTCAAAAAATTGTACATACAATTTTGCATACTGCTTTTTCCATCTCACATAGGTGGTAAATATTTTTCCGTCTCATTATACGTTCTTCAGAAAACATGATTTTAATCATTTCATAGCATTGCAGCATTAAATATACTAAAATTAATAGTTCTCCAATTGTTGGCTATTTAGGTTGTTTTCGATTTTTGATAATTGTTCCTTTTTAATGATCATCTCAATGGCTGCTTACACTTATTCCCACTGCTCCCTTCCTTAGGGATTTTTGTTCTTGTTGTTGTCAAAACCAAATAATTGAGGTCCTTGAAAAGTGCCTGATGGGATCAAGGTCATTTTGTAGTTTCTGCACTCACCTTAGGCACAAATTGCTCGCTGAGTGAGGATGGGTGTTGAATTTTAACTTCTTAAATTTCTGTTGAAACTCCACTCTCCTCAGCCCACTAACTGAAGCAAAATGAAGGTATCTTTCCAGAACTGTTTACTTGGAGCAGGTGAGCATTTTCACAATTAGAAGGGAAGTTTGCAATCAGTTTCTTTAATGGAAAAGGTGCTCTTGTAGAATTAATCCATGCAGGGCTCAGAGGAAGTAAGGCTCTCTGAAAGTGATTGGATTAGAGGGCTCCTTAAAATCAGAAACACTGGGGCACTCATCTCCTCTGCTGGGTGACTGACAGAGGTCTTCCTTCGTGGGAAGTACTTGGCACAGCATCAATGTGATTTCAGAGCTTCTGGATTAGAAGCTTTATGTATCAATCAAATACATAAATAGAAATGAGCTGCCATCATTAATCCTAAAATGATACACCAACACCTTCACGTGGCCCACTCCTGGGTCATGCAGGAGTGACAGACAGGCTTGCTGCACTGGAAGGGGCACAGCTAAATGCAGGTGCTGGGAGTAACGGTCATGGGAAGGGAAGCACTGGGTTTCATGTGAAACATGAACTTGAATATCTGTTTTGCCATTCTAAAAACACAAGGGGAGCAGAAGACATAGCCTCTACCCTTGAGGCCATGTTAATCAAATATGACTGCAGTACAACAACGTTTAAAGCACTAAACTAGAAGGCTTTATAGGCAAAACAAAATGCAACAGTGACTAATAGCAGTTGCAGATAAAAAGAGCATTAGAAGGAAATAAATAGCATTACTATTTGCCACACGTACAAGTCACGTGAATATTCCAAGTATTCAGTGTTTCTCCTAGAATTTCAATGCTCTTTGACTCAGAAGAACTTAGATAATTTGGGGCACAATTTAGGTTGTAGGATTTCCATTATATAACATCTGCTGTTTTTTAAGCAGCAATTAGAGGGATGCTCCCTTAGGCTGAGAGGAGACTGATCCTCTCTTCTCTGTCTGTCTCTGTCTCTTCCCCTGTACTCCCTGACAGATTCACTTGGTCCAAGGAGAAAGAAAAACAGGACTTCGGACCCTGTATTTACACAGCACCATCACTCTTGGCATCTGTGATTCTCCTAACATCCTCCATGATGCTGGGAACAGGGCTTGCCGGCTCCATTTTCTGAGAGAAAGTGAGGCAGGAAAGGGTGAATGGCTCACTGGCCACCCAGCAAGACCACAGCAAAGCCAGGATTAGGACACAGGCCTTTTGAATTCCACAGTAGTCCTCCTTTCTCTTTACCCCTCTTTTACATTTTGGGCCAATGCTTGCTTTCTTTCTGGTTAAAAGCATGTCTTTCACTAGTTTTTAACCACAAGTCAAAAACCTACCCTCTGTCCATCTCCTGGGTGGAACTTTGTTTTCAGTCATTCACTTCTAACTCCACAGGGTGATAAGACACTGGGTCTCCCGGGGAATTTGTGCTGGGAAACTGAGGGTGAAAGGTCATCCCCTTCTCCAGCCCCTGTTCTTCCTTTGGTGAGTTGTCAGGCAGCCTCTCAACCATTGATCAATCAACCCAGACGGCAGACTGCCTACCATGCAGCCCTCGCTGACTCTGTCAAAACAGGAATCTTCCTCCTCAACCCATCTGGCCTCTCCCAGCACCTCCATGCCTTTCCCACCATTCTTTCTCTATCGTGTTTTCCTCCTTTTTACTCCCTGGTCCTTACGACCACACTGACTCTAATCTCAGGAATTAGTCACCAACTTTCTGCTGACAAGGGGAGGTTTCCATGGATTTGCACTCAGCACCTCATCTAGTGCAGTCAAATCACCCATAAATGTGGATTTTTGTACATATGAGATAAACAGTGGATCAATCAATGGATAAAGGCTTTTTAGAGCCAGGAGGGAACGTGGAAAACATCTGATTCAAACAATTCATTTTTACAAATGAAGAAACTTAAGAGGTTAAATGACTCTCCTGGGTTATACAATTTCTGACACAAATACTATTAACCAGATCTTCTGACATCCAAAGTGCTTTTTCTCCCCATGAAACCATTCAGCTTCTACTTATTACAACTCCATTTTAATGATATTTGTCTAGTTCCAAACATTTTTAAAATTTTAGAGATAAAGGCATATTTGTCATTTAATTAAGAAATTACATATTATCTTCCAACTTTATTTATAAAACATGTTATATCTCACACAGTGTTTTTTAAAAAAACTAATTTTCCCCCCTAAATATTAAAGTAATACATGCTAAAGTGTAAAACTTGGGAAGTAAAGGAACCTATAAAGAAAAAAAAAATTACCCAATTTCACCAATTGGAGATAAATCATTGCTAATGTTTTAGTATATTTCCTTCTAGTTTTCATATACTTCTTACATTGTTGAAATCATGCTGTTTACAGAGTTTTGTATTCTAAGATTTCTTGTTTGCTTGTTTAACATATCATAAGCCTTTACCTTGTCATTACAGATTCTTTGTACACGAAATGAGCAGCTCCCTGTGGCCCACCTTTGATGGTAACACGGTGCTCTTAACCATGCCCCTAACCCTGGGCATCTAGGTTCCATCCCAACTTTCCACTTTTTAAGGCAATGTTGCAATAATACCTATGCGTACATATTTCTATATATATTTCTGATCTTTCCTTGAAAAAAATTGCTAGAAGTGGATCAAAACCTATTTACATTTTTAAGGCCCTTGATACATTTTATCCAGTTGCTTTTCAGGTAGGTTATGCCAACTGACACACCTACCAACAGGCTTCACAGTACTTTTTAGAGTATTTTTCTAAAAACGTATCTCATTTTTTTCATCGATTCAGTCTCGACTAGTCCATGGTCTAAAGTAGCCGCTGCCGAACACCAGTTCTAAATTAAAATTGCAAACTGGACTCCCAGCCCCCTCTGTGACTATGTTTCTTTAGATTGTTGGTGCTCCATATGGGTCAGCCACATGCCCACCCGGGCACTGCAAAGGGAAGTCAGCCGCTTCCTGCCTATGTATATTTTACTGTGTTAAATGTATTTGAAAGTCTACTAAGTGACAGACAGTGGGCCATGTGCTCGAGAGCAGAGGTAAAAGACCGAGTTTCTAGCCTCAATTTGCTCTCCGTGTAGAGGGGGAGACAGTCACGGAAGCCAGCAGGGGGGACAGAGTGATGGATGCTGCTGCAGTAGATGTCTGCACAGGCTGTGTGCAGCCCAGCCCAGGCACATGGAACTCAGCCTCTGCAGACACAGGCAGCTTTTAAGAAGACATGGCACTTAAACTGTATCTTCAAGGGCGAAGAGGGTGCCAGACGGAAGACCTGAGATGTCAACAGTCTACACAGAGGAAAGATCCTGAAGCGAACTGCACATGGTAGAGTCACCTTTGGAGACTTGTGACCTTGGGACAGTTACTTAACTTCTCTGTACCTCAGATTCCTCATCTATAAAAATACTGCTAATAGAAACTGCTTCAAAGGGCTGCGAAGAACAACTGCGATAACACAGGTGAAGTGCTAAGAAAACTGCTCAGTGCATTGTTAGAGCTCCAGAGATGTCAGATATCATCACCACCATCATCATCACAGCAGAGGCACCGAGTCCAGATGAGGGAGTGGTGGGAAATGTCGGACTGGCAGAAGGGTCAGTGCACGAAAGCCCTTTATAACGTTCTGAATAGGACATACTTTACCCTGACAGCCATAATTCCCTTGGAGGTGTTCGGAGTTAACTGTCCGGAAGCAGGAGGCTGAATGGATAATCTCCTCGGGTTCCTTCCAGCTCTGAGACACGATTCCTACCTGAGAACCAACAAATTCAGCCTCAATCCTAGGCACACAGTCTCAAATAACACAACCCCTTCCACCTAGCTTCGTGTCAGTAACCAAAGGAAGGTATCTTTCCAGCCTTTTGGGGCTTTTAATGATTAACATCCACCCAGTGGGAACAGTTCTTTTAATAACATCGAACTATTTAGTTAGAGAATAAATTCCTGGGAGTAGGAGTGTATTAAAAAAAAAAACCCAGACAATTTTTTTTTTTTTCTGAAAAAGATCTTGCGAATTTTCACCCACTATGTGGCTTGGCTTTACCGGAAGGGAATGTGAAACAAGATGGACTAATTTTGTCCAGAGAATAGAGACTCTCTGCTCACTTTCCCTCTTTTCTCTTGCAGCTTAAAATAAAGCAGCAATGAGATAGCCACGGTCCAGCTGCCTGCCCCATCGGCAGCCCTGCCTCCCAAGTTGGGTTCATCTCTGACTACCTGGTTGGAACATGAAGTCAGCCTAGCTACTGTTCCCTGCCCACCTCACTCCTGTCTGTCCCTCCTTCACACTCCTCGGCTATGCCAGCTTCTGTAAGGGCAAATATGTCTCCAGAGAGGCACTGTTTTCTCCTTGGACAGACAGGCTGGGAGAAAGGGAATACCATCGCTCCCAGTTTGCACTGGTTGTCCTGGCATAATTATCACAGTGCCTCTTCTTCCTCTCAAACATGTCCTGTTTGGATAGTCAATTATATGCAAATTCTACGGTCACATGTATATTAAACATTTAGCTTCTCAAAGCCAGGGACCGGATCATTTTCTGTTATTAAACCTCCAGCACAGTGCCCAGGAGAGGTGTCTGATAGCCTTCTGTACTCTCCGTACTTTACCTCGGATGATTGTCCTGCCCTTGTAAAGGCCCTAGAATCTGAACCTCAGTTTTTTAATGATCTGTAGAGTGGAGATAACACTACTTAACTTCTAGAACTGCAAACAAATAAAAGGAAATAGTGATTTTACATTCTGGAAATTGTAAAACATTATGCAAGCGTAATTTTCTAGAAATTAACACAGCTTTTGTCACATAGTCAGCATTTCTAAGTGCTTGTTAGTTGAAGGAACAGAATGAATAAACCTGTGGTAATACGTTAGCAAACCTCAAACCTCAGTGGGGAAAGGGTCGATTCTCCTTAAATTGGAATGCTACACCAACTAGAGGGGTGGGATAGGGAGGGTGAGATAGGGAGGGTGGGAGGGAGACACAAGAGGGAGGAGATATGGGGATATATGTATATGTATAGCTGATTCACTTTGTTATAAAGCAGAAACTAACACACCATTGTAAAGCAATTATACTCCAATAAAGATTTTAAAAAAAAATTGGAGTGCTACACTTAGCAATCAAAACTGATTTACAATCCTACCTTGAAGGTGATCTATAGATAAGATAGCAAAACTAACGTCTCCCACAGGCTTGGTATGAGAACTAGCAAGGAAATAAATAATTGAAACATATTAGGGTGAGTGGTAAATGAGACTGAAGCGTGGCTGAAGGTGACACAAGGAAGCAGGTCCGTACAAGCTGGCCCTTTCTGTAACTTCAGGACTGACCGGTGATTAGAGAGAGGCAGGACCTACTATACCTGGTTTTCTGGTAAAGGTCATAACTTTTACAAAGTACTGAGCTAGGCTGGTGATTCAAACTGAATTTCTTGATTCTTGTTTAACTTCGGAGCAGTTTAGGACCCAAGGAAGTTGATTGTTTATGCCAGTGTGGAAATTCCTCTGCCTGGGTGCCCTTTTATAACCTAACTTTTTCACCAGTAATAGGCACCATGAAATGTGAATTGATAAATTTTTCTGACTGGAAATAGAAAGTACAATTAGAAAACAAAGCATTGAAGTGAATTTGTTTTCAGCCTGTGTGTGTATGTATGATTTTGGAAGCAGAGAGGTCCGACTTCCGTCATCAGGTTTGATTTTCAGTAACCGGAACTAAAAAGAAAAAAAAAAGTAGATTCTGACAAAAAGGCAGGAATCTCAAATAAATAGCACTAAATAATGATTCTGCATATTTCTCCTAACACTGGAATTGGTCCTGAACAAGTCACCTAGCATTTTGTGGCAGCTGAGCCACCACATAAATTTTAAAGGCTACGGGATCTTTCATTGAGTGATGGGATATTCGGCGTGAGCAAAAGTATGCCTTTCCTTTTAGAAGCAAAATTTTTAACTTGGAAGAATTCAAACTCAGCCAGCTTGTCAATGACTGGATTTCCCATTTATTTATGTTTATCAGACATGTTCCTCTCTGAATGTCAAGAACTGGAGATTGGATGAGGTTACTGTTGGTAACACAAGGATGGCAAGAGAGGAAGACTCTTTCCTCAGTTAGCTTGCTGTCTAATTGGGCTGACAGGACACAGATGTAAGAAGAGACGTAGTGACATAAGGTGGAGATGACAACCATTCCATTGCTCTTACCCAAACAAGCGAGAGAAGATGTAATGCTTTGGGGACATGATAGTTGCAAATTTAAGCATGAGATATTTTCAGTAGTCCTTTCCTACCGGATGAGTATCATTAGACACCCCCCTGGGCTGGGACAGGCCCCTTGCCTGCCACTTCATCTCAGCTCTGATTATCTTATTCAAATTTTTGGTCTTGTTCAAGTAAGTCTATAACCAACTTCTGTGCCTGTGCTTGGATTCTAGGGCTTGTTTTCTCACACCTGAACTGCTGTGGTGCCCTGATTTCTCTTGCTTTGATTTTCTCAGGGGGCCCATTGATAAGGGTCTTTTAAGAGATGATCTATTCTTCACTCTCCTGATCAATGTAAGTTTCCAAGTTCTTTTTTTAAAAAAATAAGAAACCTTATTGTCCACTTTATTTATTTATCTATTTTTGGCTGCGTTGGGTCTTCGTTGCTGCGCACAGGCTTTCTCTAATTGCAGCGAGCGGGGGCTGCTCTTCGTTGCATTGCACGGGCTTCTCATTGCGGTGGCTTCTCGTTGCAGAGCATGGGCTCTAGCATGCGCGGGCTTCAGTAGTTGTGGTGCGCGGGCTCAGTAGTTGTGGCTCGTGGGCTCTAGAGTGCAGGCTCAGTAGTTGTGGCTTGTGGGCTGTAGAGTGCAGGCTTGGTAGTTGTGGCGCACAGGCTTAGTTGCTTCATGGCATGTGGGATCTTCCCGGGCCAGGGATCGAACCCGTGTCCCCTGCATTGGCAGGCAGATTCTTAACCACTGCGCCACCAGGGAAGTCCCCAGTTTCCAAGTTCTTAACCCAGCCACTTGGGCAATGCATATTCCTAGGAATGAGAAGTCACTTAGTAGAGTTGTAGAAACATGGCAACACCAGCAGAGCTGAAGCAGCACAAAAAGCATTCCTGGACAGGTCTGGGAGTATGAGAGAGCCAAGCAAGTGACAGCGTGCAGCCAGGCACACTGTGACATCCTCCAAAGATCTACGGCAAAGGTACAAGCATTAGAGACAGTAACGTTCAGATTTGCATCCTGGTTCTGTCACTTAACGGCTGTTTGATCTTGGACCCCATCAGAGTATCAGTATTGATATCTGTAATATGGGAATGTCATGAAACATAACTCCCAGGACTATGAGACCTGAATGAGCTGCCTTTTATAAAACGTTTAGCACTGTGCTTGGCACACTTCCTTCCTGGAAGCATGAAAAGAATTGCATAAAGGAGGCAGGGATTGACCCCTCAACTTGAAGGAGAGTTGCAGAGAGAGACTTAATCCATCTGGGGAGATTTGTCCACAATTAGTGGTACAATAATAGCAATAAGGTCCTTGAAAATAAGCTTAACATCAAGGAAAGATCATGAGCTTTTCCTTGTCAAAAATAGTGGAAGAAAGCGGTGTTCTGGTTAACTGGGTAATCTGGTTAAGAGAGTTCTCACCACATTGTTCTTCACATAATGGAAACTCAATAAATATTCCTTGAATATACTATATAATAATATAGTATATGTCACATATGATTTCCCAGTTTTTCAAATAATATACTGTCTATAATGTCAAAACCATGCAACATACAAATCACTCTTAAAGGAAGGATAATTCAGATAATATTAGGATCTTTAGTGCTGAGAGACATTACTTTGCATATTAGTTTTCTCTGAGTGTAGTGGGGAGACAAAAAATTTTGTTGTTATAAACCGCTGAGTTTGTGGTAATTGGTTATGGCAGCCCTAGAAAACTAATATATCAGGCAATACCCGAGCAGAAGTTTTGATGTCCACATTTTATTACTTGTACTCATAAAAGTAGAAGTTCTATTTTAAGGAGAAATGAACTTTAGTCCACTTGGAAGCATACTCATTAAATAATCCTACACTTAAAAAAATAATGATATATTCCTGAAAAATTATGTGTATATCAAATTGTAGTACATAAAATAATATGCTAAATACCATGAAAGAATTCACCATTAAAGATTCATGTTCAGTGAAAACAGCTGTAAGGCAATTCATCATGCCTACATAGTACATTTTCAGGAGTAAAAATAGCAGAGTACTGTGACTTCTCTCATTATTTCTCAGCCACTCACCTTTACTTTAAAACTCTTGCTCTTTTCTTATTAAATTAGCTATTATCTGGACCTGCTAGAATTAACAAACTTAAGTACCATTTTGAACAAAATGCTTTTGTCTCCTGTAAGGTAAAAACTTAGCATAAAACTCTAAGCATGAGAAAGTTCAGGTTGCCTTTTATTTACAGTCTTTATGGAGCAAATAATATTCATATTTTGAATTATGCAAATAAGCATTTACATGATAAATCGTAATTGCTCTCAGACAGCTGTTTATAACTGGGTAAATGAGACACACTTTTAAATTGTCTAAATACATACTTACCCATGTTTACATATTTATACACTAGAGTATAACTGTTTTGAATCAGCTGTTATCTATTGTGTCTTATACAGACCAAGGAAAGAGAACTTTTCATACAAACAGTAAAATCCCTTTTAATCTGTTCTGAGATCAGAAGCATTACCAGTTCTCTCAAATAAGGGTGACCTCTCTAGACATACCCCTGGCCTGTGGCATTCCACAATACCTCAGGCAGGAAATGCTTTTATATCGCTTTGGTTGGGTGGGAAGTTAATCCTGACTCAGATTATTATCTGATTAGATACACCTTTGGCAAAGAAGAAACACGTTCCTTCTAATGAAATGTTTTTAAACCTAAAAAGTCCAGTTGTCTCATAGTTAGCAATGTATTCTTACGTCGATCAAAAAAATCAAGTATTTCTTTTGAAAATACAGAAGAACTACAGAGTACAGTGCCTGTCCTGAAGAGGCTGACCATCAAGTTAAGAAGATGAAATGAGCACATCTGAAATGTTCAGAAAGCAATTAAGAGGAAAAGCAGATGGTGTTGACTGTAAGAGCTAAAGGAGCTTAGAAAAGAAGGCAGGAGGACATACAGCTTGGGGTGGGGTGGCCTGGGTTTTGAGGACTTTGGGGGCTAGCTCACTCCTCTCTGCAGAGTGAGGACTGTCCCACCTCTGTAAGGCCGCCAGAGATGAGGAAGGCAGGACCTGCAGAGTCCGACACACAACTTTGTCTTCCCACCATGTTCGTTCGCAGGCCCACAGGGAAATCCAAGGGCCTAATGTGAGAGACGTAGCCTTGTTGTGAAGCACCATTCTCTCCTCTGTTTTTCCCAGTAGAAGAAGAATTCTACGCCCACTCCCTTTTTAAAAATCTTAATGCACTTCCCTTTGCTTTCTTAAAGCAGTCAACATTTGCCCTGTTTCTGGTCCTCTCCCGGCAAATGCATTTGTTTCTGATTCTCTTACATGGTGTTTCACATGTGCTGAAGAGAGTGAATTTTTACTACAAGATGCTCTGGCTGAATTGAGAGGACTCAAATGCTACTTCAGGGATTCACACACTGGGAAGAATGAAGCAAAGAGACTGGGGGAAAAACACCTGAGGCAGCTATAGAATGCCTCAGCATTGACAACCCAGGAATGACAACATTAGGACTTTGGGAGGCTGAGCCTCTATCCTTCCATTAAGGGCAATGAGAGGCCTTTGCAGCTCCAGCGGAGATGTGAAAGCCATAGCAGCAAGTAGGCCTGAGGCCAAAAATCTGAAACTGGAGGGTCTGGGTAATGCTGCGGAGCTTAAGGAAATCTCTTCTATAGGTAGTTTTTTCCTAACTGTTAGGAAGAAAAGCTACTTCAGGGACTAGTAATGCAGGATGCGCTGAAGCAGAAAGAACCCTAGATGAGGAAAATCTGGGCTCCAAGCCAGACTCTGTGAGACACTGGGCAAGTCACTCAGTCTCTCTCTGTGCCTCAGTTTCTTCTTCTGTGAACTAGATAAAGTCCACTTCAGTTCTGTGACTGATGATCCTAAACTTATAGGACTGCTCCCATTGGCTATATGAGGTTAAAACCCAGCCTCTCCACGTGTATCTCACCTCCCCAAGATGTACTATCATCACAGCAACGACTGCCACTATTAATTGAGCACCTAACTAACTGTGGGTAAGCACTGTGCCGGGCGCTTCACACAAAGTATCTGTCATCACAACACACAAAGAAATTGTCACTTCCATTTTACTGATGAGGAAACGGAAGCTCCAAGAAATTTTACTTGACCTGGGTCACTCAGGTCTTACTGGGAGAGCCAGACTTCAAACCCAGGTCTGGTCCCGTCTCTCTAACCCCCAAATCTGGTGCATGTTGGAAAGAAAAATCAGGTTGCTTCTCCTGCACTAGGCCTTCTGCTTGCCCAGATCAGCCTCAGCACTAGCTCAGTGCCTGGTGCTCATGACATAGACCACTGTATATTTGTGGATTACAACTTTCACAATATTTCTGCCTCCTGGGGGCCTTGCATGATAATAAAGCTG
This sequence comes from Monodon monoceros, assembly GCF_005190385.1. Taxonomy (NCBI): domain Eukaryota; kingdom Metazoa; phylum Chordata; class Mammalia; order Artiodactyla; family Monodontidae; genus Monodon; species Monodon monoceros. Next base: position 112,506,685 of record NW_021703778.1, on the reverse strand, counting down.
ACTGCGTGGGCAGCCTTTCGGTAGGGAACAGGAGGGGTTATATATTTGTGTGATTCAACTGACTCTAGTTAGTGCTCACTTGAATTAACGGCCTCTAGACCACCAGGAGCGTGGCTGCTGACCACAGCTGCCGGAGTGCCTACCTCCTGCCTTTGGGTTATATTTGGAGGAAGAAAACTGGCTGTGGGTAAACGTGGGGCATGGAACAGGAATAAGACAATTCCGGACACCTCAGCTCCCTCCTGAGCAGGACTCTGGGTGGATGGCGTGGCCTCTGGCTCCAGGTCTCTGTCTGTCATCGGAAGTGACTCGGATCCCCTTGGGTGGTCGCTCCCATGGCCATTATGCACGTGTGGCTTTCTCCCTGTTGACATTAGGGGATGTGTCCCCACCTTCCCTTTGTTCCATTCTCGATTTAAGACCCATGTGTTCTCACTGGCTTTTAACTGGTTTTCAATCTATGTTCTTTGCTAGGGTGAGTTATCTTTTTCAAAAAATGCAACTTGCAAAGAGTGTCCGTGCCCCCAGTTACCATGGTTAAGCGGTTTGGAAACAAATTACAACTTAGACAAGATGAAATCACACTCTGCTAGTCACTGAGATGCTGCTAAAAAACAAATCACAGAGGATTCCTAGAAATTAGTCTCTGTTCCCTACAAGGACTTTTGAAATGCTGCAGGCCTTTGGGTCCCTTAATTGGCATCTGAACAAAACCACCCTTTCTCCTCTATAGGTCCCCGTGTGCTGCTCCAGAGGTGATAAAACCCACTCCCTCCCACTGGCCTGCCCTTTACTGGTAGAAGCCAGGGCTGGTTGGAGATGGGTGATCACCAAGCTGACACAGGCACTCACTCTCACTTTCTCCTCCCTTTGCCCAGCTGCTTCCACCTCTATTCACAGCAGATTCACTTTTAGACGCTAGCAGTTTCTCCTCTATGCTGCCTGCCCTTTGGGAATGTTCTTGTGACCAATCAGCTGATGGGGGAATCAGGAACCTACTAGGACTGGAATAATAGAAAATCTCTAGGATTTGGCTTCTCTAGGATTTGCATAATAGAAAATGTCAATAATGGAAAAATGAGCGTACGTGATAAAAAGAGATATTCATGTACTTTTCCTAGTGGTTCTATAAAAGAAATGATTAAGATGATAATTCCTGAAACCTGGGTGGCTTTTATTTTATTTTTACTATAGAAGAAACCAGAGGACTAAATTCAGCAGAGGTGACCTGCCAATTGTATTGTATAACCCCCTGGCTTCTGGCATCTGAGGTTTCACGAAGTTCATCACTTTTAATAGTCATTTTAATAATATGTAAGAAATAGAATGTCTAACTTTAGGCATACATATTATTTCTTTGATTTCCCCCCTCTAAATTTGTTTTACAGCCCAATCCTTTTGCTTAAGGAAAAAAAGGTTTGTTTTTTTGTTCCTTCTTTCTTTTTTTAAAAGTAGCCAAAGCCAAAGAAGTAACTAAAATCCAATGTGTAGTCATCCATTTCTTTTTTTTCCCTCCGGTGGTCCTATCCAGTCTTTTTTTTCTTGAAGTTAACTTTATTTTTTTAAACTTTTAATTTTATATTGGAGTATAGTTGATTAACAGTGTTGTGTTAGTTTCAGTTGTACAACAAAGTGATTCCGTTATTTCAGTTATACATATACACGTATCTATTCTTTTTCAAATTCTTTTCCCAATTTGGTTGTTACAGAGTATTGAGCAGAGTTCCCTGTGCTCTACATCCATTTCTTTCTCACACCACAAACCACCCAAACACACACCTGCTCCATTGCCTAAGGCAAGAACTGAATTCCAATTACATATCCAAAGAAATGTGCAGCTCCTGATGCCATAGCCATCCAGGAATATATATCAAGCTAGTTTTTGTGAACTGCCTTGATTTAATGTGAAAAGCTGGTAAAGAAAACAAGCAATGGAAACACACCGTCAGCCACAGATGGTCTTTACAATTGGTTCACATGGACCATGGACTGAGGGAAGCTGGAAACAGACTTGAAGGAAACTCTAAGGGAATGACCTGGGATTGGTTCTAAATTAAATGAGAACTTGACAAGCAGATGGAATTTTTTTTTTTTTTTTTTTTTTTTTTTTGCAGATGGAATTTTTAAAAATACAATACAAGTTTTGTGAAGCACTGTTTTAAAAAATTTCTTCAGGTCCACGTTACAAAGCAAAATGTTATATTTTCGGGATCAATCAACAACAGTTCAGGATAGATCTTGTTAAACAACCAAACAAAAAACTTGTTCAGTAGAAGAAATTTTTTCCTTTCAGTTAATTATAGGTCATAAGCAATTTAAAAATATAAACATATATTAAAGATGAAGTTCCTATCTTGGGGATACTCAAGCTGTCATTAAATAATCATCTAAAAAAGTGCAGCTTCACTATACATAGTTATGTTAAATATACAGCATACATATTTTAGTATCAGAATCCCTTAGATAAAGTCATTTCTTCGTTGTTTCCTAACTTGAATAAGTCCAATTTATGGGTTTTAAGATTCAGAGAAAGACAAATAGAACAATAAATTTCTCAAGAAATTCTAAGCACCCTTCCTCATATCCTGTTGTTGAGATAGAGCCAAACCTAAAATGCCCCGCATTGAGCTTTGTCATTTGTCTGATGGCTCCAGAGGTAGTTTCCATGGTAAGCTCCCTGTGTACAAGAAGCAGGGTGAGTGGAATGTCTCCTTCCAGTGAAGAACTTTTCACTGACAGTGATAAAGGCCAGGAACCTCCTTCACACAAATGATTGAAAAACAGAACACGAAGGACATTTTTATTTTGCTTTGTTTCCTTTGTGTGGTATGTGACTTCAGTGCAAATACCCATTTAATCAAGAATACAAAGACAGCCACCTTTGCTAGCTAAGGGATTTCCAGAGGCTGCAGTAAACATATATAGCTCTTTTCCTTTTCTCATGAGGAAATTCCTGTGAGGTTGCCATTTCATGCTCCTGCTGTGCACGTTTGCCTCCTCTTAGAAGAGGAAAAAGATGTTTTCCAAAGGAACATTTCAGAGTGAACTAAATCGAATCTGGAAAAACTTGAAATGCTTTAAAAGCTGACATTTATCTATTGTCATTTAAAAATATATGTAATTGACATATAACATTGTATTAGTTTTAGGTGTATAACATAATGATTTGATATATGTATATATTGCAAAATTACTACCAGAATAAGTTTAGTTAACAACCATCACCACACTTACAGATTTTTTTTCTTGAGGTAAGAACTTTTAAGAGCTATTCTCTTAGCAACTCTCAAATATACAAAACAGTACCATTAACTGTAGTCTCCACGTTGTACATTACATTCTCAGGATTCATTCATCTTAAACTGGAAGCTATTGTCATTAAGTTTTAGAAATATAAAGACTTTTGGGAAGAATATATAAGCCACTATTGATTGGGACTTTCTGGTTCAGGCATTTTTTTCTCTTTGAGCTGATGAGATCAAATTGAACCCATAGCTCTAAGCTAGCACAGGCTCTTTCTCTTTCACCTTTTAATCACTCTTTTCTAACACCTTCTATTACAATAGATTCTCTTTCTCCTCTTTAGGCCCTCTTCATTCTCCTCTCTAATTTCTTCAATTCTAGGGATATCACAGTGTGTCTGCCTTCAAGTTTCTCCTTAAGCTTTGCTTCTTCTAGGTAATCTGTCCTGACTCAGGATGTGATAACAAGGGTGAGTGCACACTGTAAACATTCTCAAATGTATAAAACATAAAGTGATATTTTATTACTAATGTATCATTATCACTGATAAGAAAATGGAGTATTTGATTCTTTAGCCCTCTGAGAAACTGTGGTCCTTGTTTTCAGCAAATATTAAGATACTCCTCCAGAATAATAATTGGTTTAGTGTTCAAACTGCTGTCACATAAGACAAATAGTATCTCATCTTAATAATGCAACCCTTTTAAAATCCCAAAGCTAATCTCAGACAAAGTAAAGGTATATTAAAAAAGAGACCTCATTATAATGCTTGGATAATGTAAGGAAAAATAATAACAACTGGCTTGAACTGAAGCACTGCCGGTTATAAGTATGCCCTGCAGGCAGGCCTCTGTGAGGTACTGGGGCAAGTATCAGAAAATATGTTCCTGGGGTTAGTCTACTTTGTCAGTGTCTGGTTAGTCTACTTTGTCAGTGTCTGGGTGTGACATTGAATGTGACTTAGGGCCTGGACCCTTAAACACAGTAAGGGTTCTGTATTATATAAATTATAACTATATCAGTCAAGCAAAGGAGTATAAGTTGTTACCTTTTTAAAAAGAAAAGACTAGATAAAAATGAGAAGTTCAGCTCTGGACAAATAAGACTTGGCACCCTCCCCAAAGTGTATTATTATTTTTATTCTGACAATTTACACTCCATGATACTCTTATACCATGGAAAGGCATGGGAAAGACCAGACATATTTAATAACCTAATAAACTAGCTGAAAAATAAAAAAGTTATTTGCTAGCTCTTCAAGAAATGGAGACTATATTTAATTAAATACATTTATTTTTTAATTCATTGAACCATTTTACCCCCTACATTTTTTTTATGTATATAACTAAACAACTAGATAAACATTTGGACAGAAAAACTTTTCTCCTAGAGATCAAGCACAACAACAAAAAAGTCCATGTAAAGTCAATATTTTAAGGAATTTAAGGTGGGATCTTTCAAATCTTGTCATTTGACATTAAACAATAAAATCTAAAGCCCATTTCAAAGATGTACTAAATTCCCAGTCTGAAAGTAACTGCTGTTCCCTGTCCCATGTATATATATCATCAGTACAACTAAGAAAGAATTGCAGCCAGGCCTGGACCACCGCCAAGCAATTGATTATTAACCATTAAAAGGGAAATGTTTACTTATTCACGGCAAGTAGTTTTCAGGAGGAAAGGCAAAGAGGTCTGATTTTAAATGCTGCCTTTTCTTTCCATCCTAAGGCCAATGAAGATCATTCACTTCTTCTTGGAAATGTCAAAAGCACATTTTTATTTTCCTTTTGCTATTTTAACCAGAATACTGATAAAAAGGGGAGAGCAGTTGCTGTGAGGCAAAGAAAAATGTCCTGGCAGTTGAGGGCCCTCCATCTATCAAGGGGAATTTGCAATGTTGCCTCTCTTCAAGACTGTATAGATTTGCAGGATTTTGTGAAACACTTAACCAAAATGGAAGGATTTAAAAGCAGAATGCAAGATACAGATGCAATCATTTTTTAAAAATCAAGATACTTTAGTTTTATTTCAGAATTTTCTAGTCTTAAATTCTCAAGCACGCAGCAGTGATGATTATCTTGGATAATACTTTTGAAAGGGTGATTAGTGCAGACTGCTTAAATATATTCACTATGGCACAGATGCCTTAAGATTAAAAACTCTTACTGGGATTGAGATGCACTACATCCAATTACAGGGAAACAAATACTTATCTAATTAAATAATAATATTCACAAGCTATGTTTCAAAATAAGTTCAAGTGTCCAGAGCACCAAACAATATTTTAAAACCTGGAAAGAATATCCAGTCAGATGTTTACCTGTGATTTGGAGGCAATTCATAGGCATATTTCTAATGTGTATAAAACTTAACATCTTGACGACCTTTTTTCTATTGACTCAATATCAAAATAATTTTCTCCTCCTATGTCTTTGAGCTTATTCAATGTGAAGAAGCAATTTTTAAAAAAGCACCTTTGTCTAATAATTCTGGCTCTCCTCCCTTCTTTCCTGCATTTCTTCAGAAGGCATGGTTTAAATGGAACTAGCTCCTGGAGTCCCCAGGCTCTGGCTCTTGGAGATAATTTAGGTACAGTCCCAGAGCAGAGTTGAGAGGAAGACTGGACGAGTGTAGAGTCCACGATGAAGCAGGGAAGTTGCAGTGCTTTCCAGAGCCAGAAGGTACAGAGTTTCCCTGGGACATTCAAAACACAGACTGGGGCCCAGGAACACTGTTCCCAGATTGGGGAAGGTGAGGCCAGAAGTAATATTTGGAGCTAATGCCAGACACAGGTCCTTCCTAGAGCACAACTGCTAGATGGGGGATGTATCTCCTCTTTGGTAGCCAAATACTAAGAGTAAAAGCAAATATTTGATGCTGAAGAGCTCTGCAAATATTTGATGCTGAAGAACTGAAGAGTGCCATTTACTTATTTCTACACATCAGTGTGGGCTTAGGATGTTAAATAGATTAAAAGGCTAAGAGAGGTCAGTCATTCGAGGAAAGACACTTCTTTTGCTTCTCCTGACTTGGTTCTCTTTCCAAAATTATCTACCCCTCACCAATCTTGTGGAGGGTCCTTCGGAAACTCAAAAGATGTCAGTCACATCCTCTTCTAGAACATTCTGGAGAGTGTGGAGCCAGAGTCCTGGGGATGAGAGGTCTAGAAGGGGAGGGAAGTGGGAGACCAAACTCTGCTGGTTAATACAATGAAGATGGTTTTAGAAAAATACCAGAGAGATGTAATCATAAAACTGGTAGGGTCCTTAGAAGTTAGTAAATCTATTCTCTTCTGTTTCAGATGAAAAAAAGAGCCCCAGAGTGATGAGGTGATTAGAGCTAGTTAGGGACCGAGTGGGGATGCCAAGTGACTCCCAGGCCAGAGCTCCTTCTAACCTGAGCCAGCCTCGAAGTTCAGTCCCGAATTTGGGAGTCTGTCCTAATACTCGCCTAGGACAGTCTCTGTCGGTGCCTTCCTTCCACCTCTCTCAGGAGACGGGCTGGCAGAGGTTGCCAGGCATCGGGCACCATCCAGAGAGAAGTCCACGAGGCCCTGCGCCGGTCTGTGACCTGCCCAACCTCTAGGACGCTGGAGCTTGGGTGCTGGGCACTGTGGGCACCGGGCTTCTGGCTTCTGCCGTCCCCCATCTACCCCCTGCTCCCTCCTCCGCCCCATATCAGAGAGGACAACCAAGTCATTTCAATTTAATCTTCTTTAAAAAGACATAACTAATAAATCTATTCCCGAGACCGCGGAGAGACGGCCAGCAGAGTCGATCGTGCTCCCAATCCCATTGAACCCCATTGAAAACCATGACAACACAGGACAAGCTCCGATTTATTCCGGAGCGCTAAAGCGCATTGTGAGCAGGCGTCAATCACGCATTATTTCGCACTGAACAAATGCAAAATCTTGACTGGAACAAATGCTTCCAACAGGTCCGGGACGTCGAGCTCCATTTCCCCTTTGTCCGCGGCCTAGCAGTTGGCCCGTATTGGGGTTGCCTCCGCCCGACCACCCAGCGCGCAGCACAGCCCCGGGCGCCTCGGGCACGCTTGACAGGGAGGCTGCTGGGGAGGTGCGCCGGGTCGGGCGGGGCAGCAGCAACTGCACGGGAGCCAGGTCCGAGTTCAGCTCAGGTGGAGCCAGGATTGCAGGGGCGGCCACCCAAGTGACGCGGCCCTCACCGAAATTCAACAACCTACTACCCGAACCACTGGCTGCAGGAGGAGAGGCCTCTGGAAGCGCGCTCTCTCAGCCCTCGTCTGAGCCGTGGCCACCACGAAGCCACGGGCCAACAAAACGTATCCATGCCCTGACAGGCTCCTGGCACCTTCTACCCGGATCATTTCTTCGGGTGGGGAACTAGAAGATATCGGGAAACCCCGGGCAGGCAGTGTTTTCTGTCCGGCGGGCGCAGTCCTAATTCCCACAATCGGTCCCTTACCAGACCAGGCCGGGCAGCTTTGGCGGAGCAGAGAGCCCAAGTCACCCGAGGCCTGCATCTCCAGCCCCCAGCCTAACGCTGAGGCTACGGAACCCAGGCGCACAAGGGGCGCCAGGGGACCTGGCGACACCAAGGAGGCAGCGACGCCCTCGTAGGCCGCCCTTGGAAACGCCGCCGCCCATGGGGCCTAGAGGGGGGCCTGGCCCCGCAAAAGCCAGCCACCTGGCGGGAGGAGGAAAACGAGGCTAGCACTTGGGGAGAGAACAGTCTGGCCTAATTCCGCCTCCATTTTGCTGGTCTGGAGCAACCGACGCCGAGCTGGGGCCCCCCGGATGCTGCCAGCCCTTCCCCAGCACCCCTGAAGTTGTGGGAGATGTCTGGGGTGTGGGAGGTTCCTAGCGGCCTTCAAAACCCTCGGCACAGACGCCGGCGGGGCCAAGCCACTCTTCTGTGCCCGCCTGAAACTTCTCGCCTCTGAATCCTCAGACGGGCCCAACCAAAAAGAAAAAGAGAGCCCGCCAGAGTTTAACGCCGTCTTGTAAATCACTTTCCGGATAATTGCGGGAAACGAACGCTCCAGCAAACAAGCTCGAGGAATAAAGCAAACAGGGAATAAATTCCTGGGTGCTCATAAACCCACCCATGCCGCCCCCACCCTTCCCAGCGCCCCCGCGGGGCCAGGCCCGATGTCAGCCCTGGAGGAGGAGGAAGCTGGGACCGGCGGTCGGTGGCCACTGCTCGCCACCCAAGATGTTATTCTTTGGCAACAATCCCCATTATCTGTCCCCACTTTGGGCTAATCAGACAGAATCGCTAATGCGGAGGGCTGCTTCCTGCCGCCTCTGGGAGGTAACGGGGCGCCCGAGGGGCGGGGGACGGGGCGGGGCGGGGGGCGGAGGTGGCACCTTCCGGGCTCGCCGGGGCTTTGGTCCCGTACGCATTCAGGTACTTGACACTCGGGAGTCCCGGACCTCGCCCGGGTGGGAAGAGCTGTTTATATAAACAGGGATTCCACGGTAGATGCCCTAATATCTCGGCAGCCAGTGCATGGCGTGCGCCTCTCACGCCCACCCATAGGAGCGGCGTCCCCGGCCGCCCCTCGGTTCCCAGCCTGCCCTGCCCCCGCCTCCTTCCCCTCCTCCGCCATGGCTACCTCTGGACGCCTCGGCTTCACCGTGCGCAGTCTCCTGGACTTACCGGAGCAGGACGCGCAGCACCTACGGAGGCGGGAGCCCGAACTACGCGCTCCCGGCCCCTACGCCACCTGGCTGGAATCGGAGCGCGGCCACTACCCCTGTGAGTGAGCGGTGGATGGCGGCAGGGGTGGAGGCGAGGGAAGTGGGGAGCGCAGAGCCAAGCCCCCGGCCCTCGCGGGGCTGGGAAGCGGAAACCCCAGCCCACGGTCTGGGTTTCCTCAGTGTCGGTCGGTCCCAGAGGCTCTGTCCTCTTCAAACCCCTATGCCAGTTGGCACATCTTGAGATCGGATCCCTGCGCCCGGGATTTGGGTTTCTGTTTCTTGGGGTCAGAATATTTAAATATTTAAGACACCGCCCTTAAGTGCCTGAAACAGTGGCCACGTTCTCCCGGCCTCGGTTTGGGATGGGCAGTACTGGCGAGCCTGGGTTCAGGGCTTTGTAAACCTCGGCAAACCGCAGTGCAGTAGACCTGGAAGTGGCCCGTTTTGGTGAGGCAGCTTGCAGTGAATTCGTCTGCCAGCGCAGCGACCAGGGCCGACTTGTTTTAACGCGGGGTGGGTTTCTTTGGGGGCGCGATCCCAGGTTGTGGTGTAAAAGGATATCGTATTCGGAGAGGTGGGTGTTCAGATATGGGCCCAGGGAAGGAAACGGCCTCATTCCAAAAGCCGCGGGCGAGTGGGTCGGCGCCCGCGCGCGAGAGGCGGCCGGCCCGCAGAGGGGCCGGCGTCTCACCAGGCCGTGTCTCCTTTGCGTCCCTAGCCTCGGACGAGAGCAGCCCAGAGGCCAGCCCGCGGGACTCGTCGCAGCGGCCGTCCGCTCGGCCTGCGTCTCCGGGCTCGGACGCCGAGAAGAGGAAGAAGCGGCGGGTGCTGTTCTCCAAGGCGCAGACGCTGGAGTTGGAGCGGCGCTTCCGGCAGCAGCGCTACCTGTCAGCGCCAGAGCGCGAGCAGCTGGCGCGCCTGCTGCGCCTCACGCCCACGCAGGTCAAAATCTGGTTCCAGAACCATCGCTACAAGCTGAAGCGCGCGCGCGCGCCGGGAGCCGCGGAGGCGCCCGACTTGGCAGCGGCAGCCGAGGTTCGCGCCGCGCCCGGCCTGCTGCGCCGCGTGGTGGTGCCCGTGCTGGTGCGCGACGGGCAACCGTGCGGCGGCCGTGGCGAGGTGGGCACGGCCGCCGCCCGGGACAAGAGCGGCGCGACCCCGGCAGCCGCCTGCCCTCTGCCAGGCTACACGGCCTTCGGTCCCGGCTCGGCGTTCGGCCTCTTCCCTGCCTACCAGCACTTAGCGCCCCCCGCCCTGGTCTCCTGGAACTGGTGAGGCAGCCGCGGGGCGCGGGCACCTGGGGCTACGCCGGACTTGGGGTGCGCTCTGCGGCCGGAGCAGGGATAGAGCCGGAGACCTGGAGCGCGTCCCGGGCCCCTCCTCCTTCGACGCGGGGGTCCCCTGCCCCGCCCTCATCAGCCAGCGCACCCGGAACTCTCGCCAAGATACCCCCTCTCCTCTTCCCTCGACCGCCAGACCCAGAGCTAGATTTTATTGCTTGAACCTTATTTGTACATTTTAAAATAGCTATTTGTATGGGGAGCGACGTATTTTAAAAGAAATAGAGTATTTTTCCTCTTTGTGGTGCGAGAATAAAATGTGTAGGGGTGGGTCCCCCTGTGTGCCTGCCGGGAACGTAGGTGGGAGCTGTGCTCTCCCGACCAGAGTTCGGGGCGCCGGCCCACTCCTTGACCGGCCAAGTTAAGGCCCACCCCGAGCTGGGCCGAAGGGCAGATCGCAGTCCCCACACGGCTTTAGGAAGATACTGGGGGAAGGGGGGAAGGGAAAGCAGAGGCACCCCTGGGGTACCTATTAGCGGGAGGTGGCTGTGCCCCCGAAGCGAGACGGAGGCCCCTCTGGGCTCCCGGAGCTGCTGGAGCTTCTAACACCAAAGGTCAACCGAGTCGGCCACGACGGGGCAGAACGACGAGAGGGCGTAATGAGCTTCTCCCTTAGGATTCTCCGGAGAAGTGCCAGCGGGGCCCGGGCTGAGCGTGCTGCGCCGGGGAGCAGCCCAGGCCTGACTGCTAGCCACTCGTTTCCGGAGTGTGGCAGTGAGGTCTCAGGGATCCGAGGAGTATGCGGGGATCTTGTAACCCCCAGTTGAGCCTGCGCGTGCCTCACTTAGGCTGGCAGCTGTGATTTTCTGCCTCTTCTTGGTGTAACACCCGGCCAGGGTGGGATGGGGAGTGGCTGACGTGGTGAAGAAATTAAAAGGTGTCGGGGAATGACCCAGTTCAGGGGCTGCCAGCGGAGGGAGGACAGCCCTGGGGGCCTGACATAGGTGTGAGATCCGCTGGTCGGGCTCATTTCACCCAGGGTCCCAGTGTACACCCGGGTGGGGGACCTAGTGTCCTACTCTTCGGGCTTGTAACTGCGCTTCGCTTGGGTATCCCCTCGGTATCAGTAGCCGCAGGGCCTCCCATGCAGTGCAGTGGTCACTCTCTCAGAGAAGTGAGGACCTTCCTCTCTGCCAGCCACTGAAGGGAGAGTCGAGTGAAAAGAGCAGTCTTGGGTATCAGATCCAGGGGAGGGAGTAAGGGCTCGATGAGGTCTATGAGGAGTAGGCATTGGGTCTTTTTTTGGGCTTTAGCTTTCTGGTCCCGGGAGGAAATGGAGGAGGAGGTAGGGGTTGGGTAGCTGAGGCAGTGTTATCACCTGGGATTTTGGGGGGGTGGAGAGAGAAAGGAGGGCAGAGGGGGAAGGGAGAGGGGTGTTTGGCTCTCAGCTGCTGGCCACCTTGCCTTCCATATGGATGCGGTTATCTTAGAAGAATCTCGATCCTTAAACCTCCTTTTGTCTTGGGAACTGAAAAGGGCATTGTCAGGCCTGAAAAGGACCTAGACAAAATCCGCACTGTTCCGATTCAGGACTCTGTTTAATCAGTCCCTGGTGACAATGTAGTGGGTGTTAGGGTGGACAATAGTATCTTTTTAAACCTTGTGGCCTTCAGGAAGACAAAGGGCTTGAATTTCATGGGCTTACAACTTCAATTAGAACAGTGCCAGTGTGCCTGGGAGATTATCAAATTTGTATCATAAAACCTCTTTCTAATAAATGATTGCTGGTGTGGGAGCCTGGAGGTTGTAAGACATATATTGGAAACTGCCCTGGGGACTTCCCAGTTAGCCCTGGCAGAACAGATGGGAAAGAAAGGGAGGGAAAGATTTCTGAAGAAGGCCAGGCTCAGAATGTGTCCCTGCCGTTAGCTGGCTGGGTGCTTGCCTCTTCCTTGCTCTCCCTCCTGAAGGGGTGTTCCTCCAAGAATGAAGGTAAAGATTTGTAGCTCGTTCTCTGCTATTGGTGGTGACAAAGACCTGAATATTATTGGAGAGAAAGTGCAAAATCACCACCTGTTCAGTTTCTGGCCTTTTCTTTCCTGGAGCTCCAGAGAAAGTAGGACTTGGGGTATGCAAAGCAGGGAGAGTCTATTAAATATGAGGCCCATAGGACTAAGGGATCTGGACTATGGAGAGACTCTTCCCAGGAGGCTCTTTGGGAGAGCATGTCCTCAACCAAATTCACCTAGAGGTCTAACCAATATGAAAGACCATTTTTTTGCTTTCCAGAGAGGTGGTCACAGCCATAGCAATCCAGCCTGTGTCCTGGGCAGGAGAAGGGCAGACATTTCTTATGGCATTAGCATCAGGATCCCTCATGTCTACACTGTTACCCACTTCCTTTTGCTCCTTTTCCTTTAAGCCCCTTCCTTTGGAGAGGAAAAGCCATAGGGGAGAGTTATTAATGCACTGCCATCACCACCCACCCGTTTTTGAGACTCAGGCTGTCATTTATCTTCTGTTCACACCTGTGATAAGCTGGAAATAATAAATGTCAATTTCCTTTCTGATGTAAAAGATCAGTTCCTCCAGGGCTCTGATGAGAGAAGCTAAACCCAAGGCCTCTCCCAGCAGCTGTGAGAACTGTTAGAATCTCCCTCCCCAGATGAGACTATTTCATACCTGTCACCCATCACCAATATCACAAGGCAGATTCACACTCAGCAAACTTTTATTGAAACATACTGTGTTCCAGGCATTGTCCTCGGCACTTTCACAGCTGATCTCGCAGAAACCTTATGCATGGCATATATAACACACCCATTTTGCAGATAAGAAACTGAGGCTCAATGTGTAGGAGTGACTTGTGCAAAGCAGTTGTAAACCTCACAGAATGTTATCGTTGTCCTCGGCTGCCCACATTTAAGCCACCCTGTAAACCGCCATTAAAGCGGGCAATGGGAATCTTGATGTGGCGACAGCATGTATACTACCCAGCCATCATAAACTTGTCTTATGGATGGTCTGGAAGGATGGGAAAGCATGCTAAAAGTACCGTACATGGCTTAAGGCCACTCACAGAAACGGGATATCACAGTAGTTGCTAACATTATTGATGTTCCTGTGTATGAGGCAATATTCTAAATTTTTTAATTATATTAACTCATTCGATCTTCACAACAACCCCATGAGATGGTACTACTGTTACCACTTTACAGATGAGGAAACTGAAGGCCAGAGAGGTTATAAGTAGCTTGTCCAGGATCACACAGCTAGTAAGTGACAGAGAAGATCTGAACCCAAGCAGTCTAGCTCTAGATCTCATGCCTTTAACCACATGGTGGGAATTATTTCCCATTTTTTGTTTTATTTCTCCCAGTTGACAGTCTTGGTTACCTTACAGACACTTCTGTAAGAGACATGTTTGTTGTTTTGTTTTTGAGCAGTGTTATTAAAGGATTATATAAATTTAGATTTTTAAAAATATCTTCTGGGGACGTCCCTGGCGGTCCAGTGGTTAAAACTTCACCTTCCAATGCAGGGGGTGCAGGTTCAATCCCTGGTTGGGGAGCTAAGATCCCACATGCCTTGGGGCCAAAAAACCAAAACAGAAGCAATATTGTAACAAATTCAATAAAAACTTTAAAAATGGTCCACATCAAAAAAACATCTTAAAAAAATCTTCTGGATAAATTGACCCTTTATTCTTATGAAATATTTCCCTTTATTTCTAGGAATCCTTCCTAACTTTATGTTCATAGTGGTATAGATAGATACTCCAGCTTTCTTTTTTTTATATATATCTTTACTGGAGTATAATTGCTTTACAAGATTGTGTTAGTTTCTGCTGTACAACAAAGTGAATCAGCTATATGTATACATATATCCCCATATCTCCTCCCTCTTGAGCCACCCTCCCTATCCCACCCCTCTGTCACAAAGCATCGAGCTGATCTCCTTGTGCTATGCAACAGCTTTCCACTATCCATCCATTTTACATTTGGTAGTGTATATATGTCAATGGTACTCTCTCACTTGGTCCCAGCTTCCCCTTCCCCCGCTGTGTCCTCAAGTCCGTTGTCTACGTCTGTGTCTTTATTCCTGCCCTGCCACTAGGTTCATCAGTATTGTTTTTTTAGATTCCATATATGTGTGTTAGCATACGGTATTTGTTTTTCTTTTTCTGACTTACTTCACTCTGTATGGCAGAGTCTAGGTCCATCCACCTCATTACAAATAACTCAATTTCGTTCCTTTTTATGGCTAATATTCCATTGTATATATGTGCCACATCTTTATCCATTCACCTGTCGATGGACAGGTTGCTTTAGGTTGCTTTCATGTCCTGGCTATTGTAAATAGTGCTGCAGTGAACATTGTGGTACATGACTCTTTTTGAATTATGGTTTTCTCGGGGTATATGCCCAGTAGTGGGATTGCTGGGTCATACGGTAGTTCTCTTCTTAGTTTTTTAAGGAACCTCCATACTGTTCTCCATAGTGGCTGTATCAATTTACATTCCCACCAGCAGTGCAAGAGTGTTCCCTTTTCTCCACACCCTCTCCAGCATTTATCATTTGTAGATATTTTGATGATGGCCATCCTGACTGGTGTGAGATGATATCTCATTGTAGTTTTGATTTGCGTTTCTCTAATGATTAGTGATGTTGAGCATCTTTTCACGTGTTTGTTGGCAGAGAGACATGTTTTTAGCATCTTTGTGTCTCTCGGTCTGTCTCTGCCCTTCTCTCCTCCCTCCCTCCTTCTCCATCTACCTACCATACCTCCAGCTTTGGGACACAGCCTCTGTGTTTCCCCTATGTCTGTTTGTGTGCATTCTTGTTCAGCTCTCAATGAAACACACCTCTGCAGGTCACAGTATTTTCCTGTGACTATCATTCCACCATTCTTCTTCCAGAAAAGCATCTGCTGCCACTTCGTTGACACCGATTGTCCACTGAGCGTTTGGTTGCTGCTGACTCTGATAACCTCCTCTAAGCTTTCCCAACCCCCAGGCCCAGATCCCTGGGGAACTTTATGACTTTGGCTTCCCTAGCCCTTTCCCCGGTCATCTTTTTCCTTCCTACGTCTCTAGTGTTATCTTTATTATTAAATATCACCCCCTTCATATTTTCTCTCTCTTCTTCTCTTGTAAACATTTTTACTTCATCTCACTTAAGTCTCTTGTGGTTGGAGATAGCAATTTTCACTTCAATTTTCTTTCCTCATTGTTCAGAGGATCTTACATCTTAGCACATCTCTTATCTGACCAATTTAGCACTTTAGAATCTTAGATAATGTGCTGCTGATGGGTTGGAAGTTATTTGAGCTCAGCTTAACCTATACCTTCCCTTCTAAAAATGGTGTTTAGTTGTTTATTATTCTCTTGCATTAACACAATTAATTGTTGCCTCTTCAACCCACATGCACTTCACTACCTTTAAAACATTTTAGACTTAGGAATAGAATGCCCAGGCAGGATAACTATGGACTCGGCATGGTTAAATTGTTTGTTAACCATGTTTACCTGTTCTGGGAGTTTCAGTTAACCAGTCTAGGCAGGTTATCTGTTCAATGAATAACAGACAGTCAAAAGAGCTTTTGGAAGGCGAAGGAAGTACTGTCCTCGCCACAGGGCATGATCATTTCTATGGATATGATTGTATCACTTAGTATTCAAATTTTGCATGAGAAATTGTATCCCTCCAGGTCACCCATCATCATTTCTGGGAGTGGGTTTATTTTCAGAAGTCCAATTCTGCCCCTAACTCCCCTCCAATGCCCGTGCCCAGACTAATAACCAAAGGTATGTGACATTCCCCTTTCTCCTGTATTCCCACCATTCGTGTTACTCAGTCTGTAAGCTCGCTGAAGGCGTGAACAGTATTCCCTTCAATGCTGATCCATAGAGCGGTGTTTTAACCAGGAAGAATCAGTTAGGCTATTAAACAGTCACACATCCTCCCCCAAACTTTAAACATAGGGGTTCTCAGTTTTCCCAAGTATGTCCAGCAGAGAGTTCCTGTTGTTTATCCAGAAAAGTAACATCAGATTTTAGAGGCAGAAGATCATATTCTCTTCAATACCCTGCCCTATGGACCAATAAAAATCCCTAGGTCTTTATTTTGGTCATGTAATTTCAAAAGCTGCCATAGTTTCAGTATAGTTTCTGTGAGTAGGGTGTTATGGAAAGAACATGTTAAGGGGACCTTGGTCATGCTTCATTTCCCCTTGCATTCTGACTGGGTGGTCCTTTATGAGTCAGCAGGTTTTCAAATGCATTTCCCCAGCTACAAGCTCTGAATTGGACTGTCCCTTTTCTCTTCTTGCAGTACCATCTACCCCCTCCTTCTCCTTTCCTAGGGGCTGGACAGGTCGCTTGGAAGAATTCACTAGGAAGAGGAGTGGAAGCTGCTTGCAAATTAAACCAGAGATTAAAGTGCCCAACAATCCATTAAAAGGGCCCTTGAATCTCTCACCTGAGATGTCTGTTATACCCTTCTTCTCCAGCTTTGCTCAAGGCTATTGTTTTAAGCAGTGCTTCCTCCTAAAGAAGTTATCTGTTTAGGTTTAAATTACCTCTTGGGGGGTAAATTTCAACCAGAGGCAACCCTGAGTCATTGTAACATATCAGGGTCTGACAGTCAAACAAGTATCAGTGAAATGACAGGAAACATTGGTTTTTTTAACAACAAAACTGAAATTCAGAGCAAGAGACACAAAACACCAGGAAAAGACAAAAGAAACCTGGTTTAGTTTCTGCTTTTCTGAGAAAGTGACTGCTTTTCTGAGAAACTGTTTTTCCTGCCTAATCACACTGATGGATTCAGTTATCTATCTGGCCAAGTATTCAACGGCGCTCCTAATTCACTGTGGGGAACGTTTTGTATTTAACTCAAGTCAAAACTTAGAGATAGAGTAGGATTTTCTTATTTTCCATATTTGGGGATGAAATATTATCTTAGATAAGGTTAATCATTTTATCAGTTTGTGGGTGTGTGGGAGCAGAGGCAACCAATAGAATGAAATGGAGCTCCCAGAATTTTGTTTTCCAGAAAACATAACAAGAATCTTCTTCACCTAACTTGTCACTGATTGAGAGGAAAGTGAACATGTGCTCAGATTTCTTCAGGTATGCCTAACAGTTGAGCAACCTGATTCCACAACAGTCCCTTTAACTTTAAATACGTAAATATTCTATACATGCATATAATACACATATAAGTGGGATAGAAGCAGATTTTGGAAATGTTCAGTTCTTTTAACAAGAAAGAAAACCTCTAATTTTTAGTCTTACTTGTCAGACCCAGGTAGGATGGATAGTTCGTTATTCTCAATCTAAAAATATTTTCTTTGTAAAATAATATGGAAAATACAGGAATGTATAAATAAGCTATGGGATACTTATTTTCATATGACATTTGGTTTCTCATGATTATGGTAGTGATATGATGAATAGGAGATTGAGGTGAGCTATTGAAAGTGCAGGGATACATCTCATTTGTATCACTGTAAATTACAACCACAAAGAGAACCCAGATCATATTGGCTTGGGAAGAACAATTGTCCTCTATCCTTTAGTTTCCTCTTCTTTGCAGCCTCAGATTGTTTCCTGTACCAAGAGTCATGCACTGGGAATCATACCATTTCTGCCTTTAACAAGGTAAAAACCAGACTGTGAAGTGGTTCAAAAGGACATAGACAGGAGGAGCTGGCTGTTTCTTACTTGATATGAGTTCAAACAGGGCAATACGGTTTCCAGGGGAGATGTAATTCACCAGCTTCTGGTAAATCATGGACTTCTGAGAACTCCACTACCCAAAACCCATGTCTGTGAAGGCTTAGAAGGTAGAGGAATTATCAATTGATTTTAGAATTTTGAGTTGCCTCCAATCCCTCTGAAAAGGCACTTTTGCAGTTTAACATTAACTTTCTTCCTTCATTGCCACTATATGATGCCTCAGGCAGCTAATTTTCAGACGACAGAGGGAGGCTGTGAAACTTGTCTAATCTTAGGCATCTAGGTGTAGGGATTCCCAGGATGGTGAGAACTCTAACTTCTTACCAACAAAGGACTCCATGGGGACTCTGGGGCCCAATTCTGCACAGATGTGATAACAGCACATCATTGCATATAAAGAAGACAAAAGCCAAAATATCTACCAAAAATCCAAATTAATTCTCTTTAAATTGACCCTTACCCCTATGGACATAGCTATCTATGGCTGCTTTAACAAGGCTCTTCTTTCCCATAACCTCATGACTTATTGAAGACTTTCCTTCATCCTCTTTCTAGGAGGTCTTCACCAAGACCTCCTCGCTTCCCACGTCTCTTTGCACACTAAGGCTTTGAGCCCTCTTATTGTCTCAGGGAAGTCCACTGTGCTTCATCATCCAGCCGTCGTCCTCCTGCCTTAGAACTTTTTTTAGACTAATGTTTTGCTCAGAAATGCCCTAGTCTACAAGTCACTACCTCTTTTTCTTTCTGCACATGGTTACAGTTGCAGAACTCCTTCCTTGTCTGTAAAGCTTTCCCTAACTGATTGGAATATAAGTCACCTGGGTCCATCCTAGGTACAGCTGCAACAAACTCAGGACTCCTTCATTCTGAGTGCAGTAGGATAGAGTGGAAAGAACGTGGACTTGAGAATTGAGCAATCCTTGATGTGGAAAGAGAGAACTGAATGTTGGTTGTCACATTAATTGTGTAAAATTATTTTTCACCTCAGTCCCTTAGACCATCATCTAGAGCTAATACCACCTACCACACTTGATTAATATGAGTGTTAAATGCATGAATAACATCTGCTAGTTGGCAGTGCATAAACGTAGTCCCTACTCCATTCTACAGACATGCATCCAATGTTATGTTCAATTTGTTTTAGTTAATCATAGCAGTCAGCTAGGACAAGTTTTGTTTACAAAACACACAAGCCCAACATCTCAGTGTCTAAGCTACAAAGGTTTGTTTCTTATTTATGTGCCATGTCCCTGCAGCCTGCACCATTTCATTTTCATCGTGAGTCCTAGGCAGAAGGAACAATCCCCTATATAGGACATTTCAGAGGAGAAAGAGAACATACCATGGCTGTTAAAGCTTCTGATTGAAAAGGATCTATATCACTTCTTGCATTTAATTGGCTAAAGCAAAGTCACATGATCAAGCTTAATACCAACTGGGCAGGAGGGAAGGTGGATATTTTGAATAATAATACAATCTACTACATTTGTGTCCTTCTTAAATGTTTAATTTATGACCACATATTATACATGCTTACAATGTTAATCATTCCTTTAAACTTTCAGAAGAAGTATCACAATGTGATATTTGATACCATAAAGTATATTTTATACCATAGTCTTCAGAAGAGTAGGAACTATGCCTGTTCCCATTACTTTGAACAGTACCTGTGCCACATGCTCTTGGTGACATTTGGGAGAATGGTCAACATCCAGATTTACAGGAAGGTAGGAGGGCATCTGAAGACACCATAAGCAGTGATCATCAGGGCACAGTGTTTAGCTGCTCAGTGTGAGGTTATTCCTATGGAGACTCTTCTGCTGTGACTCATCTGTAGGTGATAGAAAACCTCTGCAAGGACCAATTGCATTTTCATTTACTTTATTACTGATTATTCCAGGAAGTCCACTTATTTGGATATCAGAATAATGGAAGGACAAACACCAGTTATTTGAAGTGTCAGATTATAAGTTTCTCAGTCCAACTTCCAGATAAATCCACAGCATAGCCTCACATATTACCTGACAGGTAAACACACCATCACACAAAACCTGTTTTTAACTTAGGACCATAATTTATTTAACCAATTCTCAATATTTATATAATTGTATTATACATAGTATAATTTTTACTGTTATGTAAAATACCGAAATGAACATTCTTTCAGGCATTGTGCATCTACCTCAGTATTTCTCAAGAGTAAATTCCTAGTATGGATCATTTACCGAAGTGGTATGCACATCTTTAAGGCTTTTTATTCCAAGCCATTGGTCCTACCACCCTTCACTATCGCCCGGTTCCTTGATGTCCTCACTTCCCTCCTTACCCTACCGTGAACAATCATTATAATCATTCCTTTGAACATACCCTCAACCCCTTGACCTTCTCTCATTTCATTGTACACAAGGCAAAACTATAACTCTTGTTAAATCTAACTCTCCTTCTGGTCTGCACTGTACCCAGGCAGCACAGTATGGCTGTAGAAAAACACACAAACACGTTGACTGGTCTGACTTTAAATTTATGACGGTTAACCTCAAATGAGCCCTTAATGTTGCCAGGCCATCATGCTAGATGTGTCTAGACCATTCATCCTCCCATTATCCTCCTTGACTGTTTCATACCATTTTGTTTCTCTTCAACTTCCCACCTCCTCCCTCGTCATTACGCTCAGGTTCCTGCTTCACTGTGAAAACTGAAGTAACCAGAAGAGAGATCATCCATAGACGTCTGCCACCACATCATTGCCTTGAAAGCAAGTGCTCTCTTATGCTTTGTCTTCCCTACTGTTACCATAGATGAGCGGCCCCTGCTTTGATCTTCTCAAGAATATCACGCCAGTGATTTTGCTCTCTTGCTTCTACATTATCAATTTTTTTCTCTCTCCTGCATCATTCCCATCAGCATACAAACATGCTGCTATCTCCCCGACGTTAACAATGAAAGTATTTTCTCTTGACCCTCCTTCCCTTGCCAACTATTATCCATTTTAGCAAAACTCTTAGGATACTTGCCTAGACTCACAATCTTCAGTTTCTCTCCTTCCATTCTCTCTTGTTATAATCATCATTGAGATAGAATTTGCATACAATAACATTTATCTATTTGACATCAAGTTTTGACAGATGTAAACAGTCATGTAACAACCACCACAATTAAGATAGAGAACATTTCCATCACTCCAAAAGTGTTCTCACTGCCTCTTTGTAGTCAGTTCCCCACCCTCACCTCCAGCCTCTGGGAACCACTGATCAGCTTTCTGTAACGATTATTTTGCTTTTCTATAATTTTATATAAATGTAATCCTAAAGTATGCAGCCTTTTTTAAGACTTCATTCAATTAGCATAATACTTTGTGATCTATGTATTTTTTTTCTTTTAATTGCTGAGTAGTATTCCACTATATTGATATATCACACTATTTGTTTACCAATTTACCAGTTGATGGGCATACGATTCGCCACCAGTTTTTTACTATTACAAATAAAACTGTTATGACCATTCATGAACAAGTCCTTTTAAGGCTCTATTTATTTTAAAAATGGCTTTTTAAAAATATATTTTATTGAAGTATAGTTGATTTACAATGTTATGTTAATTCTGCTGTACAGCGAAGTGATTCAGTTATACATATATGTATTCTCTTTCATATTCTTTTCCATTATGGTTTATCACAGGATATTGAATATAGTTCCCTGCGCTACACAGTAGGACCTTGTTGTTCAGGAACAAGTCCTTGATTTTACATTTACAAGTCTTCATTTCCCTTGGGAAAATACTTACAAATTCAGTTGTTGAGTCGTATAAAAGTATATATTGAACCATAAAAGAAACTGCCAAACTATTTTCCAAACGGGCTGTAGCACTTTGCATTCTCAGTAACAACTAGAATGAGGGTTCTAATTGCTCCACATGTTCAATAGCACCGGGTTTGTCAGTCTTTTTACATTTTAGTCATTCTAGTGTGTTGTGGAGGTATCTCATGATGCTTTTATTTGCATTCACTTAATGACTCGTGGTGTTGAACATCTTTTCATGTGCTTATTTGCCATCATAAATATCTTCTTTGGTGAAGTGCCTCTTCAGATCCTTTGCCCACTTAAAAAAATAAACCAGGTTGTTTGTCTTCTTGTTGTGTTATAAGAGTTCTTTATGTATTCTGGACAGAGGTCTGTATTCTATCAGATGTGGGTTTTGCAAATGTTTTCTTTTGGTCAGTGACTTGCACTTTTATTTTTTAATGATATTTTTTGAAGAATGAAAGTTTAGACTTGATGAAGTCCAATCTATTGATTCTTTTTTTTGATTCAAGCTTATTTGCCCTAA
Organism: Monodon monoceros; assembly: GCF_005190385.1. Classification (NCBI taxonomy): domain Eukaryota; kingdom Metazoa; phylum Chordata; class Mammalia; order Artiodactyla; family Monodontidae; genus Monodon; species Monodon monoceros. The sequence goes on along the minus strand of NW_021703778.1, from coordinate 112,484,407 downwards.
GAAATCTTTATTAACCCAAGGTCATGAAGATTTTTTTTCTAGAAGCTTTTCTTCTAGAAGCTTCATACTTTTAGCTCTTAAATTTAAGTCTGTGATTCATTTAAAGTTAATTTTTGTTGAGAGGTAAGGGTTGAGGTTAATTTCTTTTCATCTAGATGTTTAGTTGCTTTATCAGTATAAGTGTTTCCTTATACTCTGTATTCCCAACTGTTACCATAGATGAATGGTCCCAGCACCATTGTTAAAAACTATCCCTTCCTTCTGAATTACTTTGATACCTTTGTTAAACATCAGTTGATTTATATCTATATTAGATCAATACCACACTCTTTTGATTACTGTAGTTTTATAGTAAGTCATGAAGTCTGGTAGTGTGAATCCTAAAACTTTGCTTTTGTTTTTGTTTGCTCAAAATTGTTTTGGCTATTCTAGGTAATTTGCTTTTTCAAGTACATTTTAGAATCACCTTATCAACTTGTATTTTTTTTTAAAAGCCTGCTAGGATTTTGGTTGGGATTACTTTGAACTTATAGATCACCTTTTTGTTTGGAAGATATTTTCACTGGATATAGGGTTCTGGGTTGAAGGTTTTTTTCTTTCAGCACTTTAAAGATGTTGGTATGTTGTCTTCTGGCCTGTGTGGTTTCTGATAATAAGTATGCTGTCATTCTTTATCTTTATTCCTCTTTATGTAATGCCTCTCTCCCTTGGCTGCTTTAAAAATTTTTCTCCTTATCACTGGATTTCAACAATTTGATTATGATGTGCCTACAGTGGTTTAAATATGTTTATTCTTTTGGGGTTTCTTGATCTTTTTTGGTTATATGGGTTTACAATATTTAACAAATTTGGATTTTTTTGGTTCTTATTTCTTCAATTATATTTTATGTCCCCTTCTCTTCGCTAAGTCTCCTCTCCTGGGACTCCAGTTACAGATATATTAGATACTTTGATTAGTCCCACAGCTCATTAAGATTGTGTTTCTCTTTTTTTTCAATGTTCTTTTTTTTTTCTCTCTGTGCTTCATGTTGGTTTGTTTCTTTTGCAGTGTCTTCAAATTCACTTATCTTTCCTAGTATTATATTTTTTAATCTCTAGAAGTTTTATTTGGGTCTTTAAAACATATATATATATATCTTCCTTCTTTCCTCATCAAGTTTATAATTCTCTTGAAATCCTTGAGCATATTTGTAAGATTTGTAATACTTGTTTTAAGGTCCTTGTTTATGAATTCCATGATCTCTGTCATTTTTGGTTCCATCTCTATTAATTGCTTTTTATTCTGCTTATGGGTCATATTTATTTGCTTCTTTGAAGTCCTGATAATTTTTAATTGGATTCAGAATTGTGAGTTTATTTTATCTGCTACTGGATTTTGTTGTATTCCTTTAAAGATTATTGATTTTTTTCCTGCCATCCAGTTAAGGTACTTGTGGATCATTTTGATCCTTTTGAGGCTTGATTTTAAGCTTTGTTAGGTTGAGTCCAGAACAGCCTTTTTTTGGTGGAGGGAACTAATTTAGTTCCATCACTAAGGCATGATCCTTCTGAGAACTCTAAGCAATGTGTTATGGGATCTCTCCATTTTGGTTCAGGACAAGAACTCCTTCTAGCATTGTGTGATCTCTGGGAATTGTTCTGGCTACTCTTCCCAGCCTTGGGGAATTTTCTTTCATTTATGTGCAAATCAGTACTCAGCCAAAGACTCAAGAGGACTCCTCTAATGATCTTCAGAGCTTTTTCTCTGTGAAGCACTCTTCTTTTCAGTACTTTGCCTTATAAATTGTAGCCATCTTGGTATCCTCAAACTTTGATTTTATTCTCTTCAGTTCAGTAGGAGTGTTAGGTTCTTTGGGCTCCCCTCCCCTGCAGTGTGGCCTGACACTGGCTCTAAACGGTAAGCTAGGAAATCCTAAAGCCCATCTCATTTGTTTCCCTTCTCTCAGTGAACACAGTCCTACGCTGCCTACTGTCCAATGTCTGAAAACTATTGTTTCATCTATTTTATCAAGTTTATAGTTGTTTACAGTTGAAAGGTAACTCCTATTGCCGCTAATTCTTCATGGCCAAAGGAGAAATCCCCCAGTTTCCTGTAAACTTAATCTAATAAGCTTTTGCTGCACCATTCTGCCGAAACTCTTTGCATTAAGGCCTCCAATGATTTCCAGGTTGCTAAATCTAATATTTACTTGTATTTAAGATTCACAAAAGACTGTTAACTCTCCTCCAGAACTTACGAAACTACCGTAGATGACATAAGTAGGGTGACATGTAAGAACACTAAGTAAAACTAAGTATAGCACTTTAGGTCTAAAGAAAATTAGTCATAGATTCTTAAGACTTTCTTAGCAAGGGGCTCACCTAGGTGAAATGCAACTTGTTTTAAAATGTACCTGAGATTTTGTTTGTATTCAGGTTTGGTGAGGACAACAGAACAGGAGACAATTGCTATTGAAAATATAGTTTGTTAATTACTGTTTCCAAGGAGGCGGGGCATGCCACACCACACAGGGTCACATGGGGAATCGCCAGGGTCAGTCAGGAGGCAGAAGGAGTGAGGGGAAAGCATGAGCAAAGGCCTTTATTTATTATTATTATTATTTTTTTTGCGGTACACGGGCCTCTCACTGTTGTGGCCTCTCCCGTTGCGGAGCACAGGCTCCAGACGCGCAGGCTCAGCGGCCATGGCCCACGGGCCCAGCCGCTCCGCGGCATGTGGGATCTTCCTGGACCGGGGCACGAACCCGTGTCCCCTGCATCGGCAGGCGGACTCTCAACCACTGCGCCACCAGGGAAGCCCGCCTTTATTTTTTACTTTTATTTTTTGTGGGAAGAAATGAGCAAGGTAGGGTAGGCAGCTGATCATAGGGCTGCATAGTTTGAATAGTTTCAGTGGGCTCTGGGCTATAGGGGTGGTCCCTAGTCATCCAGTACCTGGCTGTGGGGTGATTAGAGCAGAGGAATATTACCTCCTAGAGTGTAAACGTCAGATAGGGAAGGTGGCTTGGAGTATGGGCACCGGATTGGTTAGTTTGCATATGGAAGGCATGCTCATAGGCAAGTTGCTTGCTATCTCCAGGAATTTGCCAACCCTGGGAGGGACTGTCCTTCCTCTGTCTACAAGGCCCCAAGATATCAAAGCATCATAAAATACAAATCATAAAAGATGTTATTAATACACAACAATAACAAACCAACCCGCCTCACAGTGATTTTTCTTCGTCAGGGAATGCGAAAGGGGAGATATAGTGATTCATGGAGACTCTGGTCCAGTCCTGGATCCAGGGGCCAGGCAGCAGAGCCACTGAAATGTATGGACCACCATCTTCTCTCACCTGAGTTCCTGCAAGTCTCCTCCTTGCATCTTGCTTGACTTTTTTTTTCTCCACACTGTATTCACAGTGATGTTTCTGTGATGCATGTGTGATCATGTTTGCTCATCTGCTTAACACCCTGCAGTGGCCACCCACTACTTGTGGAATCAAGCCTGAACTTCTTAACATGGGGTATAGCTATTATTAAGTCTCCTTTCTTGCTGTGAACCACTCCTGCCTTCTAATGCCCTGTGCTCACTCACCAAATCCTCCCACCTCACCTCACGCCACACACAGTATAGGCAGTTATACTTAATTCATCCAGTTCTTTCAAGACATCAAGCTCTTCTTTCTTGTTCTTCACACTTATTCCTTCTTGTTCTGTCTGTCTTCCGACTTTGATTCAAGCGTACCCTCCTCAGAGAACTTTTTCCTATCTGTCCTCCAATATAGGTCAGCTTCGGGGACCTGCTCCGTCTTCACATGGCACTCTCTGCTTCCCCATCACAGCCCTAGCCACACTTCTATAACTGCCTATTTACTTCTTCACTTGGCATGAAGACGGGGACCATATAAATTGTGTTCACCTCTGTAGTACCAGCACTTAGTATGGTGCTTGGTACATGATGGTCTTTCAGGGAATCCATGTAAATGTATATGGATGAACGAATCAGCAGCGCTCTAGGACCAGGCCTGGGTGGGGCAAGGAGGAGCTCTAAGTATTGAGATCCTCCTCAGTTGAGGCGTCTGAGCTGAGACATTGGTTTGAGAAGTGCCCCAGGCTTCTAACACTTTTTCTGCTGAGATGACCGTTTGGGGAGATTGGAAACCTTCATTCCTGACCCTGAATTGGCACCAAACTGGCCTCCAGGGGAAGAAGAAAGAGGAAGTACAGCATTTTCTTGGGAAATTTCTTCTCAGTAAGTTCACTCTGGGTCACTTAGTTCTTTTTGCCTAAACAAGTTAATCCATCCATCAGTAACAGTGAGTGCTGTGATCTTAAGCTGGTTTAAAATGAGGACAGGAATGACTATACTTGACAGAAGAAGGTGAGTCATGAGCAACCCATTATTGTTAAGAAACAATAAAAAGTGTAAACTTTGTGAGAGTCCTCTTTAATTTCAGCATTAGAAAGAGGTGATGAATATTACATCACTATTTTTCTGAACCTATAACTTAAGCCACGTTTTCCAGAGAATGATAATTAAGCTCATAAAAGATTTGAGAAAGAAATCCCCAAAGGCTAAAGAAACCTTTCTATAGAAAAAGAAGTTACGCAAATGCCTACCAAGGAAAAAGAGATGAGAAGGAGGGTGGGGAGGTGTTGAGTAGCTGTGGTCCATTTGATTGAGGTCTGGACTAGAGGAACTGGCTGCAATTGTAGCAGGATGCATTAAGTTAGACAGCAGGGAAAGTGAGCAATTGAGTCTGTCTCTCTCTTTCTCTACACACACACACACACACACACACACACACACACACACACACACACGCAGATCAATTTATACCTAGTTTGCTTAAAGAAGCTCCTTTTAAAAAAGAAAAGGTTATGCCAGACTGCTTTCTAAGGCAACTTCAAGCATTAAACAACACATTTTTTCCCCTCCCTCTGTAGTAGTTCCTTTTGTGAAAGAAGAGGACCGTACACAGTTTGATTTCTTTTGTTTAGAGCCTTGTCAGCGTTGTTTTCTTCCACTTCAAGGAGTCATTTTCAGAAGTTGTGAAAATCACTGATAACATCAACACCATCATTAGAAAAGCAACCACGCTGGTATGTATGCACTCTGTACAATATATTAGGAATAGATAGTGGGAATGGGGCAGGGTGTGGTCACCAAGGGTGGGAGTGGGGTGGGGTTCTTCCTTGCTATTATGTATATTGAGCCAGAATTTTGGAAAGATGTAACTGACTGTAAATATTTGCTATCAAATTCACCAGCACCACCAGAGCTAGGACTAGTGGATTTCAAGATGAAGGCAGATTTAAATGAATGTAATTTAAAAGGACCTGCTAAAACTTAGAGGATTAGCAGGGAAGCTCAGATGAGGATTTGTGCATTTTAGGTAATTGGGCTAGAAAACCAATTGGTAAAGTCCTTTTCAGATTTATGATGTGATGCTATTATTTATTCGTGTGTGTGTGTATGTGTGTGTGTGTGTACAGGGCATACTGTGTGTAAAGTGCCATCTGCAGCTGTTTATAACTCTGAGAATTACCCTTCTCTGTGCTGTGGCTTTCCACTCCCCAAACTCGCCCTCCGTAACACAGAATCTGTAGCAGCAAGAATGGTTTTACAGCCTGCCCTGACCTTTTTGTTGTTGGTGGTGTTTAGTGTGGGAGGGGTGGTGAGGCAGGGGAAAGGGAGAGAAGTGTCCAGTTGCGAGCAACCCCCAGAGAGGGGGTGCATATCCCACCTGGAAGGGCCTGGGATTCTCTGAGTGGTCCTCCTGTGATGTATGAAGCACCCCAGCTATAGGAGGTCAGAATTCTGCTGTTCAACTATTTTATGCCATTTTTCTTATCATTTACCCTGTGCCTCTAGTTTTGTTTTCTATTGTTATTTTAAGTTTTTCTGGCCCACTCCCTAAGTCTTTAGGACCTGCCTTTCTCTCTGGCCCCTGGCCTATACCACAACACTAAATTTCATATTTGGTTTTCTTTCTAGGCTATGTTAGCAACACTGAGGTTTTGGATGAATCTATTGCCACATGATAAAATGTATGGTTGTCACATATTTACTCACCTATCTGTAAATCCTTTCATTTAAAACGAAAGCCATGATTATTGTACAAGATCAGAGAAGCATAAAGAGAAAAGTGTCAAATTACAAGTTGTTTAAAAGTTAAGCAATAGCCAGTTGTATTTTTTTATGGTGGCAAAATGAGAAATGCACTGATTTTGGAATAAGAGAACTTGGGTTCAAACAGTTTTTCTGCCGTTTCTTGACTTCTGGCCATTAACGACTCAGTAAAATTGAAGTCTGAGTTTAATGTGGCTGCACGTGGAAGGCCCTACTGAGAGGAGCCACCTGTAAAGGCTAAGAGACTCTTGCACTGAATAATCAGGAATTGGAGTATGATGGTTTTAAAATGCCTATACATTTTCTCTTTGTCCCCACGTACCCCACATCATGGCAAATACCGACTCTTGAAAAAAGAGAAAGTACTATATTGAATCTAATACTGCTTTATTTAGAAGAGCCTTTAGAATAGGTGATACTTTCTGTGAAATAAAATATTTCTAGAGGTTAAATACAATTGGATGAAAAGGGTGAATCATTTTTATCAAAACTCTAGGAAAGCACTTCATTCCCTCAAGCAAATAAGGCTCTTAAAACTCTGAAACCCTCCTCTACGCCAAGTGCTTCAACCCCTAGAGGGCAGCATGCACTCAAAGAAACTCACCCAGGGCCCAATTAGAAGCCCTGGAAATGGCCAATTGCCTTCTTGAATTGTTTCTTATCAACCTTAAAAGAGACCCTTGAAAATCTCATTAGAAACCCTATCAAGAACTTAGGAGAGTATTATCAGTTTCCAATAACTACCACAGAAATATGATCCATTGACACCATCACAATACAGACCCTGGGAAATTAAGAAATGTGGTTGAATCCCCGCCACATTTACTGAAGGAACTCTGCTCGGGAGGAAGCACCTCCCATTTCTAAGACGGGGTTGCTTCTTAGGAAGTGATTTCCTGTAATAACCTCTCCGCTGCCTTCTCACTTCAAAGTGTCTCAGAGGGACAAGGGGAGAGTAAGGGGTCTCTGCCCTCCCTCATCCCACCCACCTAGCCTCTTTGCTTTCCTTCATTCTTGGCCCATGCAGCGTTAAGGGCGCTTCAAGCACTTGAGACGCGGTTCTTAGCCGCCCTTCCGAGGATTCTAGGATTAACTTTCGCCTTCCCTCACTGATAGCTTCATCCCTGCCTCAGACACAGTGGGAAGACGCAGGCCCCGCCCACACCCAGACCACAACCCCCCAGCGATACAACCAGGCCCACGGCCCACGCCCTTCATACTCCCGGCGGCTCCGCCCCGGCTAATCGAACTGGGGCTGTGCATCTTGGGCTCCACGCGGCCTCCTCGGGCGCGCCCTCTTCAGAAGCCCTGGTTTGTAATCCAGGCCCATCCTCTAGTAAGGGTCCTCAGGCTTCCAATGTGCAGAGTGGAGATTGATGCCAAGCACCTTCACCTGCATTCTGGAGAGGCAGATGGGGATTAGCCGCCACTTAGATGCCAAAATCATCTTGGATAACAGGTAACGCAATTTCTCCTATTCATAAAGACACATCAGTGAGGTTTCTATACTGATTCTGGTTTGACTTTGGAGTTTGGTTGACTCTTTCCGTTTATTTCTCAATGTCTGGTTTTGGGTGGATAAAACAGTTTTCATCTATGTATGGGATGTCAAAACAGGACACTAGAATTGTTGTTTTTTTTTTAATTAAAAATAACCCTTCCAGTATTAAAAGGCAGTATCCATTAATTCAATCGACCATTATTTTCATAAGCAAATATGTTTGAAAAAATTAGCAAGTAAATGCATAAATAAATTACCTACATTGAAAGCTGTTACTGGCAGGTATGATAACATGTTTCTTGTTAACTAGTTTACATTTCTTTTGAAGTGAATTTCTGGCTGACAGTGTTTATGTCACAGATGGTATCCTCACCTGCTTCATTAAGGCCTGTTTAGAATACAGTTCTAATGTAGGTTTTATTCCATGTAAAGCCACCTAGAGATAATTTTAAATGATCATATCGACTAACAAACACGTAATCAAGAAGCTCTTAAAATTTTATTAAAATTCAGGTCTTTCACCATTAGCAAACCTGCTTCATTAACATATTAATAGATAATGTTCCTGCTCATAATTAGCGTGTATTTTCTTTGCATCATTGTAGTTAAAAGAATTCAGGTGGAGTTTGATAGAAAAGTTTTTTTTTTTAATTTCTGGCAACAAAGCACCTGGAGAAAACAACTGAAGCTCCTGACCACCATTTCCATTTTAATCACTGCTTCCTCCTGCCCACAATTTTCTCTCCTTAAACTCCATTTTATCACTGATTTTCCCCATATTCAACCCACTATGAATTATAGACATGATAAGCAATGAACTACATACAAATGGGTGAGGGTTTGGCCCACACACTGAAGGCTGAATGCTACCTGCAAGAGAAACTCCAGGGACGAACATGTTTTCATCTCGAGTTTGAGAGAAGTGGCAACATTAAACCTGAAAAGAAGCTCATGTTTTTCTTTAAAATAAAAAAATTTTTAAACCGCTTGTTCAAAAAGTGTAGAGAACAAAGAATAGAGCCCATGTATATGTTTCTATTAAAAGAGTGATATCTCTTTATCTATTAAAAGAGTGGCATCTTACAGAGAGGAATAATTCAGGGAGCCACCTAGGAAGGATTATTTCTTTAATGACCACAACATTAGATTAAGTCTATCATTGAGACCCTTGGAATAAAGTACATGATTATTTTGAAATACTGTATTCTCACTGACTAGCGATGTACTCGTGATACATTCACAATAAAGAATGGAATAAGCATTATCTCTTGAGGTCACAGTTATCTTAAAGTCACAATCTCATCTTAAAGGAAAAATGATATTTGTACTAAAAGTAATAGTTATCCTTCTATGGTTTAAACATTTAACCAATGCTATTTACCAAAACGGTTCTGAAGCCACACCATTCTGTGACTTTAAAACTCATCTGTGACATGTGGCAGAAGCTGCTCACACAGTCGAAGCATATTGGAATCTCTTGTATGGGCCAGAGATTAGTTTTACACATTATAATCCTGCTGCACTTGAGTGTCTTAGGTCTTAGAGAACATCTGGTCGCCCCACTCATTTTATGCAGGAACATATGCAGGCCCAGAGAAGTTCAGCAACTCTGTTTAGCTGTTAAGGGCAGAGGTGGGGACTCTTCTTTTTTTTTTAACCACAACTGTGTCTTACAATTTGCTGGCCCTGATATTCTCCGTAAGAGAAAAAAATGGGTGATATCTATGAATTATTAAAGAGATAGAATATGCTGGCTGTGCAGGGAGAGTAAGTTGAATGTGATCATGAAGAATGTTTTCATCATCCACCCAGGACCCCACTTGGATAAAGGGACGATTCAAACACCATACTGAAGACTTAGCTGGGGCGGTCAGGAGAGGTGCTGCCTCTTTGTCCTTTTAACAGTGTGATCCTGAACTTGTATTTCTACATTGATGAATTATACGTACAGGATTACGTACAGTACTGTCCACTAGAACTTTCTGCAGTGTTAGCTATCTGTATTGTCCCATATGGAAATCACTAGCCACGTGTGCATATTGAGCACTAAAAATGTCGTTAGTGCAACTGAGGAACTGAATTTTAAATTTTATATTATATTTATTCATTATTTATTCTTGACTATAGTATTAGACAGCACGGGTTTAGTATTGTAGTGTTGTACATCCCAAAGAAGAGTTAGATTCAGATAATGTCAGTGAGCTAGAGACCCCTGGTGGAGGGGGCTGTCATCTGCAGGACACAGAGCACAACTTATTAGTAAGGTGGGTGCTTTTTTTTTCCCCCTATGGTGTAGCTATTTCAGAATTCTACACATACTTTGATGCTAACACGACCACTTAAAGTAACATGAAAATTCTCTAGGTGTTACAGGATGGAATAATGTAGAATTCAGGGACTAATTATTATATTGATTGATGTTCACAGTTCACCGATATCAAGTGTTTTATGTTATTTAGCAGGACACTGACAGGACGGTGAAAGTGGCTTAAAAAACTACACTTTTGTTGTCTGACATGAGTAACGGAATATCCTAGGTCCCTAGGCAGGCCAGGAAGCATTCTTCAGGAAGGATGATGGTCTCAAGTTGTATTATATCAATTAAGAGATGATACAGCTTGACCGAAATCTGCACTAAAGTCAAGACAAGTCTTTTCTTGACTAGAAGAGAAATGCTGATTCTCCCTCCGCCCCTTTGCTGACACACAACCACACACAGCTGCTTCCATAAAGTTTAGGTAACCTGGCATCCTTATATTAGATTAAAAAGGAGAGATGTTGGCCTTTTTAACCTCTCTTAGATCGTGCTCCCTAAAATGGAGTTTACTGTTATATTTGGTTCCTTTCTGATCCCACTGCCCTTAATACTGCTTGTTTTCCCCTTTAGCCATCAAAAGCCATAATGACCCAAACCACAGTCCTTATCTGTTCACTCTGCAGGGAATTGAGGGCTCCCTTTCCTTTTTCTGGCCATTCTTACCTCTTCCCACATTCCATCTTTGCTTGGCTTCAATCCTAAGACTCCTGCTTTCTTGAATGAAAACGGTATGATAATGACTCATAGCTAGAATAGGAAAAGAACTCATTAGAAAGTTAACCATGGATCTACGTTCATATGATAAATGTGTCTTTTCAATTCAGTGAGAAAAGAGTAGTCTAATATATGGTCCCAGCAAAAAATCATCTCCCATGTAGAAGAAAATGAAGTTAGGTCTTTATCACACACCCTGCAAAAACTTTTCAAATTTGTCTAGGGTTATTTTTACTAATTCTCAGTAATCACTGGGAATCATCAATTTCAGTGTTTCGCTTTTTAATGTATAGATTGTATCAAGAGAGGTCAGGGCTAGGAGAATCTTCTGTATAAGGTTGCTAGTTGAAACCTCTCTTTCCCTTAAAAATATATATTTATATCTTATAAAAAAAGATGTAAAAGATAGACACTAATATTCTCATTTTTTAGGTGAACTGTTAAATTACTTTATTCTAAATAACATGGATAATTGGGGCCAAAAATGAGTTTAGAGCTCCAGATTTTAAAAATTCAGTACTCAATTATGCAACACTTTATTGTTTTAAAATTTCCTCCTGTCTGTTTTTAGCACTGAAAGTCCTGAATGTCAGGGAAACCCTTAGTCCTGGACAACTGGACAGTTGGTCATCCTGCAAAAGCTCTTCTCTTTTATAAGCTATGACAAACTATAGCAGTAATCGTAAAAAAAAAAAAAAGGTGAAATTATTGAGCCATAACTTTGAAGAGGCCTTTAATGTGAAGAAGCATTATCATCTTGAGGAATTTCTAATACTTTTAATTATAGGCAGCACTGTGTGAAATATTGAGTCTGGGTCCCTGTAGAGAAAAATCAGTAAAGTATATGCATGAAATTGCCATCTTAACTGACAGGGATATGTGACAGGCGAAGATATAAAACAAATGATAATTATCTGATCAATAACCAAGTTTAGTATATTTGTTCATTGATTTTCCCATCTCTGTGCACATTAGCTGTCAACTAGCTAGAAGCTAACTAGCTAACTAGCTAGTTGAGCGACAGATCAATCTATGCCAAATCTTTACCGTGAGTTTAAAAAAAAATTCCATTTTCTGTCTCTACTGTTTTTATCTACTTAATTTTTGATAACATATATTAAATAGTATTCATGTAAGTAAAAAATTATGAGAAGGTTTGTTCTTAAAAATTCATATACATGATCATAGACTTTAAAACAGATTCCTTCTCCCTTTGAATCATCAAATTGAAGCCCAGCTGTGGTGGAGTAAAAAGAGTTTGCACTTTGAAGTCAGACAGATTTACTGGTTGTGTGATCTTGGGTAAATTATTTAGCTTTTCTGATTCTAGTTTCTTCCTTTATAAAATGTGTATAAAACCAACCATCTGAACGAATTGCCTGAGAATCAAATGACATCGTAGACAAACCACCTGGCAAGTGGAAGATTATCAGGAATTAATAATGTTACACGTCATGATTAACAGTGGCAAACAAAATGGATGGTGCTAAGAGGCAGTTAGAAATACCACTGAATCAGGCATCAATATTTGGATTAAGACCAAACTTGTCACTTTCTAACCTTGACGTTGAAATACATACTTAATAACTGTGACTTTCAGTTTCCTCATCTGTAAAATGGGAATAATTTTTTCTTTATCTTTTAGTTGCAAAAAGTAAAGTGAAATAAAATACACCCTCAAAGTAAAGAAAGGACTCCCCACCCATGTGATGCTGTGTTCCCAGGAATATTAACCCTCCTGTAAGTTCATGTCCACACATCAGCTCACCTCCCACAAGTTTTGCTTCCTACATCCATCATTTAGGCATCATGACCTCCAAGCCTGGCCTTTATTTAGCTTTTTGTTCCCTTCCAACCAAGATATGCCTCCTAGCCACCAGCCCAGTTCCTTGTCCCTTAAGTGAGTTCCTGGCAGGGCAGCTACGTAATTTGCAGGGCCCAGTGCAAAAATGCTGGACACTTCATTCCAAAAGCAAGAAAACAGTGCCACTAAAGGTACCAAATGTAAAACATGACAAAATTAAATCGTTTTACCATATGATTCAGCAATCAAGCTTCTTGGTGTTTACCCAAAGGAGTTGAAAACTTATGTTCTCACAAAACCTGCATGTAGATGTTGATAGCAGCTTTATTCATAATTGCCAAAACTGGGAAGCAATCAAGATGTCTGTCCTTCAGTAGGTCAGTGGATAAACTGTGGTACGCCCAGACAATGGGATAAAATTCAGTGTTAAAAAGAAATGAGCTATCAAGCCATGAAAAGATATGGAGAAAACTTAAATGCATATTACAAAGTGAAAGAAGCCGATCTGAAAAGGCTACCTACTGTATGGTTCCAACTCTATGACCTTCTGGAAAAGGTAAAACTATGGAGGTAACTAAAAAGATTAGTGGTTGCCAGATGCTGGGGGGTGGTAAGGATGAATAGGCAGAGTACAGATGAATTTGGGCACAATGGAACTACTGTGTATGATAGAATAATGGTAGATATATGTCATAATAAATTTGTTCAAACACATAGAATGGGTGGGCACAAACTGTGAACCCTAATATAAGCTATGGACTCTGGGTGCTAATGATGTGTCAGTGTAGGTTTATCAGTTCTAACAAATGTACCACTCATATGGGGGATGTTGGTAATGGGGAAGGCTAAGCACTAAGTGTAGAGGCAGGGTATGTATGGGAAATCTCTGGATCTTCCCCTCAATTTTTGCTGTGAATCTAAAACTGCTCTAAAAGGTAAAGTTTATTTTTTTTTAAAGGAACATGGGGTTGTCCCCTTGACAAATTTGCCCATCATTCTTCCTTGGGTAGATTGTAGCTACATCTTATATTAGTTGTTGATTCATCGTATTTCTTTCAAGAGTCCTTGGAAACTCTCAGCATTGATTTCACTATGTAGCACCCACAAGGAGGACTTCGTTTCCCTAAGCTCTGTTTTAACTGTCCAATGAAAGATTCTCTGTCCTCTACCTTTTCTGATTCCTCTCTCCAGGGTATTTTTTCTCAACTAATGTTAGTGCCAAACAACCCTATTTACCCTTTAATGGTCAATTCTACTGTCAGTTTGAAACTATTTCTCCTTTTTATACAAGTCACTAGGGCTTGATTGAAATGCACTAGTGTGCAGATTTTATAAGTTACTCTTTTATGAGTAACTGTATCTTATGTCTTACATTTCTCAGCAGAGACTAAAATCAGAAGTTTCACCTGAAAATAAAATAAAATTATAAACTGTTCTTTTAAGAAATCAATGATACATGTTCCAACATGGACAAAGGTCAAAAACATTATTATAAGTGAAAGAAACTAGACACAAAAGATCACATATTGTATGGTTCGATTCATATGAAATGTCCAGAATAGACATATCTATAGAGACAGAAAGTAGATTAATGATTGATGAGGATAAGTGGGGTGTTACTACTAATGGACAGGAGGTTTCTTTCTGAGCTGATGAAAATGTTCTAAATTGCATTGTTGTGATGGCTGTACAACTCTGTAAATATTCTAAAATTATTGAATTACAATTTACAATGTGAAATTTACGGTATGAAAATTATATCTCAAGTGGTTTTTCAAAATAAAATCAACGGATATGATCCTTTGTTGAACATATACATCTAATTCCAGTTTCCTGTCTTTTTCACATCTCTTTTTGTCACTTTCTATTTTTTTAATTTTAATTTTTTATTACTCACTTTCTATTTTTATTCATTCTAGAGTAGCCTTCTAAAACATATCCTGTTACTTTAGAACCGAGAACATCTCAAATTTTCTTTTAAAAGAAATACATTAAATACATTAAAAAATCTGAGCAGAGACAATTATTAAAGTATAAAATTTTGATTTGTTTTATGAAATCTTCCATAGTTTCTTTAAATTGACAAATTTGCCTAATACATTTTAAATATGCCTATATGTATGAAATGTTTATTTAAGCTCTTATGAAAGTTTACTTGTTTTATGGAAAATACCTAGGCAGGGTTAGAGAAGGAGCTGTCCCAAAATAGGGCTGCTGTTGTGGACTGAATGTGTCCTCCCTAAATTCATATGTTGAACCCTAATCCCTAACGTGATAGTATTAGGGGGTGGGGCCTTTGGGAGGTAATTAGGTCATGAGGGTGGAGCATTCATGAATGGGATTAGTGCCCTTATAAGATGAGTCACAAGAGAGCTTGCTTCCTCTCTCTCTGCCATGTGAGGATATGATGCTAAGATGGCTATCTGCAGACCAGGAAGCAGACCTCACTGGACGCCAGATCTGTCAGCACTTTGATGTTGGACACTGCAGCCTCCAGAACTGAGGCTGAGAAACGAATACTTGTTGTTTAAGCCACCCAGCCTATGGTGTATTGGTTATAGCAGCCTGAACTCAGACAGCTGCTGAGTGGGAGTACTACTAGGGTCAGCAGAGCCAGAGTTCCCCAAGGTTCACAGCCACTGGGACAAAGTTGCTGCCAATATCAAAATTTTGGCTACATAAGCAGTCCCTAAACATATATTATTTGTCTGCCTGCAGGATCTGAAGTGAAAGAAGCAGTAGAGGAAAGCCAAATGTAAATTAATAATAACAACTGCCGTTATTGGCCATCACTATGCACCAGGCACTGTGCTAAGTGCTTTACACCCATTCAATTTATCCACACAACAATCCTATTTCTAAAATACAAATAGAGAAACTGAGACTCAGAGAAGTTAAATAACCTGCCCAAGGTCTCAGAGCTATAAACTAATCACCATATACGTAATGTTAAGAAGATATCAGACCTTTCATGGAGTAAAGAACCCCAGAAAATTACTTGTCCATTTTGGAAGCCACTAGTTATATGGTATAGAATTGAGACTGGTTTTATCATCAATGAGGTAGTTGTTTTCTTCATATTTGCCTGTTCTGTTCTAAATTGCTGAGTCTCTTCCCCAAAGTATAAAAATGCACGTTAGAGGTTTAACCCATAGCAAAGGGAAGTGTGTCATATTACAACTTAGTTTAAACTAACCCCTGGAGTGCTGCGATGTGTCCATGTTGGATCAAAGGTTCTTCCCACGCAGTCTGATTTTATGAATTTTCCTGAGCTGTGTTAAATAGCATCCCATTAGCATCATCATGAATGAGGAGTGAGGGGTGGGCTCAGCACAAAAGCATGACCTCTTATTAGTTGCTATTCTGATACTTTATTTGTCAGCACTGATTCAATGGCAGGGAGAGAAGCCTCATAGGAGATTATGTAGAAAGACTATGCTACACTTTTCAGCCTTTCTCAAGCCATCAGGGTAAAGAATTGACTGCTACTTATATCCATAATTATATGTAGCAGTTTGGCTCTGTAATTAAATTCAAAATAAATCACACGCAGCAATTTGTTAAATTTAAATAATGTTACAAAAAAATAAAAAGATCAGTGAATGAAATGAGCTTCTGAACTTAGGGATATGATTTGAGGAAAGACTGTCTTTCAAACTAACAGGGTTTTTGGCTGCAAAAATAAACTCAGTAACACTTAACTCTGCTGAATCTAGGATGTGATGAGGCCATTAAAATCTGTGCCATTGGACTGGATTGTAAAGGAAACGACTGCAGTAATCCTTCATGTACAGTAAATTCAAAACAAGTAATGTTCATAGACTGGTTTCAATTTATTTTCCAAATGATTAAGAATTACACATAATATTAAAATCTAGTCGGATTTTCCCAGTCCTTCAGAAGAGGCTGAGGTACAAAGAAGAGATTTATCCAAATCAGTATCAGAACTAGGATAAATTAAAATAACTATGTATAACAACAACAACAGCACTATGTGCTTGCTGATTTTTTTTTTTAATTAAAAAGCACTCTCATATACATTAAATAGGTAGAAGTATCCCAAGAGAGTCCAGAAAAAGACTTGATCTGTGGTCACTTTAAGCTGCTCACTGTCAGCTGGGGGAGACAGACAGGGTGGGACAGGGTGAATGGGGTAGCCTAGGGCTAGATTTGCCCAACAGACTTGATGGACAGAAGAACAAGGATTAATAAGGGGATTGCCCCCAGTGTCCTTGTAAAAAGAACTTCAAGGCCTGGAACTTAGACATTAGGCAAGGAGGATGTAGCTGAGCTATCACTCCATGTGGTGGAAAACAGTGTGCTGGTGTGGCTGGTGTAAAGGTCCTCGCTTCTCCAGCGGGGGTGTGGTGGGTGGAATACCTGACTCTGGGCAGGCTGACAAGATGCATTACGCTTGAGCGCCCCCCGCTGAGATGTGAGGGAGACAGTGGGAAGCCACATCTATCTACTTGTATCTCTATCACGTGCGTAAACTTCGTATGCTTATCGACTGCTTTAGGAGTAAATTAAAGTAGAAGCAAACCTGAACCAAGTCTAAATTACTGTTCTTGCCCATCCTTGAACCTGAACCAAACTTTGTGGTCTGACGAATACAGTGTAGTCAGGCTTCCATGGCTAAAACCAGGCCTCCAATAATTTGAATTATGAGTTAGTCTATTTAAAATTTTTACTTAGAACACAAGCAAATAATTCTCCAGCTTGTGAAGGGAGCAATCTACCAAAGGTAGGCAGGTTCTTCAGTCAGACTTTTAAAAAACTCACAGTTTTATCTAAGAAAATTTGGTAAAAATTTTAATTTATATATTTTTTGTTACAAAAGGGCTGATTCTAATTTTCCTGAGCTGAAAGAAGCCTGTTCTATGGTAGATATCTACCTCATCATATCTGCCATATTCTTTCATTAGACTAAGTAAGTCAGTAAGTCCAGCCAACACTCATGAGGAGGAGCTTATACAAGGGAATGAGTACTATCAGAAGGTGGAGATCATTGGGGACCACCTTACAGGCTGCCTACCACAATATCCAACCTCACTAATAATCAAAGAAACACAAATTAAAATAACAAAGTATCATTTAAATTGTTTATATTATTTAAGTTTTAAAATTATAACATCCAGCAATTGCCAAGGTATGATGAAGCACACTTTATTGGGAGCAAACGTAAATTGATACGTTTTGGAAAGCAATCTATAAATATGCATTAGAATCCACTAAAATATTAAAAATCCTTTAAAGCCAGTAATCCTGCCTCTAAGAATCTATCCTAAGGAAAAAATATTATAGAAAACAAAACCCAAAATCTGTAGGGATGGATGTAATTACTACAACACTTTTTATAATAGTAAAAAATTGAGGGGAATGGGAAAATAATATCCAGAAAGGAGTGGTTAAATAGAGGTTTATTTCCTTTACGGAATATTATACAGTCATTGTTTTTATTTATTTTTTTTAATTAATTAATTTTTTGCTGCATTGGGTCTTTGTTGCTGCGCACAGGCTTTCTCTAGTTGTGGCGAGCGGGGGCTACTCTTCATTGCAGTGTGAGGGCTTCTCATTGCGGCGGCTTCTCTTGTTGCGGAGCACGGGCTCTAGGTGCACGGGGTTCAGTAGTTGTGGTGCGTGGGCTCTAGGGCACAGGCTCAGTAGTTGTGGCGCACGGGCTTAGTTGCTCCACGGCTTGTGGGTTCTTCCTGGACCAGGGCTCGAATCCGTGTCCCCGGCATTGACAGGCAGATTCTTAAGCACTGTGCCACCAGGGAAGTCCCAGTCATTGTTTTTAATGTCATGAAATAACATTGTGAAATGCTTATGATTTAATGTAAATTGGAAAGATAAAGACATAAAATTCTTTGTCAATTATAGTTACTATCAAGTAAAAATATAAGAATAAAAGACTAAAACATTTACTCTCAAGTGCTATCAATAATTGAATTTGAGTGATGGAATTATAGATGATTTTTATCTTCTACTGACTACTTTTAACCTTTTTTTGGATTGTAATTATTAAAATTAAAAAATTATGTAGGAATTGATTCATATATGTATATATTCATCCAATTACTTACCTTAAAAATATCACCATACATCTATATATATTTATATAGTGCTTTTTTAAAAATTGGGGTATAGTTGTTTTACAGTGTTGTGTTAGTTTCTACTGTACAGCGAAGTAGAGTTCTCTGTGTTATACAGCAGGTTCTTATTAGTTATCTATTTTATAAGTATTAGTGTATATATGTGAATCCCAATCTCTCAATTCATCCCACACTCGCCCCCCTTTTCCCTTTGGTGTCCATACGTTTGTTCTCTACATCTGTGTCTCTATTTCTGCCTTGCAAACCAGTTCATCTGTACCATTTTTCTAGATTCCACATATATAGTGCTTTTATAAGTTTCAAAACATTTTACCACTACTCTTCACTTTTTAAAAAATAAATTTATTTATTTTATTTATTTATTTTTGGCTGCGTTGGGTCTTCATTGCTGCACGTGGGCTTTCTCTAGTTGTGGCGAGCAGGAGCTACTGTTTGTTGCGGTGTGCGGGCTTCTCACTGTGGTGGCTTCTCTTGTTGCAGATCACAGGCTCTAGGCGTGCGGGCTTCAGTAGTGGCACACGGGCTCAGTAGTTGTGTCTCACAGGCTCTAGAGCACAAGCTCAGTAGTTGTGGGGCACAGGCTTAGTTGCTCCGTGGCATGTGGAATCTTCCTGGGCTAGGGCTCGAACCCTTGTGCCCTGCATTGGCAGGTGGATTCTTAACCACTGTGCCACCAGGGAAGTCCCACTACTCTTCACTTTTATTGTCACTATATTCTTTTATTTATTCTTCCCATTGCAAAGATTAGAAACTGAGGTTTGGAGAGTTGCTGGCAAGGTTACAGAGCAAATGGAACTCTCACATGCTGATGGTGGGAATCCAAGATGGTACAGGCACTCTGGAAAACAACTTGGCAATTTCTTATGGAGTTAAACATAAACCTATCATGATTCAGCATGCAATCCCACACCTAGAGATTTACCTAAGAGAAATGAACACATGTTCATACACAAAAAATCTATTTGCATGCATTTAGTAGCTTTATTCCTAATTGCAAAAACAAAAACAAAAGCCCCCAGACATGGAACAACATGCTTTTCAACTGGTGAATGAATAAACAAATCATGGTGCATCTATACAGTGGACTGCTCCTCAACAATAGAAAGGAACTACTGATACATGCAACGAAATTGATAAATTTCAAACACACTATGCTAAGTAAATGAAGCCACACTCAAAAGGCTATATATGGGCTTCCCTGGTGGCGCAGTGGTTGAGAGTCCGCCTGCCGATGCGGGGGACACGGGTTCGTGCCCCGGTCCGGGGAGATCCCACATGCCGCGGAGCGGCTGGGCCCGTGAGCCGTGGCCGCTGAGCCTGCGCATCCGGAGCCTGTGCTCCACGGTGGGAGGGGCCCCAGCAGTGAGAGGCCCGCGTACCGCAAAACAAAATAAAAATAAAAATAAGGCTATATATTATATGATTCCATTTATATGGAATTCTGGAAAAGGTAAAGTTATAGGGACAGAAAACAGATCCTTTGTTGCCAGAGGCCAGGGGTGACAAGGGTTGACTGCAGAAGAGCAGCACAAGGGAGTCTTTGAGACAACAAAACTGTACCACATCTTGGTGGTTACATGACTATACATACTTTGTCAAAACTTATAGAACTGTGTGCCAAAAAGAGTGGGTTTTACTCTACATAAAAGAAAAGAATAAGTGACTTGCTCAAGGTCATTAGACTAGTCTGGCATTGTTTCCAATATTGAGTAGTTCTATCTCTACATCTTTCTACCTTCACCATGCTACTGGTAAAACAGATATCTCTTGTTAAAGATATTTCAGGCAATAGCAAACCACCTGGATACATTTTGTTGAGTCATGGTTCCCACAAGGATGACCCTGAAAAACAACTGCTTTAAGGGGTTTAGAGTGCCTGGAGGAATCGGTTTGGAGGCCATTTAAGTGGTGTCTCCTCTCTCTTAAGGATCTCTTGCATTCCTAAAGACAGTGGGTCCAGCTGCTGTAGCATTAGCATTAGGGCTTCTCCTCTGGGAAAAGAAGAAAGGAAAAACTAACATTTTATTGAATTCTTATCATGGTGCCTGAAGGATATGAAGTTAAGAAGTTTCACACATATTATCTCATTTTATCATCACAGCAGCTTTCCAAACCAAGACATTATTATTCCCATTTTACACATATGGAAACTGAGGCTCAAAGTGATTAAGTAATCCACTGAGAATGAACTCAGACAACTCTGTGCTTAACTGTATTCCACCTTATTTGAACACAGAGAGTTGACTCATAGACTTGTTATTAACCCTTTCTTTCCCATTGCAGAGTCACAAGAATTTTCTGTACCTTGAATATGAAGCTGCATCTATTCTGGAAGAAGGAGGAAGTAAGTGTCTTTTTCCAATTTGTACAAAAGTGCTATACAGGCAAATAATGGACCTGGAGTCTTTTATTGGCCCTGACTGCCCTCCCATGTAAATGGTCATGGTGCCTCTCTCTACAGACCACCCTCATCCCCTGTAGCCTACTTTCCTTCTGGCTTCACGGATGAGAGTTTTAGCTGGTATATCTGGGAGAAGGAGAAATTCTCTGGAGTCTGGGGAGGCAGGATGGCAGAAGCAAAGGATAAAAAACTTAAGGAAGTGAGAAGGATAAGGGCAATGAAATAAAACAATGAACCACCAGGAAACTCTCATTGCTTTGTCTTACGCATTCATTTTGTTAAGCTTTCAGAGTCTGCTTACCATCGAAAAGCTAGGTCTCTGGTTAATCAATCTGGTGAATTAACATCCAGGCCAAAGTCTTTAAAGCTCATCCTCTATAGCCTTAAGTTTTATCCCCATTTTTATTCCAGGAGAAAAGTAGGAGTCAAAGTGATGAGTAAGCTTTGTGACTGAATGTTTTGTCTGCCATGTACAGATCTGAGTTGCTTTTTGCTACATTCTTCCAGGCAACTCTGTTGGGGTTCCGCAGTCTCTACAATTCGTCTGCCCCTGATGGAGTAGAACTGGGCCTGCATGAAATAAGAGCTGTGTTTTTAAGTTGAAGTTCTATCCCAAGCCTACAGGAAAGAATGTCTGTTGTACTCGTTAATGCTGTTCATCAAATATTTCCACACTTCTTGAAATATGTTAGGAATGTCCATCCTGGCCCCTTTCTGGTTTGATGTGGTCATGTGTCTAGTTCTGGCCTGTGAAATGTGAGCTGAAATGAATTGTGATACTTCTCAGCCCAGTACTTAATTGTCCTCTGGCATGGGGATGGGCTATGTCATGCCTGCTCATAGCCTGGATCGCTGAGTGATTACCATGAGCAGAGCCCCCTGCTGATCATGAGGGGGATGCTGTTTTAAGCCCCTGAGATATGGGGGTTGCTTGTTGCCACTGCATAATGTATTTTGACTGATACAATACCTTTATGGTTTTGTATAATGTTTTCAGTTTTTGATACTTTTGCCGGCTAAGAATTAATAATTGATGGGCTATATTTCTGGTTCAAACAAGGAATGTTCTCACAGAGCTATGTACCAGTATGATATAAAATTTCTCAAAACAAAAATATGGCACCGTGTTTGAGACTGTCTAAAAATAAACTGTCAAGAATTACCTTATTAAAATACTATTAAAGTAGGAAGATAATAAAATTAATTGTTTATCTCAAAACCATCAGGTTAATTAAGCTTTTATTATATGTCTCTAATACAATGTTCCTTTAAGAAAAACTCAGTGGGTTTACAAATAAACCTTTTATATTGACTAAAACAAGTTTTCTTAACTTTATTAATCTTGATATTAACTATTACTTTATCACTTATAATCTGTTTGATGTGTTGGAGGCATTTAAAAAATGAAAACAGAAACATTCTTAAATGTCCAAAAAAGAAAAGCAAAATATTAAAACCATTAGAACTGTTAGATTTCGTTGCCATCTTTTAAAAATATCACTAGCTTTTAGAATATTATATACTGTATAGAGCATGTAGGAAGAATATATTCACAATGAAACTTCCTTTTTTATTTTCTTTAACTTTAAATCTTGCCAGCATGCACAATACTTCTTTGAAGCAGTTCATCATCCTTAAAGAATACGTTTTTATTTTTTATCTTGTATGTCCCTAAGTTAACAGGGGTATGTATGTTTCTCTTAGACAACCAGAATATCCTGATATTCAAATTACAAGACCCCAGGGACAAAGTCCTTAAACATTTACTTCTTATATTCTCAGAGCTGAGTGGATCCTGCTTTTCACAGACTTGCTGTATTTCATTGATTCTAAGATACATTCTTAAAATTTTTTACATTTTATATTTTAACATTTACTATTTTCCACTAAACTGTGGAGCTATCACTCTGATATTTTATATCTGGGAATAACATGATTTTTATTTCTTTAAAGACAACTTAATTATCTAGATACTAATAGAATTTTTATGTTTTATATTTAGCAAATATTTTATATCTAGCTTAAAGATGCAACCAATTATTGTTGGTTAAATATAGTAGCTTAAAGATGCAACCAATTATTATTTGTCATGATTCTACAAGGGGAGCTAGGCAGTTTCTCTGCTGGTTTCATGTGGCACTGTTGTACAACTGCATTCATCTGGATGGGCAGCTGGACTGAAAGATGCACAATGACGTTACTCCTGTGTCTGGCAGTTGGTCCTGGCTGTCAGTTGTGGAGTCTCAGTTTTCCTCCATGTGGCCTCATTCCCCCATTAGATTAGACTGGATTCTTTTCATGGCTGGGTTCCCTCTTAAGGCCTAGGCTCCAGAACTCACAGAGCATCACTTCCATCATGTTCTATTGGTCATTATAAGACACACCCAGATTGAAGGAGTAGGGAAATAGACTACACTTCTTGATGGAAGATGCTTCCAAGAATTTGTGGCTATATTTACCCTCTAGTCACATAGTTATTGATATTCCTCTCCCATGCATAAGACACTTATCTCCTCCTAAGACCTCCAAAAATTTGATACAACTATAGCATCAGATGCAATATTTCATTATCTGCATCTAGTTCAGATATGGATAAGGTTCCTCCCATATGGCAACCCATGATCTAAAGATTACTGAACTAAAACAGAAATCCAAAAACGATTTCTGTAAAGATCCCCTTAGTAAATATTTTTGGCTTTGTGGGCCATTTAGCCTCTGTTGTAACTATTCAATTCTGTCATTGTAGTGTAAAAGTATCCGTAGATAACATGTATATGATGAGTGTGGCTGTGTTCCAATAAGTGTGGTATTTAAAAAACAGGCTGTGGAATGGCTTTAGCCCATGGGTCACAGTTTGCCCACCCCTGAATTAGAGGATGAGAGGCCCCACAGAGGAAAACTGAGGTACCCTAGCCAACAATCTAAACCAACTGTCTGACATAAGAGTGAGATGATTTGTCCAGCCAGCCACCAGCGAGGAACTTCCCAGCCAACCCACAAAATCATGATAAATAATGAATTGCTGTTTTTTAATCCACTAAGTTTTGGGCATTTCATTACACAGTAATATATTTTTTTTACATTCCAATAAATCTGGAATATATATATATATATATATACATATATATATATGCTTTTTCAGATTCTTTTCCATTATAGGTATTACAAGGTATTAAATATTGTTCCCTGTGATCTACAGTAGGTCCTTGTTGTTTATCTATTTCATATATAATAGTGTGTATCTGTTAATTCCAAATCCCTAATTTATCCCTCCCCCTCCTTTACCCTTTGGTAACTATAAGTTTGTTTTCTACCTCTGTGAGTCTATTTCTGTTTTGTAAATAAGTTCCTTTGTATCATTTTTTTAGATTCCACATATAAATGATATCATATGATATTTTTCTTTCTCTGTCTGACTTACTTCACATAGTATGATAATCTCTAGGTCCATTCATGTTGCTGCAAATGGCATTATTTCATTCTTTTTTATGGCTGAGTAATATTCATATATATATATATATATATATATATATAACATCTTCTTTATTTATTCATATGTTGATGGGCATTTGGGTTGCTTCCATATCTTGGCTATTGTAAATAGTGCTGCTATGAATATTGGGGTGCATGTATCCTTTTGAATTATAGTTTTTGTCTCTTCTGGATATATGCCCAGGAGTGGGATTGCTGGGTCATATGGCAGTTCTATTTTTAGTTTTTTAAGTAACCTCCATACTGTCTCCATAGTGGCTGCACCAATTTACATTCCCACCAACAGGGTAAGAGGGTTCCTTTTTCTCCACCTCCTCTCCAGCATTTGTTATTTGTAGACTAGACTTTTTGATGATGGCCATTCTGGTTGGTATGAAGTGATACCTCCTTGTAGTTTTGGTTTGCATTTCTCTAATAATTCACAATGTTGAGCATCTTTTCATGTGCCTGTTGGCCATCTGGATGTCTTCCTTGGAGAAATGTCTGTTTAGGTCTTCTGCCCATTTTTTGATTGGGTTGTTTGGTTTTTTGATATTGAGCTGTATAAGCTGTTTGTATATTTTGGGAAATTAATCCCTGGTAGGTCACATCGTTTGCAAATATTTTCTCCCATTCTGTAGGTTGTCTTTTTGTTTTGTTTATGGTTTCCTTTGCTGTGCAAAAGCTTTTAAGTTTAATTAGGTCCCATTTGTTTACTTTTGCTTTTGTTTGCATTACTTTAGGAGTCAGATCCAAGAAAATACTGCTATGATTTATGTCAAAGAGTGTTTTGCCTAAGTTTTCCTCTAGGAGTTTTATAATATCCAGTCTTACTATTTAGGTCTTTAATCCATTTTTAATTTATTTTTGTATATGGTGTTAGAGAATGTTCTAATTTCATTCGTTTACATGTAGCTCTCCAGTTTTCCCAGTACCACTTATTGAAGAGACTGTCTTTTCTCCATTGTATACTCTTGCCTCCTTTGTTGTAGTTTAATTGACCATAAGTGCATGGGTTTATTTCTGGACTTTCTATCCTGTTCCATTGATCTATGTGTCTGTTTTTATGCCAGTACCATTCTGTTTTAATTACTGTAGCTTTGTAGTATAGTCTGAGATCAGGGAGCATGATTCCTCCAGCTCCATTCTTCTTTCTCAAGATTGTTTTGGCTGTTTAGGGTCTTTTGTGTTTCCATATAAATCTTAAAAAATTTTGTTCAGTTCTTATACAGTGATATTTAACTAAAAGAAAAATTGATACCTGGAAGTGGGGTGCTGTTGTAACAAGATCATATGGCATTTGGTAAATAGTAAATATATGTACAGTTTCCTGGGGAGAGAATGAATAATTTTAATTAAATCCTTATAAGGATATAAGGCCTACAAAAAAGATTAAGAACCCCTGATCTTAATATATCCCAATAAAATTTTTAGTGTCAAGATGTGGTAGATTAAATATGATCACACATTTTTTTGCTCTAATTAAAAAATTTCATTAACAACCAGAAACTCATCCATGGAGAACGTCAAGTTACGAATCCCTGGCTTGAGTATTGGTATATTTTCATTAACTTTCAGTTTACCCTCTCCATCTGCAGATACAGTTCTTTATTTAGCTTATTAAAATTATTTTTCATTGTTATAGCTTTATTGCCTCCATTCCAAGTGCACCATCCATATGTAGGCTCTCTCTGCTCTGTCTTCCACTATTACTACTTCTTGCTTGTCATTTTCATCTCTAAATCCTTTTCTTTGTAATTTTAGCAAGCTTCTCAAATATTTTCTCCATATTACTAATTTGGTTTCCTTTGGGGTTGGTTCAGTTCATTATGGACATATTACTTAAAGGCAATGTGTGGATCTGGTTTGGTTTCTGATTAGATAAGACAAGTACTTGAAGAAATAATTGTTGAGACAGTTGAGGAAATCTGAATATGGTCTGAGTATTAGATGTACTAAGGAGGTATTAGTCTTATTAGGTGTGCTGATGGAATTGTGGTCACCTTTTTTAAACAAAGGGAAAAAAAAGACTATGTATCAGATAAACTCACTCAAGTAGGAGACTTCTCATTAAAATTAATGCAAGGCAAAAGACAATGGAATAACATCTTTTAAATGCTGAAAGGAAAGAAATTGTTTCATTAAATGGTATACATTAAATATGTACAGTTTTTTTGTAAAGACAATTGTAACTCAATAAAATGTTTTAAAAAGAGAGTATCAACATATAATTCCATATCAAAAAATTCTTCAGAAAAGAAAGCAAAATAAAACATTTTCAGACCAATAAAAAAATGACAGACTCATTGCCAGCATACTTAACACTACAAAAAAATGTTAAAGGAAGTTCTTCACATTGAAGGAAAATAATACTAGATGGAAAATAGGACCTACACAAAAGAATAGAGAGTTCCAGAAATGGTAATAATATGAGTATATATACAAGATAATTTCCCTGGTTTTAAATTTTAAATAATACACTGTTTACAATATATGGAAGTAAAATGTATGACAATAGCAGAAATAACATAAAGAAAAAATTGAATTATGTTGCTGTAAGTTCTTTACACTATGTATGACGTGTTGTAATATTTGAAAGTAAACTGGTAAATTAAAGATGCATTATAACTTATTTATAAGTTATGAACTCTAGGAAAACCATTTTTTAAAGAACTAAAATAGATAAAACAATTGTGATTTTAAAATGAAATACTAAAACATACTCAACTACCAAAAGAAGGCTGAAAAAAGAGGGGAGAAAAAGAACAAAGAATAGAGAGAACAAGTATTAGACTAATAGCAGTATGGTAAAATTAAACCAAACATATTAAAAATTACTTCAGCTAGATATGGTCTAAACATCCCAGTAAAAAGGCAGAAATCAGGGCTTCCCTGGTGGCGCAGTGGTTGAGAGTCCGCCTGCCGATGCTGGGGACATGGGTTTGTGCCCCGGTCCGGGAAGACGTCACATGCCGCAGAGCGACTAGGCCCGTGAGCCATGGCCGCTGAGTCTGCGCGTCCGGAGCCTGTGCTCCTCAATGGGAGAGGCTACAACAGTGAGAGGCCTGCGTACCACAAAAAAAAAAAAAAGGCAGAAATCATCAGTCTAGATAAAAAAGCAAGATCCAACTACATGCTGTCTACAAGAAAAAGAGTTATATAAAGTCACAAATAGATCAAAAGTAAAAATAATGGGGCTCTGCTTCTTGTAATGGCAACGTAGCTTCTATTTAACCGAATGTTCAACAGATAACTATAAATTCTAGACAAAATATAAAAACAACTACCTAAAAGTCCCAGAGAGTAACAAAAGCAGGCAGAATCTAGAAGGGAGTCAACATTTGGATGAAGAGGACATCGTTGGAGGAGTTTCAGACCTTTACGGCTTTTTTCTTAGAGAGAGGCCACAGTGGAAAATAAAACTCGTTAGAAGCCTATGGAACCTCTACAATGAATCATTCACAGTGGACGAAATCCAACATTACTATGAAGAAAAAAGAAAATGAGACTCATACACAAAAGATAATCAGTGGATACCAACCCTAGGATGACCCAAATGTTGAAATTAGCAGGCAAGGATTTTAAAGCAACTATTACAGCTATGCTCAAGGACATATGCTTGTAATAAATGAACAAATAGAAACTATAAATAAGAGCCAAATGACAAGGCAGCATCTTGAGCACATGGTAAGGTTGTGGGCTCATGGACAAAGTGAGCTGGAAAGCGCTGGAGCAGAGAAAGTCCAGGCCAAGTATTAAGTTTGGCTTGTGATGCTTTTAATTAGAATCAATAATTTGCAATTGCAAGTTCACCTGATGCAGTCCTGTCCTCTTCATCCAATTTCTTAAGGTTCCTCTCAGTTTATGAACCTCTTAAAAGTATTAATATTCTAAGATCTGATAATTAAACCCTGTGGGATAAATCAAATCATTATTACAGAATTGTCAAGTTAACGTTGCTGCTGTTTCAAGGTCCAACAATGGGTCTCTTTTTCACTAAAAGGTGTAATGATGACTAGAATACCAAGATCTGGTATAGCCTACACTATGCTTCTAAAGCTTGGGCCTTTAACCCTTACATGTAGTCACACTGATTGTGACAAAAGAAAGATCTATGAGCTTGGCTATAAAATGTATGAGAGGTATTTTCTACTGCTACATGCACCATGATGATAAAGTTCAGCAGTTTAAACAAGACTCAACCCATGCCTAGTGAAGTTAAGCAACTTCTGTTGGATGTTTTGCAGCCTCAACAGCATGGGAGACGTTGACTAAGCAGGCATCAGATCAATGAGTCTTTGAATAGAACTTCAACTGGGTTCTCTGACCAAGCATTGCAGACCCTGCAAAAGACACTGAATGGTATCATTGCACCTAAGAGGCATTTACCATAGCAACCAATCTGTCAGACATGATCATGTATGAAAGGAATTTCTTTCTCCTTCTTGAAGACATATTGGAAAAGAGCAACTAGCCAAAGGACAGAGAGATCATCGTGGAGGTATTAATGGCTGTACCCACTGTACTCGAAAGAAATCTTCAGCCAGACTTTCAAGACAAAAAGTAGATCTAGACAAACTAGTAAAAGAAGCATTTCATTAATTTCAAAAATATGATATTCAAGTAAAGGAAGTTGAAAAAAAAGACGATATGGTTTTCTTTTACAACACTCTCTCCAATCCCCTGGAAAAAAGAGGAACATACAGCTATTTAACAAAGGCTCTGATAAGTATTCTGCTGGAGGAAGAAGTCAAGCCAAGCAATAATGACCTGTGTTTGGTTAGCTGGTGAGACAGGTAGAAGAAACTCTGTTGAGACACTTTGTCCAGAAGTGTGTTGTTTTGTTGAAGCTTAATCAAGGCATCCATAAATTAATGGATTGATTATGCTGGTGAGGTGCTTGCCATACTGTTGGCAGAGTTATTGGACCTCTTGAATGCTATAACCAATCTAATGGTAAGAAATATCTTTATTCAAGAGTAAAAAATTTGATGATCATTCCAATAGCAATAATAATCTTCACTGAATGATAGAATACTTCTAAAATGGAAACTTGACCTCTGCTTGTTTAATGATCTAATAGAGCATGAAAATGAATCTGTGCTTTATGTTTTTTTATCACTTGATATTGTCTCACAGGTCACTGAAGCTCTGCTTTTTTAAAAAATCTTTTTTCCTCTGCTTTTCAGATTGGATAATTTCTATCGATCCGTGTTCAAGTTCTTTGTCCCTTTCTTCTTCTGTCTCCAATCTTCTCTTCAGCTCATCCAGTGACTGTTTTTCCCATTTCATATGTTGTAGCTCTTTAGTTTCAGAATTTCCATTTGATTTATAAAATAGCATTTATTTCCCTAAAGTTCCCCATTTTGTTTAGCTATTATCAATATAATATTTTAATTTGTCTTTGAATATATACATATATATTATCATATATATTTACCTCTTTAAATGTACTTTTCTGCTAATTCCAACATTTTGGTCATGTAGAATTCTGTTTCTATTAACTGCTTTTTCTTTTGACATTGGGAACTATCTCCTATGTCTGCACATGCCTAGCAATTTTTTATTATAATCTGGCCATTATGAATAATACATTTTAGGGTCTTTGGATTCTGAATTCCTTTATCTTCTGCTAATCTTCTTTGAAGAATACTCATTTTTGTTCTACCAGGAAGTTAAGTTACTAGCTGATCCCCCTTGAACTTGCAGAGCATTGGTTTTACACATTCCTAAGCATATTTATTGAAATATTTGCCCCTTAACTTGGAGGCCAATCTTCTGGTCCTGTGACATTGCCTTTTTTTCCAAGGCAAACTTTCTTTTGATGGAAAGCCAGAGGTGTTCACTGAATCCATTTAACTTGGTGAGAATCAAACTCCAAACTCTCCTGCTTTTACATTCTTCCAGGTACTGTTTTCTGCTGAGCTCCTTGGAATCTCTCCTGTGCATAAGCATTTTGAGAGTTGGATTGTGATTTGAATAGCATTTAAATGCAAATTTGGGGTCTTCCCTCTCTCCACCCCAAACCCTCTACAGGGTTCCTCTGTTCTGGGATTTCCCTAACGTAATTTTCCAGGTATTTTTGCAGCCTCTAACTTCATGCTCTGATACCTCAAGTTGAAAACACTAGTCTTTTCTGTTCATCTTCTATCTGAACTTTGTGTGGTCTGAGTAGTGCCCTCAGTGAAATAGCCTGGTAAACTTGGTTCTCACCCAGTGAATGGTTCCATTAAAGACTAGAACCCCCTTCAGTTTCTGCCTGCTTCTGATCATTTTCCAAAGCCTTCAAATAATTGTGTGTGTGTATGTGTGTGTCTGTGTGTGTGTGCATTGTCCAGAGTTTACTGTTGTCTGAGAAAAACTTAGTCTGATATAATCTACTTTCCATGACCAGAATCAGAACTCCCATTCAAGAATACACACTTAAACAAGCTTTTAAGGTGATTCTTTTATACTCTAAAGTTTTGGAGCTGCTGTCTTAGATAAACTGTTGTTCTTAACTTTATCCTTTAAAAGTCACCTTTACTGCAAAAAAGAAGTTAAACTCTTTAGGTACATTAGTCACACTCCTTTTAACCGTGAAAGTAAAGTCCTGCAAAACATGATAACTATACTTTTCCCCACAATGTGTTCTTTGTTACTACAGTTTCCTAAAGGGACTGGAACCTGTCTGTTAAAAATCAGAAAACATTGTAGTAGAGTGGAAAGAATACAGTGTGGTACTCGGTTGTTAGGTTTTAAATGTGAAAACGCCTAAAGTAAAGGTCCAATAATATCAAAATTACCCTAGAAAATCCTATAAAATGGTGACAAAAATTTGTGTATATAATTTGATACAGTAATTTTTATGTGCATTAAAATTTGAGAACTACTGAACTAGACAAAAATGGTAATACAAAGAAACTCTCTAAGCAGTGGGTGGACATTCAAACTATCCTGCTGTCAAAATAACTACAAAATTAGAAGATGTGAACGGGGAGCAGGTAGAGAATTCTTAAAACTCCCTGTTTGTCAACCCAATCCAAAAATGGGCAGAAGACCTAAATAGACCTTTCTCCAAAGAAGATATACAGATTGACAGCAAACACATGAAAGGATGCTCAACATCACTAATCATTAGAGAAATACAAATCAAAACTACAATGAGATATCACCTCACACCAGTCAGAATGGCCATCATCAAAAGGTCTACAGGGATTCCCTGGTGGCGCAGTGGTTGAGACTCCGCCTGCCGATGCAGGAGACACGGATTCGTGCCCTGGTCCGGGACAGTCCCACATGCCGCGGAGCGGCTAGGCCCGTGAGCCATGGCCGCTGAGTCTGCACGCCCGGAGCCTGTGCTCCGCAACGGGAGAGGCCACAACAGTGAGAGGCCCGCACACCGAAAAAAAAAAAAGGTCTACAAACAATAAATGCTGGAGAGGGTGTGGAGAAAAGGGAACCCTCTTGCACTGTTGCTGGGAATGTAAATTGATACAGCCACTATGGAGAACAGTATGGAGGTTCCTTAAAAATCTAAAAGTAGAGCTACCATACGACCCAGCAATCCCACTACTGGGCATATACCCTGAGAAAACCATAATTCAAAAAGAGTCATGTACCACAATGTTCACTGCAGCTCTATTTACAATAGCCAGGAATGGAAGCAACCTAAGTGTCCATCGACAGATGAATGGATAAAGAAGATGTGTCACATATATACAATGGAATATTACTCAGCCAAGAAAAGAAACGAAATTGAGTTATTTGTAGTGAGGTGGATGGACCTAGAGTCTGTCATACAGAGTGAAGTAAGTCAGAAAGAGAAAAACAAATACTGTATGCTAATGTATATATATGGAATCTAAAAAAAAAAAAGGTTCTATTGAACCTAGACTCAGGACAGGAATAAAGATGCAGACATAGAGAATGTACTTGAGGACACGGGGAGGGGGAAGGGTAAGCTGGGATGAAGTGAGAGAGTGGCATGGACATATATACACTACCAAATGTAAAATAGATAGCTAGTGGGAAGCAGCCACATAGCACAGGGAGATCAGCTCAGTGCTTTGTGACCACCTAGAGGGGTGGGATAGGGAGGGTGGGAGGGAGACCCAAGAGGGAGGAGATATGGGGATATATATATGTATCTATATATATGTGTAGCTGATTCGCTTTGTTATAAAGCAGAAACTAACACACCATTGTAAAGCAATTATACTCCAATAAAGATGTTAAAAAAAAAACACAAAACCTCACTGTTCGTCTAGGCTGTGACTTCTCTTGTGTTTTGGAATATGACATGCTGACAATCAAAACTTAGCTCTACTACTTAGTAGCTATGTAATCTTCAGCAATTCGCTTAACCTTTCTGAGCCTTGGTTTCCTCATCTATAAAAATTGGGAACCCTTCTTTTGTAATATGAATGCCAAAATGCCTGGAACATTTCCTAGGACATGTCAGAAGCGAGGGTCCTGGACTTTCTCTTTATCTAAGAGTATTCCCCAAGCTTTGTTCTCAAAAGACCCAGGCAAATTCATTTCTGATGATTGGTTTGGATTCAATCTATCTTCTCCCAATACCTTTTTGTTTGTTTGTTTGTTTTGGTTTTGTTTTTGTTTTGCAGTACGCGGGCCTCTCACTGTTGTGGCCTCTCCTGTTGCGGAGCACAGGCTCCGGACGCGCAGGCTCAGCAGCCATGGCTTACGGGCCCAGCTGCTCCGCGGCATGTGGGATCCTCCCGGACCGGGGCACGAACCCGTGTCCCCTGCATCGGCAGGCGGACTCTCAATCACTGCGCCACCAGGGAAGCCCAATACCTTGTTTTTAAAGGGGGCAAGGTTTCAATGAACAACTTCAACTTACACACAAGTGAACCTTTTGAAAACTTATAGTTTCCTGCTCATTTTCCCAAAAGAATGCAACTTGATGGATAATTTATAAGAGGCTTAGTCAAGAGAAGAATAACCATGATAATGACGATTACATCCCAGAAAGGGCTTACTCTATTGATTATAGAATGTCTAACTCTGATATCTCCATTTATAAATATACTACCTGCTGTTCTGGGAGCAATCAGTGGTAGTTCTATAACTTTCATATAGGATACGGTGAGAGGTGATAATCTTGTGTGCCTTCAGGCAGATGGTAGGCAGGGCCATGAAACTGTACTTACACAAGGTAATAAAAATAAACTTTCCATATCAGAGGCTGGAGGGAATTTTTAGAGTTTGTTGGGGAAGAGGTGAAGCCCTCTCAATGCTTCTCACTTTGTGCTGTCCCTGGAAACAATGTAAGCCAGAAGACAGTGGAACATCTTTAAAATATTGCAAGAAAAAAAATACTGAACACCTATAATTCTGTACCCAATGAAACTATCTTTGGAAAATGGAGATTAAAATAAAGACACTTTCAGATATGCAAAAGCTAAAAGAATTTATCACCATCAGATCTGCACTACAAAAGAAATATTTAAAAGAAATTCTTTAGGCAGAAGGAAAGTAATACCAGGTGGAAATATGGATCTACTGAAGAGCACTGGAAATAGCAACTGTGTGTGAAATAGAAAAGTCTTTTTCCCTTAGTATTTAAATCTCATTAAAAGATAACTGACTGTGTAAAACAAAGGTAATAAACATTTACTGTGGAGGTTATAATATATTTAGAAATAAAATGTATGACAACAGTAGCACAAAGGACAGAAGGCAAAGAGTTGGAAGTAGTCATTTGTGAGGTTCTTATACTACATATAAAGTGGTACATCATTTGAAGGTAAACTGCAATAAGTTAAATTAAATCTTAAAACAGCTACTGAAATAACACAACAAAAAAATATAGCTAATAAGCCAAAAGAAGGAGATAAAATGGAGTCATAGAGAGTACTCATTGAATACAAAAGAAGACCAAAAAAGAGGGAAAGGGGAACAAAGGAACAGCCTCAAATAGAATGCAAATAGTAAAGATGGTCAATTTAGCCCCAACAACAGCAATAATCACATTAAATGCAACTGCTCTAAATATCCCAATTAAAGGCAAAAATTATAGAGTTGGACTAAAAGCAAGACCCAACTATATGCTGCTTACAAGAAACCACATTAACTCTAAAGACACAAATAGGCTAAAAATAAAAGAAAGAAAATAGATACATGATGCTAATACTAATCAAAGTAAAGCCATATTAATATCAGAAAAAGAAGAGATCAGAACATGGAATAATACCAGAAATAAAGGAGTCATTTCATAAGGGTAAAGTGTTGAATTCAAGAGGACATAACAATCCAAAATGTTTATGAACCTAGTAACAGGGCTTCAAAATACATGAAGCAAAAGCTGATATACCTGTAAGTAGAAATAGAGAAACCTACAATTATAGTTGAAGATTTCAATCTCTCTCTCTTAACAATTGATAGAACAAGTAGACAGAATAACAATAAGAGCACAGAAGACTTGAATAACACTATGAAGAAAGTTGCCCTAATTGACATTTATAGAACACTCCACTCAGCTTTAGCAGAGTAAAAATTCTTTGCAAATGTACTCATAGATTTACAAAGAGAAGCCATATTCTGAGCTATTAAGTCTCAATAAAAATATTTGAGTCACACAAAGTAAGTACAGCAAGTACTCTGATCACAGTAGAATCAAGAGTACAACAGAATCACAATACATCACAAGAGAAATCAATAACAGCAAGATGTCTGGGAAATCCCCAAACTTTTGGAAATTAAAAAACATAAATCTATGTAACCCCAGAGTCAAAGAAGAATTCAAAACAAATTAGAAAATATTTTAACTGATTTGCAAATGTAAGTGAAAAGACAACTTATCAAAATGTACAGGATACAGCTAAAGCAGTGCTTATAAGGGAAATTTGTAGCACTAAATGCCTATTTAGAAAAGAAGTTCTCTATAGTGGGCTGAATTGTGACTTCCAAAAAGATATGTCCACATCCTAGCCCCGAGACCATGCGAATGTTACCTTATTTGGAAAAAGAGTCTTTGCAGTTATAATTAAGAATCTTGAGATGAGGAGATCGTCATTATCCAGGTAAGCTGTACATGCCATCACAAGCATCTTTATAAGAGAGTGGCAAAGAGAAACACACACAGAAGGAAAGACCATGTGAAACGGAGACAGAGATTGGAGTAATGTATTCACAAGTCAAGGAATGCCAACAGCCATCAGAAGCTGGAAGAGGCAAGGAAGGGAATCTCCCCTAGAGACCCGGAAAGAATGCAAACCTGCTGACACCTTGATTTCTGACTTCGGGCCTCCAGAACTGTGAGAGTATAAATTTCTGTGTTAAGCCTCCAAGTTTGTGGTGATTTGTTACAGCAACCACAGGAAACTCATATAGTCTCAAATCAGTGACCTCATTTTCCATGTTAAAAAACTAGAAAAAGAAAAAAAAAAACTAGAAAAAGTGCAAATTAAGCACACACTGTTAGCAGAATAAAAGAAATAATAAAGATGGGAACAGAAATCATTGAAGTGGAAAACATAAAATCAATACAAGAAAATCAATGAAACCAAAAGTGGAGTCTTTGAAGAGATCAATAAAATTGATAAATCTCTAGCTAGACTTCTCAAAAAAGAGAGACAGAGGGAAGATACAAGTTACTGATATCAACAATAGAAGAGGTCATGACATAACTCTAGACCCTACAGGTATTAAAAGGATAATAAGGAAATAGCTTATATGAATAATTTTATTTCAACAACTTAGATGAAATGGACAAATTCATTGAAAGACACAAACTACCAAAGCTCACTCAGGAAGAAATAGATAATCTGAATATCTATTTTCATAATATACATATATAATTTTCCCACAAAGGAAACTCCAGGCCAGATGGCTTCACTGGCAAAGTCTACCAGACATTCAAGCATTTGCCGAAGACATACAAATTTTTCACAAACTCTTCCAGAAAACTGAAGAGGTAGGAATATTTCTCAACTCATTCTGTATAGCCAGCCTCTGATACCAGAATTAGACAAAGCCATTACAAGAAAAGAAAATTACAGATTAACGTGCTCATGAACATAGATGCAAAAGTTCTTAAGTAACCTTTGACAAATTAAATACAACAATGTATAAAATGAGTAACAAATGATGACCAAGTAGAGTTTATCTCAGAAAGGCCAGATTGGCTTAACATTCAAAAATCAATTAATGTGGGCTTCCCTGGTGGCGCAGTGGCTGCGAATCCGCCTGCCAATGCAGGAGACATGGGTTCGAGCCCTGGTCCGGGAAGATCCTACATGCCACGGAGCAACTAAGCCCGTGTGCCACAACAACTGAGCCTGTGCTCTAGATCCCGCGAGCCACAACTACTGAGCCCGTATGCCACAACTACTGAAGCCCACGCACCTAGAGCCCGTGCTCTGCAACAAGAGAAGCCACCGCAGTGAGAAGCCCGCGCACCGCAACGAAGAGTAGACCCCGCTCGCCGCAACTAGAGAAAAGCCTGAGTGCAACAGCGAAGACCCAACACAGCCAAAAATAAATAATAAATAAAATAAATAAACTTTTAAAAATCAATTAATGTAATTCAACAAATTAACAGACCAAAACTGAAAAATCAAGTGGTCATATCTCAAGAGATGCAGTAAAAGCACTGGACAAAATCCAACATCCATTCCTGACATAAACTCTCCAGTAAAGAGGAATAGAAGGGAACTCCTTCAAACTGTTCAATGGCCATCTACATAAAGCCTATGGCTAACGTCATGCTTAAGACAAAAGATTGAATGCTTTGATAGCCATACATGTAACATCTCACCCAGCTATTCTGCTCCTAGGTATTTACCCAAGACAAATGAAAGCATTAATGTTTATAGCATCCTTATTTGTAATAGCCCCAAACTGGAAATAACCCAAGTGTTCATCCACAGGTGAATGGATAAAGCACATTTGGTGTATCCATACGATTGAGTACTATTCAGCAATGATAACAACAATAATAATAAACCAACCTATAGATGCATGTGACAACATTGATGAATCTCAAAATAATTATGCTAAGTACAAAAAGCCAGATAAAATGGAGTGCATACTGTTTGATTCCATTTATGTGTAATTCTAGAGAATGATAACTAATCTATAGGGGCTGAAAGCCACTAGTCTGATTGCCTAGTAATCAGGATGCGTACGGAGAGGAATAAGAGAGAGGGCTTACTCTAAGCGTCATGAGAAACTTTTGGGGTGTTATACATGTTTATTATCTCGATTGTGATTATGGTTTCATGGGTATATACATGCATCAGAACATTTAATTTAATGCTGAATACATGTGCAGTTTATTGTATGTCAGTTATACTTCAATAAATCTATTTAAAATGAATAAAATTGTGAGAAGTTTAGGGAGGCTAGAGTGTAAAAGGGTAGGTAGGAAGGCAGGGAGAAATTAGTTTGAAGAGATAGGTGGGTGTCTGTCCTGTGGACAGGATCATGGGCTAGACTAGAGAAAGCCTAATGGTAGAAACAAGAACTAAGTGATTAGGCAATAGATGATATACCACATTGATGAAGGCAGTGAAAGGAGAGAAGAACTGGTTATGAAGAAGTGGGGCTGGATCTGGGAGACATCTACGATGTGGAATTGATATGGCTTTATGACCAGTTGGTCTTATCAGATATCTGATACTCAGATATCTGGCTTGGAAGATGCTTTAGACTGAATTTTGCTCCCCCAAATTCATATTTTGAACCCCTAACCTTCAGTGTGACTGTATCTGGAGATAGGGTATTTAGGAGGTAATTAATGTTAAGTATGTTAATGAGGTTGTACAGGTGGGCCCTAACCCAATAGGACTGTAGCCTTGTGAGATGAGGAAGAAATAGAAATCTTTCTTTATCATGTGAAGACATGGTGAGGAGGAACTGTGTGCAAGCCAGAAAGCGTCTTCCCATGAAACTGAACCCTGCAGGACCTTGATCTTGGACTTTCCAGCTTCCAGAACTGTGAGAAAATTAATTTCTGTTTTTTAAGCCACTCAGTCTATGGTGTTTGTTATGGCAGCCTAAGAAGACTAACACAAGCTTTTGGGAGGTAGTTGGGTTGGGGGGGGTGCGGATATGTTCATGCCGCTCACCTAGATCAAGAACACAGGTGAAGCAAGTTGCAGCAGTGCTTTGAGTTCTGACTAGGATATGTTATGTTTGGTGGACATTCACATGAGGACGTAAACAATTGGAAACATAGGTCTGAAGCTCTGGAGAGAAATTGGCTGGAGGCACATATTTGGGAACCGTCAGCAATCAGTGGCAGTTGAAACCATGGAGATGTGTATACGGTTAGGGAGGAAAGTCCAGCAATGGAGAAGAAATGGCCAGAGACAGAGGATAAGAACCATTACTGAGTGGTGATTCTGAAGCCAATGAGAGAATTTTGAAAAGAGTTGATTAACAGTATCAAATGGTGCAGCATACGGGGACATGTTTCTAGGGACATGTTAAGTGTTTGGCATCAAGGACCCTACAGTCTAGCTGAAAAGAGAATACAAATGCATATGAAACAATTAGGAAATCATTCAGCTAGGGTAAATTGTCTTATTAGTGTGACAGAGAAGTGCAATAAAGATTTGTCCATTCATTCTACAAATGTGTTGAGCTCCTACTGTGTGTCTGATGTTTAGTTGCTGGATGAGGCACTTGGGCTTTTTATTTTTATTTTTTTAACATCTTTTTTGGAGTATAATTGCTTTAAAATGGTGTGTTAGTT
Source organism: Monodon monoceros (assembly GCF_005190385.1). Classification (NCBI taxonomy): domain Eukaryota; kingdom Metazoa; phylum Chordata; class Mammalia; order Artiodactyla; family Monodontidae; genus Monodon; species Monodon monoceros. Next base: position 112,445,264 of record NW_021703778.1, on the reverse strand, counting down.
TCTGCTTTAAAACAAAGTGAATCAGTTATACATATACATATGTTCCCATATCTCTTGCGTCTCCCTCCCTCCCACCCTCCCTTTCCCACCCCTCTAGGTGGTCACAAAGCACCAAGCTGATCTCCCTATGCTATGCGGTTGCTTGCCACCAGCTATCTGTTTTACGTTTGAAGTGTATATGTGTCCATACCACTCTCTCACTTTGTCACAGCTTACCCTTCCCCTCCCCATATCCTCAAGTCCATTCTCTAGTAGGTCTGTGTCTTTATTCCTGTCTTACCCCTAGGTTCTTCATGACATTTTTTTTTCTTAGATTCCATATATATGAGTTAGCATACAGTATTTGTTTTTCTCTTTCTGACTTACTTCACTCTGTATGACAGACTCTAGGTCCATCCACCTCACTACAAATAACTCAATTTCGTTTCTTTTTATGGCTGAGTAATATTCCACTTGGGCTTTTTAAAAAGAAGGGTGTGACTGAATTACGGGGATGCAAATAATAATATTCTGGTGAAGTGGAAAAGAACAAAAGCAGAGTAATTTAGGTAATATGGGATGAGATGGAGAGGATCCAGTCTTGACAGGAGTCCAAGAAGGGGAGAATAATTGGGGAGAAAGCCTGGATGGGTGAGTTGGTGCCAGAGATTAGAAGACTGTGGGGTGCCCACCCTAGTATAGCTAGTCTCAGAAGTATTCTTGCTCCAGTATTTTCTAGGCACTAAGCACCTACAGCTGCAACAGCGAGTAGAGCCTTCTCATGTCGAGCAAGTAGGGCCACTGCTTTCTGCAGGTTTCGGATATGCAGAAAGTACAAGCTGCTTCACTGGCTACCAAATACGTGTACAATTGCTATCATGCATGGAGGGAGAACTTTCATAACGAGATTCCAACGCAAAGCATAATTAGAAGAGGGCTTTAGGTATCACAGCACCTTCCGTGGCCCTTTCAAATAGTGTGTGTGTGAGGCTGGGTGATCCCAAGAGTCCATTATAACCTATATTGCAATGGGTTTGGCAAGTAGATATGTGGCCGGATGGATAATACGGTGAATAGTTAGATGGACAAATTCGTGGCGGACGAACCACTAGGGACAGGACCAGTCGCCCGGGGAACTAATTAAAGCTCCTCCAGGACCGCCCTGAGGATGCAGTTCTCCTGGTGGCCGGAAGAGGGCGCTGCGGATAGTCTCGATCTGCAGCTGTCAGCGACAGAATCCTGGGCCGCGAAGGAGAAGCTAGCCGTGGTCACGTCCCGGGAACCCCAGAGCTGCAGACATCTCCCAGAGAGCTTCTGGGGTTGGTACTGCGGCTACCTGAAACTGCCCGGGCCAAGTGTTGGGGGCGGGGGAATGGTGGGAGGTTGGAGAGGAGAAAGGAGCAGAGGAAGAAAGCCCAGCGCTGTTGCTGACTCCGCGGGAAACGCGAATGCTGAAAACCCATGGGAGCACACTGCTGGGGCTGTGGTTTGCTGAGAGATAGAAGTTAGAAAGAGCTGCGGGTTTCGGCGGTCTAAGGCTGAATGCGGCCGCATACGGACCCTGGGGCGAAACAGCGGTGCCGCCACAAGGATCCTTACCGAATCTTTTAGGCCTCAGGACTCAGCTGCAGCTACAAAACTTTCCTGCGAGCTGCCCGCGCCCCAGGGCGCCTGCACGGGTGCCCCTACTCCTTAGCATGGGGGCTTCCCGTATCTGTCCTGAGCATGGTGGAATCACCACTACCCACTCTCTCGCCTGTTTAGAGGATCTTAATTTTAACAGTAATGAAGAACTGGGAAGAAACAGAAGCCGCTTCGCTGTGAAGCTCAGGCTCGGATCCTGCATCTGTCTCCTGCGTCGCCCCACATCGGCCTTGCTGAGTCTCCGAGCAGCTGCAGGCCCGCGTCCCCCGCTTCCCACCCACGAAATCTCGGTTTTCCCCATTTCAATGGGTGCTGCTAGCGCTGAGTCCCCCTTCTCTCTGCTTTGTAACCCAGTCCCCAAATTCTCTCCTTACCCTAAGCCCCTTCCTGCCAGGGGGCGCCTCTGGAGTTAGTGGAGAGGGTAAGGGCTCTGACTATAACTTGGGATGAGTTGAATCTAGGCTTGAACTGTGTGACATGAAAATAGGAGGGTTTCAAGACCACAGGTATCGACTTCTGGAGGGCTTGACCTGACAGGACACGTTTCTTTGACACCAGAGAGCTGAGGGTGGGAGTCTCCTCTTTTCCTGGAGGATGCTGGCCTTCACATGCGCAATCTCGCCTTCACATGCGCAATCTCGCCTCTTATTCCAACCCGAGTCCCGAGTGGAGTGCAGGGAGAGGGCTGCACAGGAGCCGCGCTGGGACGTCCTAGTGTCATCCCCCTCCTCGGTCCTGCTCTCAGGACCTGCCCAGAGGCCACGGTTTGAGGAGAGCATCCCCCAAAGAAAGGCCACCCTCAAAGACCCTAGATGGTCAAGGTGAGACGGAGAGCAGTTAGAGGAATCTCCAAATCTCTTCTTCGCCCCGCGTCTGCGAAATCCTCCTCTGGAAAGCTGCCAGACTGTACTCCCTGGGGCTTCGCTTCTCGAGAGGTTCTCAATTTTGGTGCCTGGGAAAAGGGCACAGAGGGGTCCTATGAGATCCTTCAGGGAGAGGAAGACGCCCTCCAGAGGGGGCTCCGGATACTCTCTCAGTTCCTTGCATCTCGGGGTTGGAGACCAGCGACACCCAGAGCCCAGCTGCGTTCCTGCTTTCTGCTCCCTGGGTGGGGTTGCCTCAAAGGCACCCGGAAACCCAGCTCAGCCTGGCTCTGGAGTCTGCGCCTGGCTGAGGAACACTTGCCTTCCTCTGGCCTGGGCACGGGAGCAGCGAGGGGGCAGAGAGCTTCATGCAGAGTAAGAGGCCTGGATTCACAGTTTCTATACACCCAAGATACAGAGCCAAAAGTAATAACCCCTTCCATGTGCTAGCGAATTTTATGATTTACAAACTCATGTACATCCCTAGCACAACCTGGGAGGTACACCGGACAGGTTAGGATCATTTTTGCAGCCCAGGAAACAGGTGCTAAGAGACTTTGTTTCCTTAATTCAACATTTCTTGAGGCAATGGAGGATTCGAGGATAAATAAAGCAAGGACTAGCTCTTGGAGGAGGGAGTGGGGGGGGCTGAAAATAACACCCTAGTTTACTCTGGCCGTAAGGGTAGTGGCTCCAGACTGTGACAGGCGTCCACTAGAGCTATACCACATGGCTGAAAAGTGGCAAAGCTGGGGCTGGAACCGGGAGTTCTGACTTACATTCAAGAGCCTTGCCCACAACCCCTGACCTTTTGAAGATCAGGAAATGGTGCATAAACACACACACACACACACAAACCTTCATTACGACCCTCTCTATCTCGGTTGAAGCCTGAAGTTAACATTTGTCACAAGCTACATATTATCTGAAGGATTTGTTGTTAATTTGTAAGCTCCATGTAGGTAGGAGCCTCATCTAGCTTATTTAAGGCTGAATTTTCAAACCTAGGTCGGCGCCTGGCACAGATCCCACACTTAATATTTGTTGAATGAATCACAAATTGCAATAACTCAGAGCCCAGGAAACAGGTCGCACCCTTCCCTAGAGAGTGTGAAGGACCATAAAGGGAATTAGAAAAATGGGGGGAGGGAAGAAGATAGGCTTTGCCATCTCATCATCCCCCACCTGGTCCGAGCTATAGCCCCGAATTAGCCTTCTGTATGAGCCTTCTAAGTTCTCAAAGAAGAGGTCCAGAAGGGAAAGAAGGTCATTTCCCTCTGGCCAGGAGGCTGGTGAGCAAAGGCTGATGGCAGCTCCGCGTGTCTCGGACCTGGCCTGGGCCTGCACCTCCCGGGCTCCTAGATTCCGTGCCAAGCCGCAGCCAGCCAAGCAGAGCATGGCCGAGATTGAGGCGGGTGTGGGAGACCGCGCCTGGGAAAACTCCTTGAGAGGCCTGAGCTGGGCCTCGCTCTGCGGCCACCCCACCGCACCACCTCGCCCGGGAGCGAACTGGCTGAAGGCAAAGGGAAGATGCGCAGGCCCCACAGGGTGGACTCGGGCTTCCCAAGTATCCCCTGCAATCATGGAGAAACTACTGGTTTAACCGGGGTCCGCCCCGTTTAAGATGAGTCGGTGGGTGGGTGGGTGGGGAGGGGGGCTAGAAGAAAGGACACTCTGGTCCGGAAGAGGTGTTGGGCTCAGGAGAGGGACTCTCAAGGCCTTTGCTTGGACCAGCCCGGAGATGCGGGTAGCCACCTTTCCCCCACAAGGCGCCTTGGTCTTCGGGCTTATTCTTGGCAGTGCAGTGCATCTGGGAAAAGTTGCGGAGCGGTGCGTGTGTGAAGGGGCAGAAGCAGAAGAGGTGCAGGGGCAGGTGCCTCAAGGTGCAGCAGTGGCCCAGACGAGGTCCAGAGGAGAGCAGGTGCTGGCGCGTGCCGTGCTGGGGGAGCATGGAGCACAATCTCGGTTGCGGAGGGCAGGGGGCGTGCAGCAGGAGCCCTTGCCCTCCACCCCCGTACTTCGAGCTCCCGCTGCTGCTCAGGGCCCCAACCCAACGCCTGCCAGCTGCCTGCGTGGCTTCGGGTCCTTGTCCCGTCCGCGAGCCTGGGCTGGGGGCGGGGAGCTGCCAGCCACGTGCCTGCTTCGGAGCTGAAAGCATCCGAGGGACCAAGGCCGAGGAGGCATGGCTCAAGGACTGCGGAAGATTCACCCAACTCTTCCCTTCACTCAGATTCAGGGCTTTAACGCGAGGAAGAGGGGTATGCTAATAATAATACAGAAATCTCGAGCGCTGGCACCGAACTTTAAGTATTTCCAGAGCTTTCAAAGCACTTTCATGTGCCCGATTTTATTTGAATCTTACAAAAACCGTGTGAAGAATTACCGCTATTTCTAAATGGCACTGAGACTGGGAGAGACGTACAACGTTCTACACTGAGTGTTTCTTACATTTACTAATAATATAAAATAATGGAGAGGGAGAGAGAGAAAGAAGACGGGAGATTGGGAGACCCATCCCGCCTTGGCATTAAGACCCCAGATGAGACGCAGGCCCAGGGCTGGGGGCCCAATTGCAAACAAGATCTGTATTCAGTTTTGTCCACTCTGCTGTTTTGTCCTTTGTCCGTTCACTTGAGCCCAGTGTCGTCCTCTTCCCTCCTCGCTCCCAGGACTTAGGCATAGCATTGACCAAGGCGCAGTTGATGGGGGTCTGAGTCCTTCCTGAGAGCGCCCCCCAGAGAAGTCCCTTGGAAGGAAGGGCAATGAGCGACCTGGCGCCCGTCTTTCGAAGCACGACCGACGAGTGCACCTCGGCGCTCATACACAGGTTTGCCTGCCCCAAAGCCAACAAGCGGGCCAAGAAACATGGGCCCGTGCGGTAGGCAAGGAGATGGGCGTGCCCTGAGCTTTCTCTCCCCTCTTAAGGGGCATAGGTGGTGAGGAAACTGAATGTAGTATGTAAGTTGGCTTTGTATTGAGGGAGTGCAGAGCACTTCTCAAGGGGAGGATTGAAATCTTGAAATAAAAAGCCAATAAACAAAACAACTTTCCCTACAACGATTGCTATTAATGGAAAAGGCGTCTAACCTGCTGAATTAAATCGTTCAAAAGAGCCTGTTCATCATCGGGAGCTCCTCTACAAGGAGGGGAAAGAAAATGTGAAAACAAAACCAAAATCGAGAAGCCTCCTTAACCGGCCCCCGCAGTGTCTTGGAGGCCCCTGCCCGACCTGAGAGCCCTCTGCCCTCCCAGCCCCCGGCGTGGAGAGGAGGCTAAAACAGCTAAAGAGAAAACAAAACAACAAAACGTTTACTATCCAAGGGGAAAAGTCGGAGTGGGTCTCCGGATCTGCACCGCACAGGGCTCGGCTCCGTAGTCCACTCTGCTTGGAGGCCCCGGGCCTGGCCAGAGCGGCGCGGCGGATGCCTCCGGCCGGGCTGGGGAGCGCAGCCCACAGTTTCTCCTCTCCAGGCGCCCAAGGACCCTCAAGGCGCGGGGCGCACACTTGAAGCCTGAGAACGCGCAGACAGGAAACCCACTTCCTCCTAAGCAGTTTCTTGCTACCCGGATGAGAGGCGCCCAACTGAAGCAGAATGATCCTCATCTACTAATATCCAGAGTGGCCACAAAGCGACTGGCCATTTATGCCGGCGCTTTGAACAAAGATATTTGGTTACTGCCGGGGGAGCAAGTGCGCTTTTGCATGGTTGAGCTCCGGGTGGAAGCAAGCCTCCACCCAGCCTCCCGCCCGCTCAGCTGCTCACGCCCGGGGACTCGCCCCCTCCCGGCCAGCTCGTCCCGCCAGGATTCAGGCTCAGTTCCACCCGGCAACAGGCGGGCGGGCACTCACGACGCTCCCTGCCCGAGCCCTCTCTGAAGCATCAGGGGGGAAAACACCGTGACCCTGGGCTCGGGTGCTGGGGCTGTGATGTCCTCGGAAAGTCAGCTCCAGTCCCAGAACCCCGCGTGTCCGGGCGATGGGCGAGGGTCGGGGACCCCAGGTTTGTTCGAGGTGGAGCAACTTCAGCGATGGCCCTTCGCGTTAATCCCCCCAGCTTCTCCGCTCGGGCGGCCAGTGGTGTCCTTGCCTTAGCAGGGGATGGGGGTGGGGAAGGGTAGCCGAGTGTGGGTTGGAGGAGGCGTGAAGCAGGGGGCCCTAGCCCTCTGGGAAGACCCTGAGCTGGGGGGAGGGCGGCGCGGGGATCTGGGACAGCCTCTCGGCGGCAGCCGATCCCCTGCTCGGCGCCTCCTCCGCCCGCTGGGATTCTCTCTCGGGTAGGGGGAAAGGGGGCGGGGAGCAGAGGTGTCCTTCTGACGGCGGCAGAAGAGGCAGACAGACTGACAGACACGCAGACCAACAGTGGAGCCCCAGGGTTCGTCCCCTGACTCCCGAGCTCCTTTGGTGGCGACTGGGGCTCGGCGCTGCGAAGCCAGATGTGGTCCGGAGGCGGTGGGAAGGCGCGGGGCTGGGAGGCCGCGGCGGGAGGGAGGACCAGCCCCGGCAGGCTCAGGTGAAAACCCACTCGCCCCTGGCCCACTCCCCGTCCCCGCCCGGGGAACCCCGACCCAACTGGAAAGTGGTTCACTTTGTAACTCCGCAAGTTGGTTGCAAAGCGGCGTTCACCTTCCTTCCTCCCCAACATCCCTCCTCCTCGGCTACTCCCCATCCCACCTCTTGCCCTCCCCTCTCTCGGTTCCCTCCTCCTTTCCCTCCCCCCCCGCCTCCCCCCCCTGCGCGCCACCGCACCCCACAAAAATGGGGGTAGGGGTTCCGGGGGAGGGGGAAAGAAATGCTTTGGGTCGCGTCTCTGCCTCTCTCTCTCTCTCTCTCTGTCTCTCTCTCTTGTCTCTCTCTCCCTCTTTGAGACCTAAAAATCCTGACAAGTGAAACTTAAAGGTGTTTACCTTGTCATCAGCATGTAAGCTAATTATCTCGGGCAAGATGTAGGCTTCTATTGTCTTGTTGCTTTAGCGCTTACGCCCCGCCTCTGGTGGCTGCCTAAAACCTGGCGCCGGGCTAAAACAAACGCGAGGCAGCCCCCGAGCCTCCACTCAAGCCAATTAAGGCGGACTCGGTCCACTCGGTTACGTGTACATCCAACAAGATCGGCGTTAAGGTAACACCAGAATATTTGGCAAAGGGAGAAAAAAAAAAGCAGCTAGGCTTCGCCTTCCCCCTCTCCCTTTTTTTTCCTCCTCTTCCTTCCTCCTCCAGCCGCCGCCGAATCATGTCGATGAGTCCAAAGCACACGACTCCGTTCTCAGTGTCTGACATCTTGAGTCCCCTGGAGGAAAGCTACAAGAAAGTGGGCATGGAGGGCGGCGGCCTCGGGGCTCCGCTGGCGGCTTACAGGCAGGGCCAGGCGGCACCACCGGCCGCCGCCATGCAGCAGCACGCCGTGGGGCACCACGGCGCCGTCACCGCCGCCTACCACATGACGGCTGCGGGGGTGCCCCAGCTCTCGCACTCCGCCGTGGGGGGCTACTGCAACGGCAACCTGGGCAACATGAGCGAGCTGCCGCCGTACCAGGACACCATGCGGAACAGCACCTCGGGCCCCGGATGGTACGGCGCCAACCCGGACCCGCGCTTCCCCGCCAGTAAGTGAGGCCGCCCCACTGCAGGGCCGCGGGTTGAGCGCCGGAGGCGCGGGGAGAGCCGCCGGGAAGGCGCGGCGCCTGCCGGCTGCGCGCTGGGCATCATCAGGGTGGGCGGCCGGGCAGTGGCGCCAACGAGTCGGGCGCAGGATCTCGGGAGTCTTCCCTTGTTGAGCTGAGGGGTCCAAGAAGAGGCACTTGGTAGCTCTGGGGTCCTGAGGGCAGGAGCTGGTATTTGGCGTCTGCCAGATGCGGCCAAGTGGCCGCTCTGCTCCGCGCGGGAGACCTCGGAAGGCGGAGGGAGGTGGCCCCCTAACTAAGAGAGCCGGGACGAGCAGGGCGCGGAGAGGCACGGCCTGGCCGGGAGGGAGGTTGCCCTGCTGGGATGATGCGCTCAGGCCCCTGGCCTGGCCCACTCTCCAGTCTAGGCTTGAGGGAGGGCTTGTGGCTCCAGAGGGGGTTCTAAATGGGCCGGACAAATGCCCTCATTGGGGCTGACCGGAGAGAGCGGCCAAGAGGCAAAGAGTCTGGGGTCTCGGGGTCTCTAGCTTTTCGAAAGCGAACACCTCCCTCTCCTAAGCTCCCAAAGCTGGAGCCTACAGCTAGACCCCAGTTCCTGGCCTGGGCCCAGTTTGCTGCCCGTGGCCCACTAACCGCACAAATCTGGTGGGCTGGGCACGAAAGGAACAGGAGGAACAGTCTTTCTCCACTCTGCTTTTTGGGTGAAGCACCGAGACTGAGGGAGGTAGCCGGGGTTGAGGCGGGGAGCTCTGCAGTAAACTCCTCGACGGCACGGCCTGGGGCAGGCGCTGGCGATCCCGCGGCTGGGCCTCTCAGGGTGGAGGCGGCCTAGGTGAGGAGTGCGCCGTCGGGTCAGGGGCCGGGCCGGCCAAGCGCGCAGAAGGCAGAGGTGGTCTGGTCCGGCCCGGCCCCTGCCGACGCTGTGCGTTTGTCGCTTACAGTCTCCCGCTTCATGGGCCCGGCGAGCGGCATGAACATGAGCGGCATGGGCGGCCTGGGCTCTCTGGGGGACGTGAGCAAGAACATGGCCCCACTACCAAGCGCACCGCGCCGGAAGCGCCGGGTGCTCTTCTCCCAGGCGCAGGTGTACGAGCTGGAGCGACGCTTCAAACAACAGAAGTACCTGTCCGCGCCCGAGCGCGAGCACCTGGCCAGCATGATCCACCTGACGCCCACGCAGGTCAAGATCTGGTTCCAGAACCACCGCTACAAGATGAAGCGCCAAGCCAAGGACAAGGCGGCACAGCAGCAACTGCAGCAGGATAGCGGCGGCGGGGGCGCCGGGTGCCAGCAGCAGCAAGCGCAGCAGCAGTCACCGCGCCGCGTGGCTGTGCCGGTCCTGGTGAAAGACGGCAAACCCTGCCAGGCGGGCGCCCCTGCGCCGGGCGCCGCCAGCCTACAAGGCCACGCGCAGCAGCAGGCGCAGCAGCAGGCGCAGGCCGCTCAGGCGGCGGCAGCAGCTATCTCAGTGGGCAGCGGCGGCCCCGGCCTCGGCGCGCACCCGGGCCACCAGCCGGGCAGCGCGGGCCAGTCTCCGGACCTGGCGCACCACGCCACCAGCCCCGCGGCGCTGCAGGGCCAGGTCTCCAGCCTGTCCCACCTGAACTCCTCGGGCTCGGACTACGGCACCATGTCCTGCTCCACCTTGCTATATGGTCGGACCTGGTGAGAGGACGCCGGGCCGGGCCTAGCCCAGCGCTCTGCCTCATCGCTTCCCCTACTGCCCGCCACACACCACCAACCACCCACTACACCGTGCGCTTCGACTTTTCTAAAGAACCTGTCCCGATAAGACCAAGGGGAAAAACACAACGACCAAACTGCTGGACGTATTTCTTTTCTTTTCTTTTCTTTTTCTAAAATTTGCAGGATTTTTTTTTAAAAAAAGAAAATAAAACAACCAAGCGATCCAATTCTTTAAGGAGTCTTAAACAGAGAAGGACATAACAAGAACCGCTTTGGGGGTGTCTTTTGGGTGATCCTGATGGGTTTCCCACGCTCGGGTGGGGCGCAGTTTGGAGAGGGTTCTACGCTGACATGCCTCTGGACTCTAAAGATCGAAAACTTCACTCTGGGTACACTGTGCCAGCAAAGTGGACTTGCCTGTAAATACCAGGATTTCTTTGAAGGGGCGACGGGGGGGCTGGGGAGAGGAAAAGACTCCTCGACAGATCCCGCTTGCCACTGACACAAAGGAAATGCCCCCTCCTGGCCCCCTCTGGCCACCCAGGCTCAGCTGAGACCGGCCCTGGTTAAAATTGTTTTATGTTTGATGTGAACTTGTAGCTGTAAAACGCTGTCAAAAGTTGGACTAAATGCTTAGTTTTAGTAATCTGTACATTTTGTTGTAAAAAACAAAAACAAAAAACCAGTCCCCGTCCCCAGCCCATCATATTTTTCATGGGCCTTGACAAATCTGTGTATATTATTTGGCAGTTTGGTATTTGCAGCGTCAGTCTTTTTCTGTTGTAACTTATGTAGATATCTGGCTTAAGTATAGTTCCTAAGAAGCTTCTAATAAATTATACAAATTAAAAAGATTCTTTTTCTGATTAAAAACCCCATCTTTTGTTTGGTTTTGATTTGGCTTTTTTGGTGGTAGGGGGTGTGGCTCAACATTGGCCTGATGAGATTCGAATTGTTTGGGGGCTCAAAGGATCCTGAACCAGCTAAGGAGGCCGGGCGCAGAGTCTTTGCCCCACGGGAAGAGGGAGTTTTGTTCTGCCTCTGAATTAAGTAGAACCAAACCTTGAGCAGTCCTGGGACTTGGCAATAGAGAGTAGAAAAGCTAAACTCCTTCCACCAGGAGGAAAAGGGTGAAAAGAAGAGAAAGAGACTAAAGGACTAGTTTTCAAAGCCAGGCTTCTGTTTCTTAAAACCTCAGAAGTATCTACCGTGATCTTATGCAGCTGAGCCAGTGTTTTAAAGCAGCCGGCCTCGGATATTCGTTTTAAATAACCCTGAATGAACGATTATTTTTACTAGACGGATCATGCCTGTAGATTTCAACATTAATTCTTTATTTTGAATCCTCGGCGGAGCCTCCTTGGGACTAGAATTTGGTGGGAGGCTGTTTTCGAAAGCGAGGAAGTTGTTAGGGGTTTCGTTTCTGCTCTAAAACAGTTATCCCCGCACAGGCTGGCCGACGGCGTCTCGTGGCCTCTCCGGCCTTGGGAGGTGTCCGACTGGGCTGCTGGCCTTGGGGACACCCCTGGCAGGACTTTGGGAGCTGGCCTTTCTGCTCTTTGTTCCAAGGTTTCCGTCTCTGGGCTCATGGTCTCCTAAATCTTTGTAGTAAGGAATCTTTCTCCTGTCTCCAACTCTCCACCTCTCCCCGCGCTCCCCCGCCCCCATCCCAGCAAAAACAGAAAACAAAACAAACAAACAAACAAAAAACTTTGACCTCTCTCGCTACCTTTAATTTCTTGGTCTCTTTGGTACCCAGATATAGCTGTTGGGGAAGTCTTAATTGCCCCGGGGAGGCGAGGAAGAAGGAGTGGTTGTGGACAGAGAGAAATTGTCGTCCCTTGATGGGCTGTTGCCCCTTGCGTGTCACCTCTGACAAACCTACAGGAAAAGTGGCCAGGTGGGCTGTAGACAGATGCCCCTCCCAGCACTTTTCTCTAGGCCTGAAAGTGTTTGATTGTGGAGGATTGATTCATATTTGGCATGTACTCATTTATCGCCTGGAATTTCAACTTTCTTTTTTCCCTTCTTGCCTGTCACCACATTTTCTTCCTCTTCTTTGCAGCTCATTCTGACTCCATCTCTCTCTTCCCAGACCCCTACCCTCACCCCCCAGAAATGTGTAAGGAAAATGAGGGGGGGCGCGGAGGGGGTGTGTGCTGGCACCAGCAGTCCTCTCTGTTGACTTCCTGGGGGCTCTTCTCCGTGGCGCCCTGACTGAGGACTAGGATGGACTTCCTCTCTCGGGTTTGGCTGCTGAGATACTGTTTTCAGTATCTAAAAGAGACTCGGAGATTTCGAGAGGGCAGTTGGTTAGATCTAGAGAGTGTGCTAGCTGGGGGAAGTCTCAGCAGGCCTCACGTTTTGGAAAACAAGAAAAAACCCGGGAAGTCTGAACACTTGTATTGGAATGGGCAGCAGTGGTCCTGGGACAGTGTGTGTAGGTAGTTGAGTCACCCAGCTCAGGCCCGGCTTGGCAAGGGAGATGTTAATGCTAAGGTCTGAATTCTGTGGGGTGGGAGCTACCGCTCCACCTGCCCCCATGCCCGACACAAGGGGGGCTGTCCCCCCAACCCACCTCGCCCAGAGCGCCCCGGCCCCGGAGAGTAACAATTTTAGTGAGCTGTGGTACCCTCAGTCTTATCACCCTTGCACTGGTTGGAGTTTCTACCAAATACATTCTTCTCCCTGCCGTCTAGAGTTGGCTTAATTTTGAGGTCTGTTTACTGGTCCCGAGAAGAGGTGAATTCAGCCGGGTCTGCAGATGGAACCGAGACAAACAGGGCCTTGGCCCCTTCTCTCCATCCATCACACGGGGTCCACCAGCTCCGGTCCCTGGCCGCGCATCGCTGTAGCTGCAGGAAGCGGCCCTGGAAGGCAATCTGAAGCGTCCTGGTAGGGAAAAGGGTGCGTGCTGGGTGCAGCGAAAGACCAAAGACGGAGACACACTTCATCCCCACATTCCGGTCAGCCTCTGCGATCTTTGTCTTCTCCAGCAGTGGACCTCCCCTAAGTCTCCAGCGTCTCTGGCCCAGGGAGGTTCTGGTCTCCTCTGATGGAGAATGACTTCTGGTGATGTGTCTGACGCTGAAGTGCCTGGAAGAGCCAGAAGCTTCTCCACGCGCGGGGGCAGCGCAGTTCGCCCCGAGGTCCAGGAGCAGCTGAACGCCGCCACCTAAGCACCCCATCCATCCCTAGGCCCCGATGGCTTCGGGAAGTGGGGGAGATTTTGCAGACAGCACCCCCCCCCCCCTTCCTCCTCTTCCCCACCTCCAACCCCGCCATGTAAACACGAGGACTTTCTCGAGAGCCTTGGAGAGCGGCTCTAGTGGCTTCAGGGCCTGAAACCCCAGGCTTGGCTTGTTTGATGTTTAGCATCCCAAAGCGGCTCCCCACCCCCGCCCCAACCTGGGAACCCGGAGCTGTGGGTCGGAGAGGCAGGAAAGCTGCCCTCTCAGCTGGCCGGGCCAGGGACTGGGCCGGGCTTAGGGGAGGCGACAAGATCGGGAAAGAGATGCTCCGAGCCGGAAAGAAGGGAGCCCGGGCTGCCGCCGCCCCCAACAGGAACAGAAGCGGGTACAGCTGGAGTCCTCAAGCCCAGGAGGTGGGTGGGGGCAGGGGATGCGTCACCAGCCAGGGCACCGGCTCTGGGACTGGGCCGGCACGGTGGGAAGTAGCTCGGGGCCCACGAGCGAAATCAGAGGCAGGCCGGAGCCGGCTCGGCGAGAAACGCTCAGGGCACTTACTCCTGGAGGCGGGGGCGTCCCCGCGCGCTCCAGTCCAAGGGCCTCGCAGGAGGCAGCTCTTCTTCCCACGGCTTAGGGCTTGGCCTTTCTAAGGGCAAGATTGTCTCGGGAGCCTTCCAGGGGATTTTAATCGTCCTGGGGCAGGGGTAGGCCTAGGTCTGGGCTTGAGGTCCCCGATTTTGAGACCTCAGGGAAGAATTCTCATACTTTAGAGGCCGCACACTCTCCGAGCGCGCTCGCGGGCGTTTGGGCGCCGGTGAGGGGCTTTCTCCTGGCGCGAGTGCACAAAAGGTAGCGCGAGTCTCTTCTCAGGCGACCCGGGATAAGAGGAAAGGAGAGCGGGGTTTTCTGACTTCCAACTCATTAGGGACCAGGTAAGGTCAATGCTTTCTCTATTATGGCTTTATCTTAAAAGCGGGTCAATTTAAGATAAGGGGGGGAAAAATCCAGGATCTGTGTGAACCATGCTGATAAAGACTGACCCCTTTCCTGAACTAAAAGCAAGCCAGGCAGACATTCATTTTCTTTAAACAAGAGAGCTGTGAAAAGCTGCCTTGACTTCTGATCTAACGTCCCCAGTCTCTCTAGACATCGCTTTCCCTCCCCCCCCCCCAATTATTGGTGTGTGTGTGTGGAGTGGGGAGCCAGGTGATCGAGGATATTGTTTGCGGAGAACTAGAAAGCCGGTTGGGAAATGTGAATCTAAGATGATGTGGCTCTTAGGCATGGTTTGCTGGCTTGTTTGTTTCAAATGCTGCTGTCTTTTAGAATGGATGGAAAGCAACAGACTTGAGTATTGGGAGGGATGAGCCTGAATGTGTTCCTTGATCGGTTCCCTATTAGGAGATGCTGGGTACCACCTTCCTCTGGCCCTCCCTGCCTTCCTGACTGGTGTGCTTGTGGTTGTGCAATTGTGTTCTGTGGCTTCAGGCCACCCTCCGTGGGGCCCAATTTGGGCTTATGCCTCAACTTGGAGCACAGAAAGTTTCCTGGTGCCTCTTTGGCCAGTAACTTCAGGAAAAAGCGTCCTATCCCCCAATCACCCTCTGCGGCAAGCTTGTCCATCCAAGTGGCTGAAGGAATTGGGTGTTGTTGGGAGTAGAGGAAAGAATTCTTTATTGAAGGGGAGAGCCAAGGTCTGAATGTCACCTCCCCTCCATGTAGTTGTATTTCTAAACTTTCCTTGATGGTTCTCAAAGAAACGGAGGAGGAAGAGGCTCAGCATCTCGAGAGCACAGCTTCTGCCTCATCTGAAGCCACAGCTGAAGTGGCTGGCTGTACTTCTCTCTGATAGTGACCTAATGCCCTACTTGGAGGGCATCTAGGCACAGCCCCAGGATCCTCATTTGATAATGTTTCCCATTTTGTCTCTGCTTCCTAAACACGTATGGTGTTTGTTATTAGTTGAGTTGTAACAAAGTTTCGGAAAGGGTGAGATTTAAATTGACTTTCCCGTTTTATTTCTTTTTTAGTTATTTGCAGGACACTGTAGTGTAAATTAGTCACCGTTAATGTTCTGCTTGAAATGAGAACCAACATAAAAAAAATCACAGGCAATAACAGGCTTTGTTATAGAGGGCTCTTTTTTCCAATACAATATTCACATCTGATTCTGCCCACTCTGTATGTAGGTGTAAGAGGTTGCATACAGACACCTGTCTGTGTGTGTATTATAGAAATATATACACATATGTATCTAATATATCTATTTCATTAAGATATTCAAAAAGAAAAAATTAATATAGGATTCTCTTAGTAGGGGATCTTACAGAACCTGTTAGATGCAAGAAAGTTGAATGCATTTACTACCTCAAGTAAGCTGTCACATGAAACTGAGTTTTCCTTAAGAAAATCAAGTAAACGAAAACCTTTAGTTTTTCCCACTTTAAATTGGAATATTAATTTATTTTCATATGAAACTCTAGAGAACTAATTATGTTTGGGGAAAATATTAAAATTTGTCCTTAAAGAAAATGAACTTGTTGCCTGAGACACACAGCTGTACATGAGACTTCTTGAAGCAATCTACAACAAAAATTGTGGTCATGTGCTGCACCTACATTACCCACTAGTAGAACTCGTTAGTATGAACACCGTTTCCAGCTAACAAAAACAAACGGAAGTGTTGCTGCCCCTTGTTTGTAGCAAGTGTCCCCCCTGTTCTGGCCTTCACAGAGCAGTGGAAATAAAAGGGCAGGTCTGAGTGTAGTCTGACAAGAAGAAAAAGACAAACTTTCCCTCTTCCTTCCCCCCATTTTGTACATTTCCCGGAATCCTGTCTTTGATTGCTACATGAAATTGTCAGTAACACCAGGCTGTTGGTGGAGTGTTAAACATTGCATTTCTAGGGTTTCTGGTGATTGTTGACAATGTCATTTCTACAAAAGATGTCGGGGCCTGAAAAGTGTACTTGGATACCCTTTTCCAGTTGCTATGTCCTGGAGCAATTCTGTGGAAAATCACCCAGAACGGCCTGGCCTCCACCTTACCTAGCATTCTCCCTCCCAATGTTGCTCTGTGAAGGTGTCCAAAGCTCTAGGAAAACAAGGGTTTATTTGGTCTGAGTGTGACCGATTTACCTGATCTCTCAGGCACACACAAGGCTGAGTGCGGGCCTCGCAGATGTAAACCTGGGAATTACCTTAATGACGCGAAGACGACTAAGAGCTGGCTCCTCTAACCTAGGAGACCAGGTCAACGGTTTAACAAATCTGGCTATGTGTATAGAGGGAACACCGCAAGTTAGGGTCCCTTCAGGTGCCTGCAGAGCACCAGGTTTCTAAACAGACTTTTTCAGACAGGATTTTTCGGAGGAGACTCTGAAGCCTAGAGGATTAAACCTCTCTCTCCCCTCCTGGCCACTCAATGGTGCCTTGAGGTCTGCAAGGCACTGTTTTCTGGGTGGAGTCTAAGGGGGTCGGTGGTTCTGGCCAGTGATGGCGTCTTCCTTCCCTTGTGAGTGTGCTTCAGATAGAATTGCAACTCTTGCACCACGGGTGTGCACAGAGCACACATCCCTGCCTCTGGCCAGGGCAAACAGAAGTTGTAGCCAGTTCATTACTACTCGCCAACCTGCAATAGTCACCGAAATGTTGGTTACTGCTCCCTGGCAGGACTGCTGAGGCTGGCGCCAGTGTTGTAAATTTTGGAAGTGCTGCAGTGTATCATACCTACAACTCACGCAGTTGGTAAAACTCAGATAGCCGTCTGCATGTCACTTTGGCTTCATGTTGAAATCAAATGGGAGAGCCGTTGGAAATATTTAACAAAAGCCAACTTACCCACAGCCATAATCTAGCACAGGATGGGGGGTAAAGAGAAAATCTTTGACAAAGATGGTGCCATACAAGGACCATCATGCATCCGTAAGAGTTGACATTAACCTTCCGGTGTGAACTGTTTTCTAAGAACTACAATGCCACGCCAACCCAAAATTAGTTGTTGAAAATTCTCGACATGGCTAAATACTTAGATTCTGTTGGTTGGGTGTCTGTGGAAGCTGGGGGTTTGTGTGTTTGTGGTTCCGTTCACTGGTAAGACAAGAGAGGAAAAGAGAGGAGAGTGGAAAAGAGGAGAGGGGAGGGGAGAGGAACAACTGTGCCCAGTGGAAGTGTGTGAGGTTCTGTTGTTGTTTGTGACAGCTGAGTCTCTCCCCAGTTAGAGCTAGCTGGTCTTTAGGTCGAAGCGTTGGGGCCGGGTGGATGAGTGAGTGTATGGTGTCTGGTGTTTAGGGGTGATGCTAGTAAGGAGGGCTGGGGGGGGCAGAATGGGAGGAAGCGTGTGTACCATGTCTTTTCGTTGGGCCAGTAACACAGTGGCAACGTAATTATCCAGCTTAAACATGCTCAAATGGCAAAAAGTTGCAAAATAGATGACCTCCCTGAGAAGAGAGGGAGCTGGTTACAGAGGTCTGCAGCCATCATCCTTTTTTCAATACATTTTAAACAAGAGGATCTAGCAAGTGATTCCGATTCAATACACATAATCAGTTTGCAAGTCTTATTTCCATTTGAAAACAGGGCCATTTGCAATCATAAGAGCTGGACACGCTGAAAGATCCAGCGCGCTTTCCGAGTAGATGATGGGTGACAGAATCGGCAGGCGAGCACTAAATATTTTCTTCTAGCCTCAGACCGTATGCATCAGCCTTCAGTCCCGATGTATTTTAAATCGAATATTCCCGTTGAATATATAACTTAATTGCGTAGAAAATCGAGACTCAATGATTGGAGGGGGAAAAAGCCGGCAAGAAAGGTGAGAGAAACCGTGTTAGTTCTTTTCCCAGGTGCTGGTTAACAGTTATTTAGTGAAGAGCACACGGATAAAAGGTTTGATGAAAAATTCAAGCTTGTTTTTAAAGTTAGGGCTGCCAGAAGAGGTTGTCTGGGGCTAAAATTCGAGGGTTAGAGCCGCGAAGCCCTGCGCGGGTGCGGCGGGGGCCAGCGGGGCGTCTGCGGGGCGGGGGCGGTGAGCTGCCACCGAAGCCCAGGGGGCTGCTCTGCGGCCTCCAGCCTCACCGCCAGAGGCCTGAGACCCTCTCCCGGCCCCGCGGTTTCATATTGGCTGCCAGGGGTCTCAGCTAGAAGTGTGGGCACTTAAAATCTTGATCTATTTTAAGGTCTCTCGTAGAAAGTTTTGGTTTCCAGGATCAAGAGAAGCAACTGTCCGCGACCTCCCCATTCCCGCCGGCGGCCTCAGCTCTCCCCACCCCCTCGGCCTCCCCTCCAACCCGGGTCCGAGGCCTCCCCCCGCCCACCTGCGGCCTCCCCACCCCCCAGCGCCCAGCCCGAGGCCTCAGTTTCTCCTCCCACCCAGCCTCGTCCCCCACCACCCCCAAACCAGCGGTGACTGTCCACCCGGTTCCTAGCTGGGGAGAGGAGCAACCTCCGCTCCGCGCTGCCTGCCCACCCGGCCCCCAGCCGCTTCTGGAAACCTCCCCAAGAGGTCTGGTGTGTGGCTGAGTAGAAATTTCCCCTGAATTTTGACCCCAGATTATATAGTGAATATATTAGCTCACCGGGTCACGACGATGATCCAAACCCTAATCTGAAGGGATTTTTTAAACGATCTTAAAACACCACCTTTCTTTGAACAAATAAAATCAAACAAAGCCAGCGAACTGCCGCTGTTTTCCCTGATGAGTGTTCCTAAGGAAAAGAGAGATTCCGTCTCTGCCCAGATACCAACATCTAACGAACTTTCTAGTAGGCTGAAACTCAATCTAATAATAACATGTGCGTAATGTCGATTCCATTTTTATTTCGAAAGGAGATAATTTATGAACTTCCTCAAGTTGGGGTGCCTCTTAGGCAGGTGTTGTGGTTTTAGATGTCCTTGCAAAGCATTTTCACCTCTGGGAAGATCTCAGGAGAACCAATAGACGGAGCGGGGGCAAGTGGGGAGATTCTGCACAGGTCCTGCTGGCTTTACTCAGTTTTCTGCAAAACTCATCCTAAAAGCCCTGGTGTTCTTTTTAACAGATGTCAAATTACAGGGACCACAAAGATCTAAAGACATCCTTCACACATACACACACCAGCTGTAACCTCTCTGTTTGTTTGTTTTCCTCTCTAGGACCCATTTTGTGGATAAGCTAGAGTGGTCCTGAGGCACAGGTCCACCCTCAGCCAAGGGGTGGGAGCAGGTCAGGCCTCCTACAACGGGGAGCCTCCACACTCCCTATTTCTGCAAAGCGGGAGGACAGAACTCCAACAACTGACAGGAGGTGAGGGTGAGGCTGGACCAGTAGGACCCAATCTGCTAGGGTGTAGGGGAGCTAGCTCGTCCACCTGAGGGCAGGGCCCCAGGCTAGGCTCGTCTGGGTGGTCAGAGGGGGTGCACAGGAATGTGTCCCGCAAAGAATCAGAGAGCCAGAGCAGGCTCCCGGGGAAGGAAGTTTCAGCCACCTAACAGCCCCATAGCGATATGGTGACTACATAACCATTTCTAGGAGTGCCGGTTGAATTGTGTTGATTCCTTCCCACCCTCGTGGACCTCCCTGGGGACCAAGCATACACAGGCTTAGGATTGCTGGCCCGCCTTCAGCAGCAATCCTAGTCTGGGGGAAGAAACTTCAACCTGCCTTACTCAGGAAGTTCTGTCCCTGACTCCCAAGGCTGATGTGGGAGACCCTCATTAGGACCCAAAGATCACGTGCAGAAGCATCATATTCTTGTATTTATAGCCCAAAGTGACTTCACTATCTCCTTTTCATTTGTTTCCTCATCCTCCTCGTTTTCTATTTTTTCATTTCAATGCCTACATTTTACTTGCTTACTTGTCCAATTCCAGCCTCATAGCTGCAGTATTACTTCGTAGGCAATTCGGTATCATTTTCCTAATGTCAGAACTAAAAAGAAAAGCAGATAAAGTGGATGCGCTAAGCCATAGAGAATGAAAGCCAGCAAGGCCCGTATGCGAGGCCAGTTGGGGGGTAAGAAGACCAGAGAACCGCCAAGGTCAGCCTATCAGAGGACTAGTGAGAAAAATGAGGAAAGCAAAGAGAGGCAGCAGCACAGAGAAATTCAATTAATGTCAGTAGATGGGAAGAAAGGAATACAGCCCCGACCTAAGGCGTACGCCTGGCCTGGGCAGGCAGAGAACGGGCTGAAGAGGAAACATGTCTGTGTGTGCTGGTCCGTCTTTGAGCTGAGGGGCGAATCTAGCCACCCCTTCCTTCCCTCCTGCCAGACCTTAAGAAAAGGGACTTTATGCTAGAGCCAATTAAAGGGCTATGGAGCTGAGGGACCAGGGACTGGAGTTCGCCTCCCAAATTCCAGCCTGGTCAGCTCCGGGCTCTTTACCCCGGGGAGGAGCGAATTCCTGGGAACCTGATGGCGGCGGTGGGGAGGACGGTGGTAGAGGGCGGAACCACCCGGTGAGGAAATAGTGGCTTCTGGAAACTTCCGTGGAAACATACAAAAACCCGTTCCTTCACACAAGTGCCCCAACCCTCCTCTCTGCAGTTGGAGAAGGGACTTTAGAAAAATTGGTCTTTGCCGACCCTGACTGTTGGACAGCGCCCCCTTTCGTCCCTGTCGGCGCGGCCTCGAAGGAGGCGCCACGTGGAGGGAGTCCCAGCCGCCTGGGAAAAAGGCAGGGCGATTCCGCTGCGACTCGGAGCCGAGCCCGCCCCGCAGCCCTCACCTTCGGGTCCTGAGCCGCTTCCTCTGGTGGAAGGCGGGTCCCCAGGGGGCGACCGGTTCCCCGCGACCCTGGAGGACGCGCTGCGGACAGAACCGCGTCGGTGCTGGAGATCCCTTCGCAGAGCCGGGCGCGCTCCCCACGCCCTCCCCGGGCCCGCCCGGCTCTGCGGGGCACCCGCAGCCTCTGAGCCGCGGCCCGGGAGGAGGCCAGGGCTTGCCCCGCCGCCGGGGTCTCTGCCCCTGGGAGGAGGGGGAGGAAATCCCCACCCCCCAACTTTCAACGACCGACCAGTCATCCCCTCCTACCCTCGCCCAGCCTGCTTGCAGCCTTCTCCCAGGGGTCTGAATCCTCGGGGCCCTTCCTTTTTGAAGGGTCTCGCGCACACTGTGATATATTTTAGCTGCAACATATTAACCCTTTTAATACCCTAGCATGACACTGTTAGTGAGGACCTCATGTGGTTGGTGACCGCGGAAGGGCACATTTGAGACTCTTCCCCGCCATTGAGGCATAGGCTCCCCTCCCCACCCGTGAGGCTGAGGAGAGGGACCCAGGCCGAGCGGCGGCCCGTCGGGGCGGAGGGCGGCCGCCCAGCCTTCCCGCCGTCGGCACCCACCGCTTGGCCCCAGCGGCCAGAGGCATCCCGCATCTCGGTCCCCTCGGCGACTCCGCCGTCGGGGCTTTTTCCGGAAAGGATGAGGCATCGCAGAGCAAAGGCAAGCAAGCCGGCTCCAGACTCCCAGGTCCTCCTTCCTGGACCCGCGCGCTCGGCCTCCCTCCCCCGTTAATGTTCTTCATTAATTTCGGAGGCAAAGATGTCCAAGTTTGGGGGGAATTCGTTTCATCTCTCCTAAATTCAGAAACGGAGTCTTCAAAAGTCTTAATGTACGTGTTTAGTTTTTTTCTAGCATTCAAATGAATGCGAAGCCACGGATCGAATCCCGTCACTCATTTGGGGTTAGCTTCTCCCGATATTTCACACGGAAAACAAAACTGGGTCCCTCTTATTTGTACTTGTCCTTAACCTTTGCGGCAACTGCTGTAGATGCGGCTCTATCCATTCTCTAATAGATTTTTACCAGGGGCTGGTGACAGAGAACTGATTTCTTTTCTATTAGGGTTTAGCACATCTTTGTTGAAGGCCTGTAGAATGACCAGGGATTAGATTTGCATCTCTTAGACGCCCTGTGTGGTCTTTGTGCGAAGCTTGTAACTGTTAAAAATGACTTGTTAGGAAGCGTGTGGGCTCTCATCGCTCTCTTTTTGACAGAATGATTGTGAAATTCAGATTGGCCCTGTAGGATTTAGCCCGCAGATTCCACCTGAACTCGAAGCAATTAGACCCTAATCTCACTGCAATCATATTTGAGTTAGGATTTGTTGCACATTGTTTACTTCAGTTAAAAGTAGTGGAATATATATATATATATATTTTTTTTTTTTTTTCTCTAGCTTTTAAAGTGAAATCTCCAGGCGTAAAACCTCAGGACTTCTTAGAAACGGTTTTGGTGGAGATGGGGATTTCTTTTCGGTACGGTTTCCTCCCAGTCTTCCCGCCCGCCCCTCCCCCATTTAAATAACTCTTCTTTCTTCCCCTGTGGCCACGCTAATGCCCGGAGTATCTTCTCAGGGGCTGAATTCAGGTCTCCTGGGAAGAACCGCTTGGAGATGACTCCCTGCTTCCAGGGGCTCCCAAACTCCGGCGTCCCCAAGTCCCCGACTGGGCTCCGCCGTCCCGCTGGAGCGCGGAGCTTGCCCACCCTCGCTGGCTGGCGGGCTAGTCCCCGAGTGAGCTCCGTGCAGCGGGCGCTGGTCGGGTCGGGGGTCCGGCTTCGCGCGGCTGAGCAGACGCTTCTAAGGCGCCCGCTCGGCCGCACGGCGACTGCGAGGCGGCGCGCGTACTGCGACCGCCACCTGGGTCCGGAGCTGCACCCGGGACCCACTGCGGCCCCTTGGCGCCAGGACGTGGGGGGAGGGAGGGTGGTCTCCTCCGCGCCTCTACCGGCCCGGCGGGCGTGGGGCCTCGCGGCCTGGCTACGGCCAACGTCTAGGCCCGAAGCGCCCGGGGCGGCCTCCAGCCTCTCCTCGCCGGGCCCCGGCCCAGAGCGCGGGGCTCCGGGCGTCCCCCTGCCGGGCCGTCAGGCTCTCGGCGATTCTCAGGGCATTTCACCCCGCCGCGGTTCCCAAAGGGTCACCTGCTGTTACTGACTGTCAAATCAGGTCACCTTCGTGGCATTTCTTGATCTGTGGTGACTTTATCGCCTTCGTTTATTTATCCAATGCGACTTTGTCACTTTATTTCCTCAGAACATCTCATTTGGGAGACACATGACAATGACCCCGGGTTATCGGGATTTTTCTACTTTGATTCACAACCACTTATTTGCTCCCAGTGAGTCTGATTCGGTTCCCTGACTGCTTCACCTTTCTTAGCACTATCGAGCGAGCCAACGATGTAAACAAAAATTTTCTAGCATGGAGGACCTCAATGCCATATATTTGCGGGGGGAAAGAGGGAGGTACCACTTTTGAAACTTCCCAATAAACTTTTTAATAGCAAGTGCTCTCGTTGTCACTTGTCTCAGAAAAAAAAAAATTAAAATGTTCTTTGTACTTGATTCCACAGCAAGGAAGGAAAGCCAGCCTACAACCTAATTCTGCCTTTGTAACTAAAACATTTGAAATGAAGAGAAAGTACTTTGCTGACACTACTTATATAAATGTGAGCAGTGCTAGCTGCTTTAAGCAAGTGATGTTCTCTTCCAGTATTTTCTGCAGTGGAGTCTATTTTAAAGAGGCTCATCTCTTTGGATAATTCTTATAGCTAATTATTCTTAACTTTATTAAGAATTCTTAAGGGTTCAAAGGAATAAAGGAGATTCTGTCTTGGATGGGGGGAGGTGGGAATGTGGTCTTGGGGGTGGGGAGGAGGGGGGGGCAACACTGTGATAATCTCTTTGAGATCTACCAGAAGTCTTGATCTATTGATTGAGGATCGCTGCTCTAAATGAGTCCTGTGTGCAGTTTAGTGCAGTTTTTCATTTGTGAATAGGGACTGTATCAAAATCCTAGTGCAACCATGACAATTGGGTAATCACACACAAGGCATCTTTGCTAATGGAGAGATTCTGTAAATATGTTTCTAGTGAATACACAGATAACAGTCACAGTGGAAGGGTCAGGTGCCACAAATCATAGATTACTCTGCCAAGGGTTGCCCGCCATCTGAGGCTTAGGAAGGACGTTAACTGCCTTTGCACTCTCAGAATACCCTCCTCAGTTTGTGATTTCACTTACTTGACCCTACTTCTGTTATTAAAAAGCTGGCAGGCGCAATCAAGGGCAAGCAGGTTGGCTACCTACCCTTCTGGCAGCTCTCCAATATTCCCATTTAGCTGCCAGGAGACAAGGAGAGGGGTGAATCAGTCCTGTAAGCCTGCAGTAGCTAGAAGGTACCAGGAAAACTTTAGTGGCAGCAGGCGGATCCACCTATCGGCCCTGTTTCTAAATTCTTCACTTCATATATGTAATAAATTACTCTGGGGAATTCACTCATAGGAAGGTCAGGGAGGGGAATGATAAGAAGTGACTTAGGGAGGGGAACTCTCAAGCAGTTTCTTTGGATAGTAAGTTGTAAGTGCATTACTTGACAGCTCCAATTTTGAAAACTGCCACAAACAGAAATACGATTTTCATTGCTAACAGGGAGCAACAATCAGGAAAAATGTCCCTTATCAGATAGGAGTAGGGAAAAATTAAGAGCTTTTAATGAAATTTGGAGGATTATCACTTCCTGTCCATAGAACAAACCTCTGGCCTTTCACATTTGCTTTAATAGAGAAATTGGTGCTAATTTGTTAAGATTTAGGTACTCAGCTTTCAGGGAAATGTGGATTTGAAATATATAAAAATAATTTTTTCCTATCTTAAACTGAAACAAGCAGGTATTTGGCATACAAGAACATTGCAAAAGCAAAATACATCTCTCGCTAGTATTAGCATTCTTTCCTTGGAGATGTAAAATCTAGGAGTATATAACATGAAAGAATCATAAGCGTGAAACAAGACTTTCTAAGTTCCCTTTGTCGGCAGGATAGGCCCTTTTCTCATACTCTTACATTGGAAGTGGCTCTGGGATCTAGAATGAACTATCATGACTGACGATAAAGCCATCACTTTTGCCAGTGGGTACCATGAGAAGTAAACTGACTTCATTAATGAAGTCTTCTCCGGGGGATTTGTTTGTGTGAGAGGACTTATAGCACTTTTTGAACAGGAAAGAAAAGTACAATTCACTGAAGTATGAGTGTTCAGGATGGCTAGAAAAGTGTATTTTTGGAAGAATATTATATTTCTAATATGTCAGGTGGTCTCTAGATGTAAGATATTTAAAAAACTAATTTTTTTCAAAATTAGACTATCATTACATTAGCGTATTCTTAAAGAATGGAGATAGACATTACTCATCTACATTACCAAAGGGGAAAAATATTTAAAAACCAGATGACAGACCAGCCTTATAATTTAAACAATACTGAATGGTGAACAATCTTCCAAGTTCATTTAAGCAGGAATAGGGAGAGAATCTCTATAAAAGTGAATAAAAAAGATCTTATTGTACCGATATGCCTAATCCCCCATTTTATTAGCTTATAATGCAAATCATTACTTGTTCTCGCTCCTAAGAGCCATTTTAATGTAATGGATTCATTTCAGACCCTCAAGAAAACCAAAGACTATGTCTTTTTATAAGTTTATGAGGAACTTTCAACTGGTCCCACCCAAGTTGAAGACGTAGGTATATTTTTTTCTTGCTTTTTAAGTTAAAAGTTGGAATTTATGCTGATGAACATTTTCCATCTTGACTAACACTTGCTGCCAGAGAAGTTTTTCTCTCAAGAAAACAGATATCAAGTGGACAAAAGGAGATTTCAAGCCTCTGTGATTTGATAGTAGTCACATTTCACATTCTTAAATTTAGAGCTGTAAACAACCATATTGGTTTTCTTCCTTTTGTATATCTGCTGTTAGTCAATACCTGTGTACTGACTGGCACATAATAGTTGTTTAGTAAGTTTGCTGAATGAATAAATTTATGAAACTCACTATTTCCCTGACTGTAATCTTTTTCTGATATATGAAAATGTAAAGATAAAGGAGTATTATTAACATGTTTCTTTTCTTTTTAAAAATGTGAACAAAATATTGTTAAGATTCTATGTGGGTTTGACTCAGAATGACAGAAGAGTGTCCCCATTCTATGTCAGTTAGCAAGAGAGGAATCTCTGGCTCACATTTCTCTGCCTATTCAAATGAAAACTGTTTTAGGTAATGCTGTAATGTTTAAAACAAACAAAAAAACCCCGAAGCTTAGATGTAGCACAAAATGAACCCTAAAAATTAATGACTTGGAAAATCCACAGAGTTAATCTCTTTTTTACTACATTCCAGATTTAAACTTTCTATGGCACACCCACCATTCAAGACCTTTAAAATTCTAAAGGGTAGCCATCTTCTGAAGTGGTGAGGGGACCAGGAGGTCACAAATCCTATCATTCGTTAAAGGGTGGGGATAGGAAATTGCCAGTGTGGTCTCACCTACTAGAAATTGTGTTGATTGTTAATAATAATGCCGCAGAGGGCTGCTCTATGGAAGGTCGCTGATGGCCAAGGGGAATCCATGATGCAGGTACAATGGCTACTGTTGCTGTATTCCCCACTTCTTTCTTTAGTGAGCACCCCTCACATGTGTGTAGGGACTGTAGCTTTGGGGCAGAATGGAACCTTGGAGTGATGTCATTGGGGGAGGGATAATCAAAAGATTGGAAGTAGCTTCAGAGTTGGGAGGCCCTGTGACTTTTATTGGCCCGAACAGCTACTAGAGCTTCTCTTCATTGATTTGGGGCCTGCTCAAGATGATATACATGTTAAGGGAACACTGTACTGGCAAATTCTTTTCTATTTTGAATATGGAGCCCTTCATCAATGACTGGGAGGGTATTATTTCAAGAGGAAAATGTGTGTTTATGTACCAAGGACATCCCCCGCTTCAGCTGAGCTGTCCTAGAAGACATTTGCATGTCGACAGCATTTTCTCAGCAAGATGAGGAAAACTGGAAGGAGTTAAACCATAATAGAACCCCAAATAAGCTGACCCTTAAATCTAAATTCCATTTGTTTCAGACTAAAAATCTTTTAAAGCACTCACTTGGCACGAAGATACTCACTTGGCACGAAGATTACTTCCAGTTTATATCCAAACACGCATTTTCATTTTTAGTGGGTTACAGGTTATCCTTCAACTTGTGTTTCTAATGAGAAATGGAGTCACAAAAGGAACTGTTCTTTACCAACTGTTCTATACCATGTCTGGAATAATGGTGACCCACTCTTGACCCAAGAATTCTCCTCTTGATTCCCAGTTAGATAGGAGTTGGAATTTCGTCACCACCTTCATACCAAAGTCAACTTTCTACGGTGAGAGGGTGATTATAAAATTGTGCTTAGAGCAAACAGTTGATAGAAACCAAAAACAGAGGTTGACACAAATATCCTGTTGTCAGTGTACATCCAGTTTAGACATTATATAGAAGAACTAGGGGATATCACCCTAAGACTTAAAGATTTTGTGATAAGAAAAAAAATATGGTGGTCTATTTATTGATTTTTTTCATTCAGTCAGTAAACATTCACTGAGTGCTTACACCAGGCAAAGTACTAGGCATGGAGAAAGAGCAGTGCCTCTGACCTCAAAAACAATGTGTCTGGGGAAACAGTCATGTATATAGGCAGAGTTCAATGCAATGAGTGGAGTAATGTGAGCTCTGTGCAAAATGCAGCAGTATCCCATGGGAAGAAGCATGTATATTTGGCAGGAGGAGAAAAGGTAATGCGCTGACTTTTGAAGGAAGAGCAGAGCTTGTCAGGCATTCCAGGTGGAGGAAACAGCATGTGCAAAGGTCTGGAGGCGAGGAGGAGCATACTGTGTTTAGGGGGTCATACTCAGTTTGTATTCTCGAAGCAGAAAGTGTAAAGAGAGGGTTAGGAGTAAAACTGAAGGGGTGGTACTGGCGAAATGTTTTGAAGACCCTTGAAGGCCAGACTAAGAACTGTAGATTTATCTTGTAGCACATGGAAAGCCATAGAAAAAATTCAAACATAATCAGATGTGCATTTTAGAAAGACCATGTTGTCAGCAGACTGGGCAATGGATTGGAAGTGGGGACAAATTGGCAACAGTGAGACAATATGGTGGTTGTTTTTACCTGCCTGCTTGGTATAAGAGTGCTAAAGAGAACTACCTTTCACTAAATAGATACAAATCCTCAAACCCTGGCAAGAATAAAGGCATAAAGATAGCTTCCAAAGAGGCATCTTTTAAAGAAAAATGACTATTGACACTGGGTAAAGGTCGTTGGTTAATTTTGTATGCCCTGTGTATACATTTTAGGGTCAAGGATACGTTGCTCATTGTTTTACTTAGTTGTATGTTTGGCATCCACCTGAGCTGCCGTTTCTGTTACTGTGTTGGAAGACTGGGTGGGGTTGTAGAAATTGTGCTACTAATTGTGTCTCTAGTTTAGCTTTACCTCCTAGTCTTTGTAAGACCTTGAGGGTGTCACATTACCTCTTTGGGCTTCAGTTTTCTTAGTTTCTCAGTTTCTGTGCCCTTATGAGGGGCACAGCATAAGTTGTTTGTAATGCCACTGTATTTATATTGTTCTATGACTTGTGACTCTGTTTGCACTTACTAACCTCTCCTAATGTTTATTTCTTACTTCATCTGAATGATTTTTCACAATTTTAAGAGGGACAGAAATGTTTGGAAGATAATTCCAGATGTGTTATTTAGGGCAAAATTCTGTTTTTTGGGTTTTTTTTGCCGTACGCGGGCCTCTCACTGTTGTGGCCTCTCCTGTTGCGGAGCACAGGCTCAGCGGCCATGGCTCACGGGCCCAGCCGCTCCGCGGCATGTGGGATCCTCCCGGACCGGGTCATGAACCCATGTCCCCTGCATCGGCAGGCGGACTCTCAACCACTGTGCCACCAGGGAAGCCGCAAAATTCTGTTTTTATTGCACTACTTTTAACACAATTAGCCTTCCTCCTGGAAGTAGCAGGATATTGGTAGCCGTTTTGAAACTGTGGCCTTTCTGCTCAAATGAGTCACTTTTTATCCTCATATGAACAAAAAGATGACTGTTTAATCACTTTCAAAGTCTACTAGGTTAAGTTGATAATTTAGCTCTGATTTTTAGGTTGTGGATTTTCCTTTCCAAAATGATTTGTTTCTCGGGTCAGATAATTGTATATTCATTCTCAGAAAGCTAACGTATGGATAAAATCGTGGCCCTTAAAATTATAGAAAATGTACTGCTTCTAATAATACTTTCCTTATTTTAAATTCCTCATTTCCTTGGAAACTTTCTGTTATTTAATGCTCTTTCTTTTCACTTAAGGGCCTGTTTACATTAGTAATACATCTTCCAGAGCTCTGGGAGTTCATAGGGTTTGTACCTACAAAACAGCACAGCACTGTTTCTGTGCTTCAGAGACGTGCAGGGGTCCCAGGGCAAATCAAAATGTTTTTAAATGTATGACATGTGTGAAGTTGATGAAAATTCATGACTTCTCTCTGTCAGGGCTGCTTGAGCTTAAGTCATCAGAGAAAGGTGAGTGTAAAGAATTTTATTTAATACTTTTAATTCTGGAATCCTTCCCATTCCTTGTGATTCCACGTTTTAGTTCTGTTCTATTTAGTAGACTGATTACGAAAATAAAAAAAAAATAAAAAGTTAGCAGCATGCTCTAAATTGGTTTTCAGAATTTCCTGCTTAAACAATCACTCAGATGTATAACTTTTTTTTTTTTAGATGTATAACTTTTAAAGAGGAATTGAAATGTGGTTTGAGAATGTAATCACGTGCTATAGAACATGCAAAATACATGTGAAAGACCACACGAGTGCTGTTAATTTAACTGATTATACTTTATGCTTTAGAAATATTTTCAAATTTATCTTTTAAAATTGAAAGGAAAATATTGCAAGAAAATTTTAAGAGACAAAAAATCCAAAATGCTTTTGATATTGAGATCAGCTGTTTTTAAGTAAAAATCCATTCAAAGCAAAATAAAAGGCATTGTGTAGTGTGTGCTGGCTAAAACTGAGAACACAAGAGCATTGCAGTTAATTAGAACCAATCAACAGGATGCTTTGCAACATTTCTCACATCAGTGCACCATCTGATCTTCATAATACAAATTTCCCACAGCCTTGATGCAAAAAGGACTAGAAATAAATATTTGAGTCATTAAAATATATGATGTAGTTCAGTTGCTTTTTTCAATAGTTATTTTTAGGTCATTGTTATGAAAATAAGATTTTGAAAATCCCCACATGTTTTTCTATATGTGTTTTAGGGGGATAATCTTAGTTACATTTTTTTGGTTTTAATTTTATACGTGTTTGAACATGAGAAAAAAATATCAAATTTTGAAAATAAAACTTAAAGCATGAATTTCAGTTTTTATATGATTTATGTATGATTACTGTACTTTTGAAAGATAACCGGGCTTTTCCTGGACTGTTGAGCCATTATATTTTGAGTGATTAATTACAAATAATGAAGTACTACATCATTAACAGGATACTGAACTAAGTTAATTGCATTATCATTTATATCATATATGTCTTAAAAGAATACACGATACTTAACACTATTATATTTCTACAGTTTATTCAATGCTTGGTTCTACTCAGAAGTTTTACTTTAGTTTCATTTATTATACATCAGGAATTGTTCTACGAGGACAAAAATATGGCTTTTGCCATATTTTCATGAAGTTCATAGTTTGTTCATTATAAACAGCATTTGTTTTCCTTTTCTTTGCCCCCTGCATCCTGTATTTTATTTTATTTTATAATTTTATTGTGTGTGTGTGTGTGTGTGTGTGTGTGTGTGTGAGACAGATGCTTTTTTGTCTTCTCACATTAAAGTTAGAGCTCCCTCTGGGCCACTGAGGTGCTTCAAAACAGATTCATAAGACGGCTTGTTAAAAATGTTTAACTTGAATCAGAAATATATACATCTCGACAATAACTTATAAGTTTTTCTCCCTTATAAAAGTTAATTCGTGAATGTCTAGCAGGTGCCTTTTTTAGAGGCAAAAATAGCTCTGAAACTGGTGCTATTAATAAGAGAATTGTCTTCCAAACGAGTAGATGATCCGGTCTCCTATATTTATAAAGTACAACTCGCTGACGGCAGTAATTTACTCTTCAGACTGCAGTCATCTCTTGCAGAAAGGAGACGTGCTTTAGAAGAAAACAAATACAGCCCGCTTTTGACCATTTTTGGGTTTTGTTTGTTTGTTTTGTTTTAATCTCTATGTTTTCTCCTATCGCGTCACACAAGATGTTTTTTTCTCTCTCCGCTCCCAAAAGAAGCTTTCTGCTGAATATTTTCTTTGTTGAGCACTCATTGTATATTTCTGTAGAAAGAAAAAAATAATAGTTTCAAAGAACTATCTTCTCTTCAGAACCAAACTTTTTTCTTTGTACTCTTCGTGTCACAGATTTGATCTACTTCATTGCAGGAGGGTGTCTCTTAGCTGGGTTCTCTCTAGGAAATTTACTCTTTCTATTGCTTTACGGAGACAAATAGCTTTGATGGCAAATACTTTAGAACGCTCATCTTCCGAGTACACAAAAGACTATGTTAGGATGTAAACTTTTTTTCTGACTATAGAGCCTATTAAATGCATAGTAATATCTGTAACATTTAAAAAATCTGATCCATTTGCCTGTCAGGATTGGAGCAGTTGCTACAAATGTTCACTGCTCCATGAAAAGCAGTTTCAATAAATAACAGCCTGAAATGGGCTGTGTTGCAGTTAGTTTGGTTTATAGGAATTAGAGTAATAATGCTCTAAAATTCATATTAAAATAACTCTGTGTATCTCTAACATCACTATTTTTTAAAGCAAACAATTTAAATAGAGAAGTCATTTGATAAAAATAATTGGTTCGCGTAAAATGGGACTCACATTCTTCTGCCAGATAATGATTCAGCAGCTACTCTAACTTCACTGGTACTTCATTAGGTGCAATTCCCATTCATCTTGAAGTCTTAAGAAAAAAGCCACGTTCTTTATTTTTAAAAATTATTTTTAAAGAAGTAAACAAATGCAGGAGAATGGAATAAAATCTCTTTACTTGCTGTTATTCAATTCTTTAAACATTTTCCTAGGGGACAGGAATGTCATATGTTTAGTTTCAGGACAAAGACACCTTTTTAAACGAAGAGCTTAAAGAAAATCTGTAAAGAAGTTCATTTAATAGAAAGTAGGCTAACTAAGCTTTTGGTTATAAAAATTATCTACGTTACAGATTAGAAAATAACTAACATCTAATGAACTTTAGAACTAATATAAAGTTAATCTTTAATAAAGAACATTCTTAAAAAAAATAAAAGCAATTACAAGCAACTTCTGGAGTTCATTTTGGGTAACATGTCCAGGGGGCACATTTACTGTTTTTCTATGGTTTTCTATGGTAGAACTGATTTAATTTGGGAGTTAAGGAAACCTATGTAACTTCAGAATGTTTTCAGGTAGTCGTTTTATGCTGGACTGGTTTTATGAAGGACTAGTTTTATGCAATTAACAAAAACAAAAACCTTAGAGTCATATAACATTAATTAACTCATTTATCAATTATAGATTATTATTACTGCTATTATTATTTTGCTTGAAAAATGACCAAGCTATACAAGCCAGGAATTTCACGTTCCTAGCAATGGTTTAAAGTTCTTTTGATAGGTTAGCAGTTAATGAAAAGCCCCTTACATATGCTTCATTAATATTCCTATTTATATTTTGAGACTCAAATGAATATAAAAATTTAAGATCATTAAATGATTTTAGCTGCATGTTGTGTTAAGGCAAAAAAAATCTATTGTAAACTGATGGAGTTCACTTAAGAGAATGTTTACACTTATGTTGCTTTTTAATGGAAAGTTGCTAAATGTAAAAACATTTGTTAAAATGTTTTATTTGTTAATGAAAACAATTCCATAGATATTAATAAATCTTCCCTTTCTTGACTTTCTATCAATTTTTAATTTATTTTAAAATAAAAATATTTATCTTCAAAGGAATGAGTAAATATATTTAGAGTTCAAATTCACTTTAATGAAAGAGAGTTTAAAATCTCCAACAGGATAGTGAACTGTTTACTTGGCTTCAGTTTGTCTGTCGTGTACATGATTTGACAGAACTAACTAGTGAAAACTAACTAACCAAAACCAGAGATCAACTGAGAGGATAGTCAAGAAGGAAAAAGGAAGACTTGCAGGAAATGATATTTTCCCATCAGTGGATAGGCATGCATACATTAAAGGCATAAAAGACAGCAGGGGGAGAAACAAAAGCTGTATACCGAGGATTCTGCAAGTCTGAATTAACCAAATGGAAAAAAAAATGAAATCATTCTGCTTAAACTTGTTCAGTAATAAAAGGAGAATCGCTTTTGTTAAATATGCTTGGTGTGATTATCAAGCAAAATTTTTTTCTCCCAGACATCTATGAATAAAACATGTGTTTGAGCATTAGGTAAACAAACAATAAATGGATGAGTTCAGTTGCAACATAATAACATTTTATTTAGAAAACATATATAATCATATTTGTATTGGCAATCCAAATTTAATGACTTCTTTCAGTAAAATTAAAGTGCCTCACAAATAGCATCTTATGCATAAGAATTGCTTATTCTTTGCCCATTTTTCTCTATTTTTCCAAAGAAACAGATTTTTAAGGTCTCTGCTGAACCATACATAAACTAGATGAAGCACGATTTCTCAGAAAAAAAATTTCCTTTGGATCATCTTAATTTTAGGTTACAGATGTTGTAAAAATAAATTTTAAAATACATTTCTAGGGCTGAGAGAGAAAATGTTCTCAAGTCTAGTGTGGTTTGGGCTGATTTGAACAAGGCTCTGTGTATAGCTGAACCAGTCTTTGGCTTATTAGCCATTTCATTAACACAACATCTTCTGTAAACTATGAATGAGAAGAAACCATTTACAATAAGGAAAGCAAACAACAGAATGAATTTCCTGTGTTGGTGTTTTATAAGACTGTTAAACAGAAAATGGAGGGAAGAACTCTCTTTAGACGATATCACTTAATTAAGTAAAGCATCCTAATCAGAGTCCCCTCCAATTGTAATGACTGTAGGGTGTCAAGTACATTTCTCTCTATATTAGAGTATCTAACTGCAATGATTTATTGATATTTATTTTAGAAGTACAACACAAAAGCAATAAAACAGGAAAAGCAGGGAGAAGGGAACATGCTATTGCTTACTGCAGGTACAATCAGAGCACTTCAACAAAATTCCTGATTTTCTTGTGGAAGGTTTTCCTTTCGAAAATAAGAGCACATTTTTAGATGAGAATATTCCTTTCCCGCATTTGGCTCTTTCAAATATTCGCTGTGACGTTTCTTTGTCCATTGGGTGAATCATTGATTAACTTTCTTCACTGCAAGAATCACCACAAATGAGTGGATGAGCACCTGCTGTTTTCTACAGTAACATTACTGGATTGCATTTTACATTGATTTTAGTCTTAAAATACAGCTTCTCTGTATGGGAGAGAGATTTGAGACAGGAGAGTCAATACACTGTATAGTCAGACAGACATTGGCTGCCCTCCAAGCTGCACACAGCATAAACCTGTTTATCTGCCACATTTCACAAATCTCAAAAACATATGAATAATCAGGCAAGCAACTGGATAAGTGATTCACACTAGGGAATCTAACCAATATTCTGATGAGAGGGTTCTATGATGCTAAGACTTTGGGGCAAATAGACTTGTATTATAGAAACTGCACATAATAAACGTGATTAGTGGTTCAAAGGAGAAAACACTGTATACCAAAACGAATTTGGAGAGGTAGTCCCAACTCTGTGGACTTTGGTTGGATATTTATGTGGAAGTTATCTGGCTAACTGAGCTCAAAAATATACTTTTACCCATATCATTTCAAAAATTGGGGCAATGTGCATTTGGACTTAATATTAGTTGACAAGATAATTCATTTCTAGATTCCTGGATCTAAGTATTGGAGGCCAGTGCCTTAAAACCACAAAATACAACAACATATATTTAAAATTACCAAACATGCTTAGAATCTATTTACTTTGTGGAAGCAAACATTTCTTAAACAGTTACACTCATTTTTGTAATTGAGGATTAATTGCTTGGTAATAAGTGAATTAGGCAAATAAAGGTACGATTATTCATACATTTACTGCTTTCTTTATTTTTCTCTTAATTTCTGTTATTTCTTCCTCAATTGCTGATCTTTTGACCTCTCTTTTCCTTATCTCAACGGTTATTGTGCTTTAGCATTCAGTCGTAAAATGGAAGTTCTTGAAAGTTTTGGGGCTAACCTCAAAAGTATGCTTTGGTTCTGAAGATCTCTTAAGATTGTTTATGAATTTCAGGCTTGGATTACTTCCATAAATAAGACCCGGTTATAATTACAGCAAGATGAATTGTCTATTTGCTTGGTATGTTTGTCTATTAGCTTCTAGTATAGACCTACCATCTTAGTACCAAGAGAATGTAGGTTTCTCTACATTTGCAAACACAAAATAGTATTCCAGAGAGAAGAGGAATCATATAAGGCATTAAAATTAATGTTGTACACCCCACAACTTTTTTTTTTCTGTGTTGCAGAGAGAAAGGCATTGCTAAAACTTTTGACACTGGAAAACTTGGTTAGATTAGTAACCAAAGATATCATCATTTTAGCAACAGGAAATCTTGGAAAAGGTAGGTGACTCTGAAATTGATGTTCCAAATGAAATTTTGCTACTTTCAAACTTCTTGATTAAAGCCTTGCCTCAAGGGAACCTATACTTGGGTCTACTGCCAATTGTATTGCCAATTTTTTTTTCTTGCTTTGACATTTTCTCTTTTTCTTGCTTCTTGTCTCAAGTTTTCTTTCTTCAGGATCAGACACAGTAACTGACTGAGTGGCTCTGCTGATCAGGATTCGAAAACCTAAAATCAGAATCTACCACTTAGTTTAAGTCTGCCCTGAGCAATCTATTCTTTAGCAACAGGACACTTGGGTAATATGGGAGCATCCTTTCTTCTTCACTTCTCCCTGATCTTGTAAAATGTGATAAAATTTTTTTCATAATTTTTAAAGTCTACTTCACGGGAAATCTTGCTGCAAATACAATATAAAAACTAAAATACATTCCTTGAAAGATGTGTGCAGGTAAGTGTCAAGTGTAAGTTTGGGGGTGGTCAAGAGTGATATTAAAATTATCGATAACCTCATCAACAGTCTGAAGGCTCAACACACGGATTTTTGTAATCACAGGAAATTTTATTAACCTCTCTGCATGAGGTGGGTTTTGAGTGTATGTCCATAAAGTTGCAGTAGGGTTTATGATCCACAAGATCAACCATAGCTCTTTCCTCAGCCATAACGAACTCTTTTGGAGGATCTTTAAAGTGGTGGTTATTCACTATAACCAAAATGTCAAAAATAATCACTAAACCCCATATAATCTATACACCATAGAAACTTAAGAAATAATAGATTGGCTGTGACTGAACTTTTTAATTATAAAAGCAATACAAACAGGATATAAAGTTAAAAAAACTTCTTTTCTTTTCCCCTAGCCCCCTCAATCCCGTATATATATATATATAAATTTTTTTTGGCCAAGCTGGCATCTTGTGGGATCTTAGTTCCGCGACCAGGGATTGAACCTGGCCCCAGGAGTGAAAGCACTGATTCCTAACCACTGGACCACTAGAGAACTCCCACTCATATATTTTATTTTATTTTATTTTTTTAATTATTATTATTATTTTTTTGCGGTACGCGGGCCTCTCACTGCTGTGGCCCCTCCCTTTGCGGAGCACAGGCTCCGGACGCGCAGGCTCAGCGGCCATGGCTCACGGGCCCAGCCGCTCCACGGCATGTGGGATCTTCCCGGACCGGGGCACGAACCCATGTTCCCTGCATCGGCAGGTGGAATCTCAACCACTGCGCCACCAGGGAAGCCCTATCTGCTCAGATTCTTATCCAGGTGTGTGGTTAACCTTTTTTTCCCAACTTGGGCCAGGCTTCTAAGGAAGTGCTGTTCTCAGTCACTCGTGGCTGATCTTCATCAGGTAGGAGTCCTCCAGGCTTCCTCTCCATTTTACTATTCAGCTTCTCTGTGTTCAGAAAACCCAGAACATTTACATGACATGTCCCAGTCACCGGATTTGAAGAGACATCCTCATCCTTGAAACTTCTACTCCTTATTCAATATTTTCATTTGGCCTGGTATCTTATGAGTCCCATTTTTAACCTTAAATAGAAACTTGGAAGTGCCTCTTAATTTACACCCTAGATTTCAGCCTTTTAAGTTGAGGGTTACTTTAATCTTCTCAAGGTTATAGTCACACAAGGAAGTTTAGTTTGTATTCAGCATTAACATGCTAGGTGCTATGTAGGGGCTGTGGATGCAAAGATGAATGAAACAGAGTTCATGCCTTCCAG
The DNA here is from genome assembly GCF_005190385.1 of Monodon monoceros. NCBI lineage: Eukaryota > Metazoa > Chordata > Mammalia > Artiodactyla > Monodontidae > Monodon > Monodon monoceros. The sequence goes on along the minus strand of NW_021703778.1, from coordinate 112,408,001 downwards.
AAGCTCATAAAATAGTGAAGAGACAGCACAAACTAAAGTACAGGCTACTCTTTGATAAGTGTTAAGACTGAGGTATTTAATAAAAGTTCTATGAAGTCCCACTTCTGGAAATGTATCCTACAGATATATCTGTATATGTACAAAAGGACACGTAGACCAATTGTTCACTGCAGTGTTGTTTGTGATGTTAAGGAACATTTTGAGTGTCTGTCGACAAGGACACTTTACGTGGTTTTAATAAACGCTCTCTATGTATTGATAGGAAGTGATCTCCAGGATATATTTCTCTATGAAAGAAGCAAGCTGCAGAACATGTATAGCATATGTTGCCTTTTGTATATGAAATATAAGAAAATGAGATAGGAAACATAGGAAAATTAATGTTTGCTTGTATATGCATAAAAACATTGTAAGACCCCAAAAGAAACAAATGCAAGTGGTCACCTCTGGGAAGCATCAGGGATTAGTGAGGTGGATGGGAAAAGGGGGTGAAGCACAGCTTCTCAATGCATGCCTTTTTATGTCATTTTAGTTTTTGAACAATGTGAATGTATTGTCTATTCAAAAATTATATTAAGTAAATTTACACTGTAAGATAAAACTCCCCCCTCTCAAAGCTCTGTATTCTCTGAGGTATTTAGGAGTGCTTAGCTGCATTGATTTGGGATAAAGATCATTACATGGGACTGAACAAGGAGACTGAAAAAGAGAAAGAAGCCTTTTTAGAGACCACTGAGTTTTTCATACCATATTCTTAGCCCCACTATCTTACTGAAATTATTTTCAGCAGAGCTAGGAGGAAGGTTCTCTGCAAAGTTCTCAGAGGTGAAATTTCTTATAAACAGGACATATGTAAGACATGGAGTAGATTTCATTCTTTAAACGTCCTATAGGCCAGGCGGTTCAGAGTGGCCACCTCAGGTTTCCCGTGATGGCTTTGTAGGAAAGGCATGATTTGCCCATATCTTGAGTTGACCTGCTTAAGTCATGAAATTGAGCAATGTGGAAATGTTCTTCTTTAACTTTTAAATAAAGGCCTTATGCAGAAATGCTACTTTTCTTTGACAAGGATGTGTTCCCTAAATTTCCCAGAACACCACGTTAAGGTGATTTGGGGAAAAAATAATAGGATAGAATTAGATCTTGAGAATTCTTTGGTCACTTCCATGAACTGAGATTATGAGGTTATGAAAAAAGGAGGTAGAGAATAAATAGCTTGTGAGAAAAAAAATGTTGATGATAATTTCATAATAATAAAAGACAGTGTTGGGAGATTGTTGAAGAGTGATATAAGCATCACACAAACCACACAGGGACAGAAAAGACTGCTGGTGGGTGAGGGGGATTTTACTTCCTTGTACGTTTCTGCACTGAATCTCCTCACTATTACTACTACTACTACAGCTGCTACTGCTGCTGTGCTCCTACCTTTTCGGCTCATTTTAGCCATTTTTGTCCATAAGACTACACCCAAGTGATAAGCCCTGGTTACCCAGGGAGCTAGTGGCAAGGCTGGAAACATGGAGGCGGGTGAGCATGAAAGTAGGTGACTCAGCACCTTCCATTCACCAGTTTATTTAATCGCTCCCCCGCCCCCTGCCCCGACCCATATCATTTAGTCTCTCAGCTGGTCTCACATCAGTCCTGTGGTAAAGGATCTGAATAATCCTGGTGACTTGGGAGCAAGGCTTCCAGATATGATAAGGTGACCATAATAACGTATTCAGCCTAAACCTAGTATCAGGTTCTTTTTCAAAGTACTAGCGACTCACCATTTGTATGCGATTCCCACACAAATGTGAGCACGTGAAGCAGCTATTGCCAGCAATCAGGGCTGCTTGTTACACAGCATCAGTAAGAGGGACTCAGGTGAGAAACAACTTTGATTATAGGTATTTAGCCCAAATGTACATCAGTTGTAACTCTGTAAATGTATTTCTTTTAGCAGCTAATTGAAATACTTTATCAGTGAAAGTCTTGACACGACAGTTATACAAACACACGTGTAAGAACATGGGGAAATTAAATAAGACTTACAGTATACACTTTAACAAAACGATGCTTAATTTGTACTCCCTTTGTAATTTTCACTAAATATTGTGGTGAGTATTTCTTACTTGAAATCCTGAGTATATGGGCATTTATTACACACAATATGAAAATACTTCAGGAGGTTTGTGATTAACGCCATGGTATTCAGGCACAGTTTGCAGAGACTTCCAATCAAAGACAAAGGGCCCAAGAGGATGATGAAACACACAAAATAGATGTATATATACAACCAAGGACTTAATTCAGATGTCTCATATCAGCTCAGCTCTAGCTCTTGGCTTATCAGGAATGTCTCCAAACAAGCATTCTCTGCACCTGGCCCAAGGCTGCCCTAGGGATCAGCGCCTGGGTAGGGTGGCTAGATAAATACAAGATGCCCAGTTACATTTAATTTCAGGTAAACAATGAATACTTTTTAGTATAAATATGTCCCAAACATTGCATGCAACATACTTAGGCAGACATATGCTGTAGTTCTGATGTGCTTACTCTCTGAGGCAAGATGCCTCACAGGTTTGAAACCCCCAAATCCAGAACTTCAATCTAGCACCATAGTCTTGGTTCTCTTATTGTGTACTGCCCTCACCCTCTATTGCCTAACCTTGCATCTTCCTTATAGAGCATTTTGTTCATACTGCATATTTTCAAAGAATTTTTTAAACATTAGTGATTGGAGAGAGACATCGTTGCCTTCCCACCAACTGTAATACAGAGAAAACACTAAAACCTACTTTCTCTTCTCTCTCTCTCTGCCAATTTTGATTTTTCAAAGGCAAGTCCTTAAGGTTTAGTGCTAGATTTAAAAGGGTGGGAAGATATGGAATAAGATAGGAGGGTTCCTTTCAGACTAAGTTTGTACACCTGGGTTGGTTTCTAGGGGTTGTGGTAAAGGTAGCTACTCAAAGGCTTAATTTTAAAATTTCTAGGTCAAGCCAAATTCCACCACTATTAAAATCCAGCAACTAAGGAGATGAACAGCAGTGTGGTAGAATAAAGAACAACAGATGTAGAACTGTCAGATTTGAGATTGAGGCCTGGCTCTGTACCTGAACCAGCTGTGAGATCCTAAGCAAGTCCTTCAGCCTCCATGAACCTCAGTTTCCTTCTCAATAAAAATGGGGATAGTGGAGAGATGAAATGACCATGATCATTGTTCCCAAGTCACCAGGATTTTACAGATCCTTTACCACAGGACTGATCTGAGACCAACTGAGAGATTAAGTGGTATGGGTCGGGGCAGGGGGCAGGGGAGCAATTAAATAAGCCGATGAATGGAAGGAGAGATGGTGAACTATGGAGAGAGATACTGTGTATAGCAATGATTTGTAAACTTCAAGTCCAGTCTAGATGTTTGTAGTGATGATGATGAAGATGACGGCCAAGACATAAAGAGACATTACAGGAAGTCATTTATTAAAGAGATACTTTAATTCAGACCCTAAAAATGTTAATACCTACTCAGTTCACAGGATTTATATGCACAAGAGTATTGTTCTTATATGGTTTGGGAAAGAAAAAAAAAAAAAACAAACCCAACTCCATGTGCTTTTAGAAGAAAGCTTACTAAAATCTTTTGTGTCTAAAAATGGGATTTTAAAAAATTGAAGTATAGTTGATTTAAAATATATGTTAGTTTCAGATGTATAGCATAGTGATTCAGTATTTTAAAATTATACTCCATTAAAAGTTATTACAAGATAATAGGTGTAATCCCCTGTGCTATACAATATATCCTTGTTGCTTATCTATTTTATACATACTAGTTTGTATATCTTAATCCCATACCTCTAATTTGTCCCTCCCCCTTCCCTCTCCTCTTTGGTAAACATTAGCTTGTTTTCTATATCTGTGTGTCTGTTTCTGTTTTGCATATACATTCATTTGTATTATTTTTTAGATTCCACATATATGTGATATCAAACAGTATTTGTTTTTCTCTATCTAACTTATTTCACTAAGCATAATATTCTCTAGGTCCATCCATGTTGTTGCAAATGGCAGAGTTTCATTTTTTTTTTATGGCAGAGTAATAGTCTATTGCAAGTACATATACCACGTCTTCTTTATCCATTCATCTGTTGATGAGAATTTGGGTTGCTTCTGTATCTTGGCTATTGTAAATAGTGCTGCTATGAATATTGGGGTGCATGTATCTTTTCAAATTAGAGTTTTCATTTTTTCCAGATATATACCCAGGAGTAGAATTGCTGGATCATATGGTAGCTCTTTTTTGTTTTTTGAGGAGCCTCCATACTGTTTTCCATAGTAGCTGCACCAATTTATATCCCCAGCAACAGTGTAGGAGGGTTCCCTTTTCTTCACATCCTCTCTAACATTTGTTATCTGTAGATTTTTTGATGATAGCCATTCTTACAGGTGTTAGGTGATATTTTTGTTCTGATCTGCATTTCTCTAATAATTAGCAATGTTGAGCATCTTTTCATGTGCCTATTGGCCATCTGTATGTCTTCTTGAAAAATGAAAAATGTTTCAAGAAAAATGAAAAATGTTTCAAAAAATGAAAAAACCTGAAAAATGTTTATTCAGGTCTTCTGCCCATTAAAAAAAATTTTTTTTTTAACACTGAGTTCTATGAGCCGTTTATGTATTTTGTATATTAACCCCTTGTTAGTCGTATCATTTACAAATGTTTTCTCCCATTCTGTAGGCTGTCTTTTTGTTCTGTCAATGATTCCCTTTGCTGTGCAAAAGCTTTTAGGTTTAATTAGGTCCCATTTGTTTATTTTTGCTTTTCTGTCCCTTGACTGAGGAGACACAGCCAAAAAAATATTGCTACAATTTATGTCAAAGAGTGTTTCACTTATGTTCTCTTCTAGGAGCTTTATGGTTTCAGGTCTTACATTTACGTATTTAATCCATTTTTAGTTTATTTTTGTATATGGTTACAAGTGGGATTTTTAGAGTATAACTTATTTATGTGGCATCACATTGAAAAATGGATAATGGAGCGACAGTCTAAGAAACATTTTGTTTACAGCCTTCTATTTTGTGTCAATACTCATTCAACAACCAACCTATTTATTTTGTACAAGCCTCAGACGCATTATTATTGTTGTTGTTGCTGTTGTTATTGTTATTACTATTTAACATTACAGGTTGGAGTCTTTGATGCACAGAGGAATCTTTCATGAGGTGTTGAGTGTATCCATCTGCTGAGAGATAAAGCAGGGAGAGCAAAAGAACAGATGGGACCAGAGGTCTCCTGGTTCCCTTTTAGCACTTCCATCCTATGCTCAAGAAGGGTGAACATTTCAGGAGGACTGAACCATCAGGGCACTGGGTACCAACTCTGATTGAAGAATATTTATCCTTGCTTAATTTTACTTCATCTTTAACTACATGACCAATATATATGTGTTACAGAAAACTAGAGAATATGGATAAGCAAAAAGGAGACAATCATCCCTAATTCTATCCTCCAGTGTACAGTAGATGTGACTGTACCTGCAAGATGCAGTGGTACTCAACAGAGCAAAAAGCATATAAGTGGCATCTTCCACAAGAATTATTTAACCAAGCACATGTGAGATACAACCCAAGACCTGTGCATGTATGTGTGTGTGTGTGTGAGTGTATATGTGTGTATGAGGGCAAACTCTAGAGAAGGCTCCATCTCAGCCATCTTACCTAACTTCTTCTTCTCTAAAACCAGTCCTAAAACTTGTTACTAAAGTGATAAAATGATGGTCCTTTCCTAGCATTTGACTAAACTACTCCTGTACTCACAAGCTTCCTCTAGTTTTCTGTGATTCTTGGATTGGGCTTAGGCCTCTCTGTCTCCCACTCCAGAATTTCTGGGCTAATGGTACTATTTATCTTGTAGGGTTGTTGGAGAATTAGACAATGTAATACTTGGAAAGGGTTTAGAACAACACTGGGCACATGGTAAGCCCTCCTCAGTATCAGCTCTAGCATGATTGCTGTCTAAATTCACCTCCCAAACAGGCCCCATTTTCTGCTTGGTGCTCTGTGAGAGACTTAGGCTTAAATTGTGACTCACCATGTACCAGCTATATGTTCTTGGACAAATTAATTAACTTCTTGGTAATGTGAATTAGCCCCACACATCTGGAGTACGTATTGTGCCAGACATTGTGTCAGGTGCTGCAGACCCATGGAGAACAGCTCAAACATGGATACTGCCTGCCAAGCACTCAGTGCCTGGGGAGTGGGGACAGGCAGCTAAATAAATAATAATACAGAACTGTAAGGAAAGCACATTTGTCCACCTTGAGTTGGATCAATAGTTAATAGATGAATCCAACAAATCAGTAAAGTAGAGAATTATAAAAAATATTATCTACGTGCATTAAATGTTCTATTTCAACTTAAGCAGATTAGAGGTTGCCAGGGGACAGGAGAGGGGGATCAGGGAGTGATTACTGAAAGGGTACAGGGTTTTTCTGGGGTGATGAGAAAGTTTTGAAACGAGAGAGAGGTGGTGGTTGTACAACATTGTGAATGCACTAAGTGTCCCTGAATTGCACACTTTAAAATGGTTAATTGTACGTTATGTGAATTTCACCTCAATTTTTTAAAAGCACATAAATGTACCTTATTTTTGCCAACATTTTGAAATAGGGCTAAGGACTCTTCTTTAGGTATATGTCCAATAACTGAAGTCCCAGGTCATCTTCCTGGCATAAACTACTCCCATAACGTATATATTTTGATCTCCAGTTTTAGTTTCTTTAAATTGGGACAAGAACTTAAATACCTGACAACATTGTTAACCAACTATACTCCAATATAAAATAAAAATAAACAAAGAACTTGAATACCTGAAAATCTATCTGAGAGTCTGTTTAGATTTATGATTTTTCTCATTTACAGCTTTTGCATGCACATATAAAGTGACAGCAGTTTTTAGTATCTCACATTTGTGTCTTTCTACATTATTTTTCATAGAAAAACAACTTTCCTTCTGTACTCATATTTTATGAATTTACATAATATTTTGTTGAATAATATAACAACAAATAAAACAGGTATAAGTTTGGAACAAACACATCTGGCTCTTGTTAGGCATACAATTCAATTCAACTAGTGGCAGCGGAGTTAGATGGGTGTACTAGAGAGTAGTTTACCATGTTTGATCAGTGGTGAGGCCAGGGCTATAGTCACTATGTTTTACAGGGGAAATGATGTGTATCAAGTGAGTTGGTTACGTGGAGGTCAGTTCTGAGAGCATTTACAATACATGGATGCCCGTAAGAAGGATGTTAACCTGAACTTGGGGAAGTGATTATAAGCTGAGATCTAAAGGTTCGGAATGATCTAACCAGAAAGCTAGGAGATGGTGTTTCAAGCACTGCAAACACCCAGAGAGAAAAGAGAGCACCTACAGTAGAGGAAGAGCAGGAAGTATGGCTGGGCTGTGGTGTGCAGAAGGGGACGTGTTGAAAATGAAGCTTGAAGAGGATCTTGCAAGCCACATTAAGAAGTTTAGACCTTATTTTAGGGACAGTAGAAATCCATGGAAAAGTCTTAAGGAGGACTGACATAACTAGACTTGCATATTAGAAAGATTCCTCGGACTGCATTCCAAAGGATAGATTAGAGATGGTGGTGGGGCAGCAGAGGGATGGGGATACAGGTGAGCGATGGTAGCATCTCAACTGAATGTAGTGCTATAGGGGGCAAGGGAGAGTGCTTTGGGGGTGAGGGAGAGAGGAAACACCTGGTTCAGATGTTTCTGGCTTTGGTGGTGGTGCCTTTTACCAACATAGAGCACATGAAACTAGAGTAGTTTGGGGGGAAGATGAGTACATCTTTGAACATATTGAATTTGAGGTTCAAAGAAGCTGTGGGATGTCCATTGAGTGGCAAGACATGTGACTCTAAAGCTGGATCAGCACAGAGTAGGTGTTAAAAAATTTAGTTTCCCTTTACCTAGTATCTGTTTCCTCACTGCTTGCCTTCAAGCCATTCCTCTGCTGTCACCTCCTCTCCTCTCAGTCTCCTACTTTTTTTTTTTTGGCTGCGCCAGGTGGCTTGTGGGATCTTAGTTCCCCAACCAGAGATTGAAGCCAGGTCCCGGCAGTGAAAGTGCCATGTCCTAACTACTGGACTGCCAGGGAATTCTCTACTTTTTCTTTTCTTTTCTTTTCTTTTTTTTTTTTTTTTAGCATTTTGGTGTATTTCTCTCCAATATTTCTATGCTTTAGAAAAACACAGTTGAAAACGTACTGTATGTACTCTTTTCACTTGCTATTTTAATGTGAGCATTTTTCTGTTAATATTACTAACTATGATTTTTGATGACTGCTAGATGTTCCCATCTTACAGATGTACCAAGCTTCACTTGGCCATTTTTCTATAGTTAGCATCTAGGTGCTCATGTGTTTACAAACAAATCTTTGTTCATATTGCTGACTATTTCTCTACACTAGGCTTCTAGAAGTGGGATTACAACAGTGAACATTTTAAGGGGAATAGAAAGCTAGTTTCATATTAAGGATTGGAAGTGATACTGCTGTTTTCTCACGGGGCTATCTTTTTAGTACTTGAAAAGGACTATCTTTTCAAGTCCTGTTGATATTATCACCAGAAAAAGGGGGCTTTATGAATCTCATTCATCTTTTATATTTTGTTAGTAGCATCATCTTCTTTCATCTTAAAAATATTAATCATCTATTTGTCTATAGTGTTACACACTGTTCAGAGGGGATTGTATAGATTTGATCCCTACATTCTAAAAGTTTACAGTCTAAGCGAGAAATACCCATGCAGGCAGGCATTCTTAAGATTCACCAGAATCAGACAGAAACTGTTAAAACTACATCATGGATGGACCTCCAAGTGTTTCTAGGGCAATCACATTTAAAGGATCAGGACCAAAGGACATTTATTACATAGACTTAGGGGGAAGAGATCAGTGGGGACTGGCTGGGACACCCAGCGCTCACCTGGACCACATGTGTAGCCTGCTCATTCCCTCTAAAAGTCTCTGTTGTAACCTACTTCTCTCTTCCAGTGCGTAATACCAAATGGCTGCTGTCAGAAATGTACTGTAACCACCACCTGCTTGACCTTTAACTTCCTCTCCCCTTTCTCTCTTGACCTACCTTTCCCATGTCACCTTTCTGTCTCCCAGCCTCAGGTCCCAGACTACTCCTGCCCTTTATTAGCAGGGGTGACGGGTGGCACTGGTTTGAAGAGCTTACCGGTTCTCCTGTCAGCCTGGCGTTGTGTTTGGAAAGCACAGGCCCCGACCGTGGCTGTCAGCCCTCCCGGACACCATCTGCTGCCTGTCTGTCATCATGAGCTTCAGGTACTGTGCTCATGCGTCTGGGCCTCCTCTTACCCCCCTCTGCTGCAGGTGTCCTGTGAGTGCCGCCCTCCCTGACACGAGAGAGCCCATTCTGGATTCTAGGAACAAATCCTCCCTTGTCTGCCTCATTCCCACCGAAGATAAAAATAACACTAATAGCAACAAAAAACATTTAGTGAGTGCTTATTATTATTCCTTTAATTGTGTTGGTCCGTCCATTCCTGGCCATGACAAGAGACATGCTATAAGTTACTCCTGAAGAGATCTGGTGACACATGTGGACAAAATCCCTACCTGTCCGCTGCTTCTGCGCCAAGCCCAGGAATGGTGCTTGCCTGCTGCTTCCAGTGACTAGTCACAACGAAGGAGGTCGTCAGAAGCCAAGGTGTTGTTAGGAAGAAGATTCACTAAGAGAAAGGCACTGACTTCATTCTTGGGCACATGCTCTTCCTGTGAAGCAACTGATCCCTTTACCTAGTTTTCTTGTTCTTCCTGAGTCTAATCTGTTTTTATTGTGTTTCAGCTATGAGTATAGTAGAAGTAAATTAGAAAGAACTTTAAAAAGCTTTCCTCCCCCCACCCCATGTTGGCTTCATGCTAATATGAACTTATGGTCTGAAAATAAGTTTTTTGATTATCTGGGTATGCAGTCATCCTTACCACTGACTAACTAAGAGGTAATTATCACCAAATATTCATCCGCTGAGGGGGAGTTACAAGTTATGGCAGGTGTTTGGTGAATAATAGTAATGCAATTTATTTTACTGTTTGCTCTAAGAATGATCGGCTAGTAAAACACAAATTATAGCAACAAGGATATATTGTACAGCACAGGGAATTATAGCTATTATCTTGTAATAACTTTTAATAGAGTATAATCTATAAAAATACTGAATCACTATGCAGTACATCTGAAACTGATATTGTAAATGAAGTGTATTTCAGTAAAAAGAAATTAGACATCAAAAAACCCCACAAATTATGGATTGGTACTTAAAATTATTTTGTTTGTAAGTCCTCTGTCCATCCATATTAGATCTAAACTTTTTTCAACTTTAGTTTACTAATTATGTTTCCTGTGCATGAATCACATAATCATGAATATACTGTGCTACGGTAACTACCATGCATGTACTCTCTCAGTGCTTGAAGTAACCCCATGAGGCTGATACTAATATTATTCCCATTTTATTGATGAGGAAACTGAGGCTCAGAAATTGAACTCCAGAACATTCTGCTCTCAGCCAGTGTACTGTGATGGCATGTTTCATTTTAATATATTTTATTATTTCATGGATTCAAGTTTATCATGATCTAAAACGTATCTCCTGAACATACCAACTATTTTTAGGAAAAGTATTACTAGGCACACCTGGTATATAAAGTAGATATTTTTAAAAATTCAACATTACAAGGAACTTTCCTAAAACTCTTTTGTGCTGCGTAATTACCATATATCTCATAGATATAATATTAGATTCATGAATACAAAAGTTTCTCTTTTGTGTTAAAGTAATGATGAATTGTAAACTATTTAGAAGGGTGAACAATTATGGCTGGTATGAGCCCCAAATCCTTGGGAATTTGTCTGCAATTAGAATGCTCAAGTAAACATTAGTTGGACCGTTCTAAATCTTGGATTCTGTCTTTAACTTTGCTGCAAAATTAAAGCATATCATCTTGTGTCCTAATTTCTGATCAGGCATAGGGAAATATTAGGAAGTGGAGAGATGTTGAAATGCCACACCTAAAGTCCTGTTTGGTTCAGTGTTCGGAGCAGCTGAGATGGGATTATGAACCTACTACTGTGTCTTCTAATGAGAGCTCTTTCTATTCCGCATTTATCAGATGTTAATTATTCATACTGCATGACTGAGGATTTTGGAATCAGAGATTCACCTGCAATATTTGGAATATCAGTGGAGGTCTACATCAGTACAGAATTTATACAGCAGCTGGTGCTAGTCGAAGCTAACGATGGAATTTCAGTTTAATAAAAAGACCCCCAACTGGGCACACCATCTTGAAAAAAGTATACTTATCAAACAGCTTTCAATCAGTTCAAGAGAGACACCTTAATTGGGAAGGGGAATATTTGAGAGTAGTTTGTCATTGTGCCAATTCCAGATCAATAACTTCACGTCTGTGCTTTGGTAGACATTGCTTTTGCTTTATGTTAAGGAACCATATCTACATCCTCTCCATTTGGATAAGGGGATCTTTGTTTCATTTGACAATGTTAATTATTTTAATTCTCCTCTGTATCTTCATAATAAACATGAGACAAATTTAGACTTGTGATTATAATGGTCAATATTATTTTTTATTTTAAAACAAATTTTATATTTTTGTAACAGGAAAGCAGTGCGTATGAGGTTTTTATATTTTCAAAAATTGTTTCATTGAACTAAAAATTATATGAGTTAAATTATGGTGGTTTAAGTAAAGGAAGACTATGCTGAGCAATGATGATCTGGAGTCATATAAAATTATCTTGGAGAAAACCATACAGAGGAATCTACTAACAAGCAAAAAAATGGGTTTACTTTTAGAAGGAAGGATCTGGAACACTAAAGAGGAATGTGACTTGGTCATCAAGTCTTAGTTTCCTTATTTGTTAAAAGGAGATGTTCGTTCAAACTGGTGACTTTCAAACTATTTGTAATGTCTGGTCTTAATGGTACCTAAGGGTCACTATGGACCAGCAGGGCAGGTGGAGAGGGCAGAGAGGGTCGTCGAACAGCAGCCCAAAAGTGAAGGTGGAGGCAAAGCTGCAGGGGAGGGCTCTGCAGTTCCCTCTCTCACTTCAACCTGGACAGAGCATTTTTTTCCCTTCCTTCCTTCCTTTCTCTCTCTCTCTTTCTTTCTCTCTCTCTCTCTCTTCCTTCATTCCAAAATTTATATCTATTTACATAGATATAAATTAACACATAGAAATACTGAATTTCTGTAGACAAGTTCTTTTTGAAAAATAGGGTCTCACTGCTAAAATGTAGTTTGAAATTAACCAAACTAGACAATTCTAAGTCCTCTTCCTTCTATGAATGCCTTCCTTCTAGTATTTCTTTGATTACTGTTAGGATTTCAAGATCCAGAAACAAAATAGCAAGGGAGGCTGAAGATTTTTTAGGACACACAACAAATATCTATCTTGTATGAATTGTAGTTCTGCTAAGATGCAAAGCTGTGGATAAAATGGCATCTTGCAGACCCCGACAGAGATTGGGTCTATGGTGAATAGGTCTAATTTTTTCTTTTTTTTCAGAGCAACTATGCAGGACAGAGCCAAGCTCACTTAGGCACTTAATCTACTAGGTGATGTTTGGACAGAATGACAGAGTTATGGCCTAATTTTAAAAATCAAAGTCTCTTGCATTTAGAGGATCATACACTATAAAAGTCGGGGGGATACCTTGAGATCACTTTCCTCATTTTATGTGTTCACTCAACAATTAACTCAGTAAATTTTTATGAAATGTGTCAGCTACTGTGCTGGGTGTTGGGGTAATATATATTGTCCTATCTGTATGGTGATTGTTTTAGTGGAGGACACAGTCAATTAAACAAATAATCAAACATGGAAGAATATAACTACAAATTTTTAGAAGTGCTATTAAGTACAAGAATATGCTTTTCTGAGGTCATATATTAGAGAATACATGAGAACACCAGGCTGTAGGGAGAGAAAGTGGCCTCAGGTCACTAAGCTGTGCTTGAGGAGCTGACACTGGTCTCAGTCATGTGTTCCCTCCATCTCACCACTTGGGCTGTGGAAGTTTAGGCCAATAGTAAGGGCTAAGTGATGGAAATCAGAAATCTATGAGTTCCTTTTCTGGCATCTCCTCTACTTTGAAATGTTGGGCAACCTTGAGAGACACCTAAATGTCTGCACTTAAGAACGGAAGCTTCAAATTTTTGAAAATAGTTTTTTAACAATTTTTAAAAATAACTGTTTTAAGGTATCTCTGTTTCCAATATGGTTGACAAGAGGCTGAAAATGGTCTGCAGAGGTAACAAAGTCTGCAATTAAAGAAAAGCAGTCACTTAGTAGCTACAGCAAGACTCCTGTATTATTACTAAAATTTCTAGGCTGCAACCAGGTTCAGCAGCTTCCTTGAGTCTCCTTTTGCAAACTTCCTCCCTCCTCATCTCTTTTCCTTCTACCCCTACCTGCACCGCAATCCTTGTTATCAAACTAGCTTCTATCTTTGCATATTTTTAATCTATGTTCATATAATCCTGTGTAAGCATAGATATGTACACAATAATATATATAAATACCCATGAATGGGTTTTGGGGGCCATGTTTTTTGAAAAATAGATCATATTATATACCCCTTTCACTGGGAAATGCCTCAGGAAGATGTCTCCAAGTTAACTGGTATAGTTCTACTTCTTCTACTACTTCTATAGTATCGATGGGTATTTATAGTGAATGAAAATTTGATTATTTCTTGAGCAGTAGGGCAGAGTGAACTCTGGGTACAAAGAAGATAAAACACTACAATGAAAGGAAAAGTGAGGTACAGATGCCTAAACCATTTGGTATCTTTTTGATAGAACTGATTAGTGGAGGAAGAGACATTTCTCTTCCTGAAGAACAAAATAAAAATAGATCTTCAATACCTCAGCAGCAATCTTCATCATCAAATCAGTTCCAGACCACATGGGATGATTAATTCTTTCAGCCCCCTCAGAGGGTGAGAATTTCAGAAATACCGTTAGTCAGAAATGAACTTAGGAAAACATTTGTAAAATCTCTTGTCATCTCAGAAGAATCTTAATACAACAAACTACTGAATTGTCAGTAAAACATACAAACTGAACCTCCCAGTCTTGTTCACTTAGGAAGGGGGATCTAACACAGAAGATGGGTTGGATAGAAAGGTCTAGAATCTAGATTGTTCAGTGTATAATTGCTATGCAATTGCTTGAGCATTATCATATCCCTTAAAACTTCTCTTATGTTAATCACATTCATCATTTTGGTTCCATTTTCATTAAAAGAGAAAACATCTTCATACTAGTACTACCTTAGAATCTGCTGACTGACCCAGCTTTCAAAGGCAGTATCTTCTAGTAAAAATATGTCTCTTGTTACATGTACAACCAATAAAGCAAAACTAGCTTGTACAATTTAATGTCACCTTACTGCAGACTTCCACAACACCTATCACTATTTTATTAATGTCTTAATTTAATTCAAAGCATTAGAAACCAAGGTGAGTACCAGATATTGCTCCAGTATCCAATAGTGTGTCTTCTGAATTATCTGCGACTGACGGTGGGTTTGGGAGGGGGAGGTATCCTTGGATTTCTAATGAGACACCTCTTTTCTGTTTGCTGATTTTTTAAAGGTCATGAAGAGCTGGTTGAGAAAGAAGAGAACATGGAATATCTAGTTTTAGATCATCCCAAACTTATCTCATCAATAAAATGTCACTTCAGGTCTGCTTATTTGTTGGACGGGAAAGAGGTGGAACTTTAAAAAGGCCTGGAGTAACTTCGTGGATTGAAGAGAGACCTTCTCAAATCAGAGATGAGGACTTTTTCACTTGTGTTTTTCAAACACAAACTTAAAAAAATAATAAATTAACTTTTCATTTCAACACCTTGAAACCTTAGAAAATTGCATTATCACTGATAAATTATTAAAATAACTTTTTTCTTTTTCAGGCATAATAAAGACCATTTTCATAGACCTGTTGTATAGCTTCAAATGGAATAAATAGATAAGTGAGCTGCTTTCTATTTTCATTCTTGTTACAGGGGAGGAATTTTTTTGGATTCCGGATGTTAGCAGTTTCCTTTAAAAATTACTCTGGAAACCCTCTATAAATGAAAGAAATATGTATAGGATGCAAATTCACTGTGCTGTCCTCATTTACCCAGTGGAATTCAGAATAAGCCCCAGCTTGTGAACATATTAAAGCAGATTGAAATGGATATTAGTGGGATTTGTAAGGAGAAGCACTCCAGTCAGTCAAACATGCTATGCACGAGAACTTTGATAATGTTGTTTTACTGATAATTACCTGCCGGCTGTCACCTCAAAGTGGGATTTCATGCAGGTTCCTGTATTTAAACATTACATTTGGAGCCAAGCCTGCCAAGACACTTATACCAATCTGGCCATGTCCGTTTTATTTCACAATTATCTGTGACTTTCTTCGTGAAAAGCAATGCGGTTAACTCCCTTTTAATTGTGTTTGATCTGTGTGGGCAAGAGACCATCAATACCGTGTTTCCACTTCCCTGGCCCAGAGCGGGTTTTGCCTCTCTCCCTCGCAGGCATCGGCAGACACCAGAATTACTGGAAAGCAGCACTTCCTGATGACCAGCATGAATATTCATCGGACCTCAGAAACTGGTCGCTGGGGCAAAGCAAAGACCTTCTACTTACAAACGAAAGGTGTTTTAAATAGGAAAGACCATCTTCCGTGGTCCTCCTGTGTGTCTAGCGTGTTCGGGTCCTCCAGCTCTGCATCAAACTTCCTTTTCTCTGTACCATGCCCCCACTTTTTTCCCCCCATACTGAACTCCTAATTAAATTTAACAGTTTCAAGAGTTTAAACTGTATACCTTTTTAATTGTGTCCTACTTTGTATTGGCTGATGCACGAGTCTGAAAATGGATATTACAGCTTTTTATGATATAATATCACCCTAATTGGTGCTTCATAGGCCGTGGCTGAATTCTTTTCAATTAAGCGTTAACATACAGTAACTGTTTCTCTCTGCAAATGCTGGAAAGCCATTCACAAGAGAGGACTGGTACTGCACAATTCCAAAGTACCTTAATGTGTCAAAAATGTTTTGTGAAGAAAGCTACACTGTAAATGCAATCACCTACATTGGTGTTCCCATTGTTAACCGGGAGTGAAAGTATTGCTAATTGTCCTGCGTTTTAGCTGGGTTTTTAAAGCATTATGTAGTAAGTACACCGGAGGGTCAATTTGTGAAGTGAAATACTTAGCATGCAAAGCGTAATACAAGATGCTGTGTAATACTTGACCTCTCAGCATAATAAATGTAGCAGTGAAACGCTGTGCATTCAGTATTCACTGAATAGAGCCTTCGCAGTGGAACAAAACCAGAAAATGTTCTCTTCATTCCTTTTTTTTTTTTTCACTAAGCGAAAATTATTCTTTATAATGGCCATTGCAGCAATTAGCTGGCATTTGGTAGAATAAATGTGCAGAAATAGCAATTTCTTATTTTAAATGAGATTTTGTATGGAGCCTGCAAATTACTTGAGGTATATGAATAATTGTGCCTTAGCTTTATGCTACAGAATAGGGTGTGGGTGGGTATAAAGATTTCCTATTTGCAGTTAAATGTTTAGACATTTTATTATTTTAATTTCACTCACAGTCTGCCTGGACTGACCCTGCTTTCCCATTGATCATTTCATGTGCGCCTGGAAGCAGTGTGCAGATGGCGGGAGACTCCCAATTAGTGCATCATGTTTTTTATGAATGTGACATATAAGTGCAATCAGGTCTCCTCTGGAGGCAATGGCGTTGTTGCGACTTTGAGTTTCTAAATCAATACAATTTAATAATCTGCATGGAATGAATGTTTATCAATGTTCTCTGTGGTCAAATGCAATTGGAAACTTCATTAAATTTTTATCCAAAGTTTTTCACCTTATTGAAATGCATTCTTCCAGGCATTCATGATTCATCCAATTAGCCTTAACTAGGGTATTTTTTTTCTTCTCTCAAAGTGATTCAGTTAATTATGTCCATATATTCATAATTATAAGGTGGATGAGTTGGGTAAAACTGAAATTATGAAGTCTGCAGAGAGATTCTATGAGGTTTAGAATGTAGAATATAAGAAAGGAATGAGTAAATGTCAGAGCAATGAAGTGCTTTGTTTTAATCTCCCTCAGCCCTCCCCACCCCAACTGCTTTCGCATGGAGTTTTATGTATTTATTTTTTCGCTTATTTGTAATCCAACAACGTGAAAAAATTGATTTGCGGTAAGCTCAGAGTGAATAATAATAAAGCAAACACTACAGATGCTAAGAATGCTTGATTAACAGGTCGAAAGTTATTTTTTTTTAAAAATTTAAGGTAATATATAGTCGTTTAAAGGCTAACTATTCAAACAGTCAAAGAAGAAATTTCCTTTCACCTACTGACCACCATACAAAGTTCTCTGACCAGAGGAAACTACTTTAGCAGGTCTCTTACATGTTCTCTTCCCACACTTTTAAGTCCTTTCTTCTCATTACCGTCCTTCACACATTTTACTGGCATACTCTAATTATACGTATTCTACATAATATCTTGTTTCAAGCATTTTATTTTTTCCTAGGCAACTTTTCTAGCTCAAGAACTTTTTTTAGTCTTTAAAATTATGTTTTAGGATTATTTTTTAGCGAAATGAAAGAACAGTCTATCCTAATTATTTTTTTACCTAAGACCTAAGCGCATGCAACTTTTTATTCAGACCATCGAGTGACACCCAAAATTCCTCTGCCAAACGCGCTAATGAAGGCAACTCATTAGCAAATGACACAGCTCATCTGTTAAATCCAGCCTGTGACACTGCAGAGTTGGAAACAGCCCCAATTCGTTACTGTTAGTCTAATCTGGGTAAATGATGTTCTCGCATAGCAAGCAGATAGCAGTCCTCTGTCACTCTACAAACAAGGCTTGTTTGCTACACTCCCCCACAACAAGCCCCAGGGAGGGTGTTGGGTCACTGTATTACTGCCTTTGCCCAATGCTCATGCCTAAGAACTTTAACAAACTGCATAGCCACTGCCCAGAAAGAATTGTACATGATTTCTGTCCTATTTTAGCTCCTCATGATTTTTTTTTAACCGATGGAACAAATAGGAAGTCACCATTAGAGTTTTACCATTTGAAATGATTCATAGTAAACCCAAGAATGTGAGTTATAACATTTTTCTAATTATTCCTTCCTGAAATGCTCCTTCTGAGACTTTCCAAAGAAGGAGAATGCGGTAGACTAAGGGTAAGATTTCATTCCTATCTTTGTGTGGTACAGGCAAGTGTTGTATAAATAACTGTATAAGTAAAGATACTGGTATGTTAGAACAGAGAGAGAGAAATGTCAACTGCGTTTTCATATTAACTGTTATTAAAAATGCTCTGGTCATGGGGATCACCTGGATAAGTTTTCTTTTTTTTTCTGCAAAAAGCTTAATTGTTTTCATTTGCTCCAAGACTTGGGAGAGGGCCCCAGGGTGGTTAAAAAGCTGCCTGGTGGCTGCAGAGCGGGGCTTCAGGCAGAAGCCTTGACACCAGAGGGGCTCCTCAAAGGCGGCTAGGCTTCACAGGCTCCTAGTCGTGCTTGAGGGTGAGCCTTTCGAAGAGATACTCGCCCAGCCCCGCCTGGGCACCAGCCAGCCTGCGGAGGTTTATCACGTGGTCGCTCATCTTCTTGATGAGTTTCACCTGCTCTTCTAGGAAGCGGCTCTCCAGGAAGTCATAGAGTTGGGGCTCTGCGTGGACAGAACCCAGGGCAGGCAGATCCAAAAGGGGCGGGTTCAGATTCTTCTCCCTGAGAATGCCGGCTTGCACAGCGTCCTGGGTTTTACCCCACTCTTCTTGAGGTGGCTTCTGCACCTCCGCAGCCCTGGTTTTGCATTTTCAAGAGACGCTTGGCGCCCTTGCGCTTCTCCTTGGCCAATTCGTGGAAGCAATGGCCCACGCCCTCCAGGGCCACATCGTGGAGGTGGAAATAGATGCCCAGAGAGAGGTAGGTGTGGGAGGCCCCACAGGTGCATGTTAACCGGGTGGTTGACTTTCGCCTCCACATCGGTGGAATAATTCTGATGATCTGGGAGCTTATGGTTGATCAGTAATAAGGAGCTAAACTCAAAAAACAGTGTTGTCTGGTCCCGGTGGCCTAGGATAGCTGATGGCTGATTCCGAAGGTTGCAACTGGAAAAAACGTTGGAGGGTGGTCAGAGTCTGGAGCGAGGGGCGCACCTAGGTCTGTTTTGTCCAGACACTGTTAAAGCAAGAGCCAGATCTGGGGGACCGCTGAGCGCACTGCTGGATAATTCTTTTCATAAGCTATTTCCTGTCATTGTGATCAACTAACAAATCTTCACCACATCCTGAGAGGTAAACAGGGGTCTTTATAGTTAATTTAAAAAAGGATGGCACAAATAGTGAAACTCTGTTGTATGTTGAACTGCTAGCCTCTGCATCATTGGAGGTTTTATATCATTGCCATAAAAATCTAAGGACAATATTTTCACCTGGAATATTTACCAAGAAATAACCTTTCTCTTTCAAAACTTGAGTAGAATACCTATGTAGGGGATGCTTCCTGTTTTAATTGTCTACATTAAGAAAGAAACTTTCTTTTCCTGTTTCCCAAGGAAACCCCTAGTTTCCTTGGGAAACTTCAACAAAGAGGGCCTCATTGTAGTTCACTCAAACTAGATGACTCCCCGTTTTCCATATCTGTTCTCCTACATCCCGCTTTTACTGGGGGTGGGCCTTCTCTTTGGGGATCTCCTCACTCCCGAATCTGGTTGTCCAATTCCTTTTCCTCGTTCAAGGCCTAGGTCGAATGCTCTCTCCTCCATGAAGCTTTCTCTGCTGTCCTGCTGAGAAGGAATCTCTCCCTCTTCTGAACTATGAAAGCAATTTGTCTTTCTACCTCTCGGGTGTTTATATACATTTCATCACCCCTGCTTAACTGTAGGCATCTTGGGAGTAGGATCCAGTCTGAACCAATTCTAGTGCCTTACGCATTGTGAGTATTCAATAAATATCTCGAGTGAATAACTTTTACCAAGAGGATTCTGGTCATTGATCCATCATTATGATGGCAAAGAGTTCCAAACATAGAGTCCAAAACCTTTCAGGTACACACACAGAACGTCCATTGTGCTTCTGTAGTGCCTCATTCCTTGAGAAATGACCAGATTCCAACAGTCCCCCTCCTCCTATGGCAAAAAAGTTGTGTGCAGTATGGGTGACATCATGGGATTTCTCACTTTGTCCCCTTGTCTGGTTAAAGATAAACTCTAATCAACCCTGGCCTCTTTCCTGGATGCCTATTTGCCGTTCAGGTTATCAAGCAGAAATAGTTTATTTTAAAAAATTATAAAAGCTGACATTTTTTGAGGGTTGTATGCCAGGAGATGTACTGAGGATTTTATAAATGTTGTCTCATTTGAGCCTCACAACCAGACATGAGGGAGAAGCTATTATTACCCACACATCACTGGGAGGGAACTGCGCTGAGCGGTTGGATGTCTTTCCCAGTTATACTACGATTCTGGGAAAGAGCAGAAGCAGGACTCAGGTCTGTTTACATCCATAATCTGAGGTCTTAATCCTTCTCCTTCCTTTTTTCCAGCTTCACAGTTTTCTTCACCCCCTCTCCTCAGTGAACTTCCCATGGAACAGCTGAACTCAGGGGATATTTGTACACTTTTGTGGGAACTGCTTACCCAGAGCAAACCTTACTCTAGGGACTCTAGACAATGGTGCTCTGTGTGTCCAGCAAAAACACCCATCTTCAACTGAAAATAATTTACTGAAAATCCCATTTCTACCTAATTCTATATGGTATGGGCAGTTTGGGGCGCAGTTAGGAAATGAAAGGATGCTGAGTAAAGACACAAACGTTTCTCTTCACTTGTAGGGAAGGTGCTGTCACACAGCTGAGCATGGAAATGGGTTTACACCAGGGAGGTGGACTTAGGTGTGAAAGAGATGATCCCCTAGCCCACCTGGGAGCTGTGGCTGTCAGCCTGGGATACACCAAGCTCCAGATACCCCAAGCCCCAGTGTTTGCAAGGCAAATCCATGCTGATACATGGAGCCATAACAGAGCTCCTGGAGAAACCTTCTGCTTGGTGTTAGGGTAGAAAGAACAGTGATGCCCTTCATCCAATACAAATTTTCCAACACAAAGGTGAGAGAAAAACCAAACATTTACTCAAAGAAAAAGGTAAAAACCCATCTGATAAACCCTGCCACAATATTTTCTTCAAGTTTTATTTATTCAGCATTTATACTAGTGGTTCGCAAATTTTAGGATGTAAAATTACCTGGGTGGGTGGGAGGTGTTGTTAAAATGAATAGGCCCAGATCCTTTCCGCTAAAATTCTGATTCTGTGGGTTTAAGGTGAGTTCCTGGGCTCTGAATTTTAGACCACATCCAAAGAGATTCTCGTGTTCCTCATCAGAGAAGTAAATTCTAAGAAAACAAGTCTGAAATGTAGGCAAGTGCTCTGAGAGCTGACGTTCTGTGGGCTTATTTAGGATGAAGCTCATTAATAACATTCTCCAGGAATGCTGTCTTTGGAGAGCTGGTGACGGCTGACAATGCCTTCAGCTACTGCCAGAAAGTTTCCTGTTCTCCTCCAACAAGGAAAACTTGTTCTAGGAAAACTTTGAGACAGGACCGAGGGTGGGGTAGGGGCAGAGGAGCTGTCCCTGTGTGGGTGAGAGGAAGCACCTGTGCCTCTGCTGGTCTTAGCTGGGCAGGCCTCCCAGGCACTCTGCAGGAGGCAGGTCAAGGGACCCCTAAGCTTCAAGGAGGATCGTTTTCTGAGGGAGGGCTCAGCGAATCTGAAGTCCCGAACAACAGATCTTTCATTCATCCGACAGTTGTAGGGGCCTCTTATGCATCCACGCGGTAGGCCTGGGCCTTGTACATGCTTTTCTCTCTTCCGGGAAGGCTGATA
The DNA here is from genome assembly GCF_005190385.1 of Monodon monoceros. Taxonomy (NCBI): domain Eukaryota; kingdom Metazoa; phylum Chordata; class Mammalia; order Artiodactyla; family Monodontidae; genus Monodon; species Monodon monoceros. The sequence continues at coordinate 112,385,961 of NW_021703778.1, read as the reverse complement.
TCCCCCAGCTTCGCCTAGTTAATTTCCTCCTTCCAGACCTGGCCTCCCTAATGAGGCCAGTTCCCCAGGATATGCCCTCATGTTATCATTAACCTGGGAAATGGGATTCCTTGATTCACGCCTGTCTCTCTCATTTGTAAGCTCCATGAGGGCAGGGGCCATGTTATTTTATGTTTTAATATTTTTATCTCTGAGTCACTGGATTTCAGCAAAAATAATTTGCCGAAACCCAGTTTTCAGAGTGACTGCTGCATTTAGCAATGTACCAGTTTAACGGAGTGGATTATTTTTCTGTTATAAATTATACAGCAAATTGTATTAGAATGTTTTAACAGCTTTTGATGATTTCTATGAAGTTCATTGGTTTTAATCTTGTCTTCATAAAGCATTTTAAGGAAAGTTTGATTGTTAACAGCTAAGGATCATAGAATGGTTTAGCCTTTTAGAGTATATATTAAATATTCAGGAAAGGGTATTTAGTAACCAGTAACCAAAACTTAAAGATTAGTACCCTAATTCTTTTTTTTTTTTTAATATATAAATTTATTTATTTATAGCTGTGTTGGGTCTTCGTTTCTGTGCTAGGGCTTTCTCTAGTTGCGGCGAGCGGGGGCCACTCTTCATTGCAGTGCACGGGCCTCTCACTATCGCGGCCTCTCTTGCTGCGGAGCGCAGGCTCCAGACGCGCAGGCTCAGTAGTTGTGGCTCATGGGCCTGGTTGCTCCGCGGCATGCGGGATCCTCCCAGACCAGGGCTCAAACCCGTGTCCCCCTGCATTGGCAGGCAGATTCTCAACCACTGCGCCACCAGGGAAGCCCAATACCCTAATTCTGACATTCATTCCCTTAAGTATGAAATTGCTAAAGAGGGATTCAGAGTAACTAAATTAACATGAAACACAGGGATTTTAGACACTAACTGCTAGTCATATAAAATCAAGGCTGATATGCCATTTGAGGCATTGGTGAAAGAATGTAAAAATGCTTAAAGAGAAATCCTAAGTGGCATTCAGAAAGATGGGGAAACTAAGTCAGTTGAAACAATCTCATTCCATGTACAATGCTGTAATTTAAAAATTTAATTGCCAGAAACAAAAGTTAAGTCCACCATGCCACCAAGCAATTGTAAAAAGAATATTAATTAATCATGGTTATAATTTGAAAATATTAGACAATTACAGAAATTAGAAGTAGCCGAAGATTCAATTTTTATTTTCTAGCAAGGAGAAATTGAGGTACTTTTACATGATTGTAGTGCACCAAAAATTTTGAAATAAAAGGGCAAATGTGTTCAATGATACACAAAGGAAGTAAGGAGGCTCATGAGGGGTTGGCATGATTAAACGAATGACAAAAGTTTAAATTTGACTTACATATTACCATAAAACTAAAATTTACAAAAAAGAATTTAAAAGATTAGTTAAAAATTCTAAAAATGCTAAAAAGATAGGTAAAATAAAAAATGAAGGAAATGTAATAATTATTATAAGGAAATATAATAATAGGAAATAATGAAGCAACAACATCATATACTGAGGCCATTATTCCTCTTAGAAAAATGGCAAAAATAACCCTTTAAGTGCTAAAGAGTTGACAAAACTGTAAATGACTTAAAAAAAGAAATCTGTTTCAGACTGTATATTTCTAAGAAAAATAAGTAAAATTTGGGGTAACATATGAAATATTTCATGAACATAAAATTTATCCATAAGAGTAAACTATCCATAGCTTTTGACAAATTATAGTTCTTCAAAATGCTGCCATAAAAAGCAAATAAAAACTGACTAACTAAGGCCATCCTATAAAGATTGTAAATTGTATAGTTAAACTTGTTTTTGATAGATAGTTACATTTGGTAAATCTGACAAATTAGTGATTCAGTAATCGACCATTTGATGCATTCATTTTGCAGGGTTGATTTTTGGCCAATTAGCCAGTTTCTTTCTTCAGAGTTTCTTTTATTTACCATCTCCAAAACCTGTTGCAGTGCCTGGTATGCAGAAGATGCTTGATAAACAGTGGATGAATAAATGAATGGATGAACTGTGCTGGGGCAGGGGAATATAAAGGCAAATGAGACCGTCAGGGTTCTTGGCTTCGTGAAGCTTACATTCTCCACTGAGTGGTAGTTCAACTCTTTTCGGTTAGAATCTTTATATAACCGTAGAGCGACTTCATCTTCGTGTTGTACTGGTTCTTGATCCATAGGAGCAGGTTTACTGTACCGTTACACTACATTTGGTATTTAAATGGAAAGAGAACTTCATTCCATAGAAAGGTGGAAAACTTTTTCAAATAGGCCAGAGTGAGGCAATATTACACAGGCTTGTTTGGCAGTAAAATTTCTGATAAAATGATTGAAACTCTAAAGGTAAATTCCGTCTACGTGACATTCGCACAACACTTCATTCTGAAGTGATTGTCAAACAGATGCGAGAGAGAGAGAGAGAGAGAGAAAGAGAGAGAAAAGCAAGCAGAGAGGAAGGAAGAGCCAGCCAGTCCTCTCCGCCCCCCCCCACCCCGCACCCTCCATTCATCATGGAGGAAGTGCTCACACAAATCCCATCCCAGGAAGTCACAGCTGGGCTGAAGTCTTTTTTTCTTCTACCCCTTCAACTCGTCTCCTTGTCCATGATCAGAAACGAAAGGAAATGAGGTAAATGTAAACCCATCCCAAGCTTCACAAAGTCGACAGATGACAGGTAGGACGTGCAAACGGAGAGCCCGGCCCCTTGCGCACTGCCCGCGGTATTCTGAGCTCTTGGGGAACTGGTACAGTAAGAGCCAGAGGCTTTTCCTGTGCAGTGAGTTGGAATTAAACATGCTAATTTGAGGTCTCTTTCAAGTATTTTGTTTAACTCCATTGGCCTTTAATTCCTTTATATTGCATCATTTAATGTAATGTTATTTATATATGAAACATGTTATGCTTATTAACCAACGTGCAAAAATCCAAGGTACAGATTTTCTGTAATGGGCTAATTACAGGACTTTAAAGCCACCTACTGAGTTTTGCTGAGCTTCACAACAGGTTCACTGAACTGGATAAATTTATTCAAACGTGTGGAAATGAACCCCATTCTATGTGCAACGGTACTGGGAAAACACACAAATTATACCTCAATACCAGTTTAATGGGTCAAACAGTGAACCTGAATACTGAACTTATCTACATCTTAAACTAGTGGGGAGGCTTGTGGGAAGAAAGGGAGTTTCTCCCTGTTTGTAAACAGCGGTAATAAAACAATAAGCCTGGCAATTAGGAGCCAGTTCTCCACACTCAGAAGACAGAAGGGGCTTGCCTTCCAGTGACCTTTGAAAATACACAACTTTCATAACCCAACCTGAGTGGAATGGAGTGACGAAAGCTCAGCAAACACACATCTCAAGCACAGCCCTTTAATCTTTGCTGTGGAGAACAAGAGGTGCCTTTTCTTGTGTCATGGTTTAGGAAGACTTCAGCACAGAGTGTTCAGAGTTAGACACACAAGTAAGGTATAAATATGTGGTGGAATTAAACACTGTCTTCAAACCAGCTTTTTACCCCTGAGCTGGATCAAAACAACAGAGATATGTTGATCATGTTAGTATTAGTTCTTCATTAATCCATTCTTAAATGGATTTTTTTGCATTTGAGAGTTCCAGAGGATTTTACACTCCAACTCCATAGCACCATATTTAGAACTATTATCCCATTATAAGAATACAAAGACTGCGCGGGGGCGGGGGTGGGAGAAGAAAATGGAGGCTATAGACAGAGGTTTGAGAACCCTGTCAGGGACAAAGTTGAAAGAAAAGACCCTATTTGCTATGTTGCATCATTGCAAATGGAAGTACTGTTTCCCGGTAGAGAAACACACACACACATGCACATATACATGCGCGCACACACATATATGATCATTTCTATCCCTTACATGAAGATGGACATTACTTTGATTCTCTGATAGGTTTCTGTAGTAGATCTATCAATTTTGTCATGAAAGAGAAAAGAAGGTCATTTCCAAGCCTGAAAGAGCTCCAGTCTTGTCCTCAGGGCACCTTCTTTACAATGTACAATCCACCCAGTGACTGACAGTTGGGTGTTGATAACCTAATTCATGCCTGTCTCTTCAGTGAACGCTGGTGTGCCCAGCTCTCAAAGCAATGAGCCTGGATTTTCAGAGCGCTCTCCGAAAGTGCCACGTATACCAATAAAAAGAGAGATCTGCAGGAAATGAGGTGTGACGCAGGCCAGCTTCACCAAGACTCTCGGACCAAGAAATAAGAATTTAAATATGAAATACTAAAATTTAACACATGACTGAAACAAAATAAATGGTGTACCAGTGAAAGCATTTGAGGTAATTAATCAATGCTGTGTTTGTACATATCATTAAATATATTATACTCAGTTTAGATTTGATTTCTATGCTCCTTTTATAAAGAGTTAAAAGAAAAATACATTTGAATTCACGCTGATACCGAAAACATGCTCCTAGCTTCTAGTTTTTTGGATTTCAAATCATTTCCATTAACAAACAGCTATTTGCCCTCTAATAAAATATGTCATTATGCTTTATTCACATCGCACAAAAGAATCACTGAAAAATCGCCCCAATGATGGCCAATAATTACACATTTTGCTCCTGTGCTAGCGATGAAGAAATCTGTTCATTGGAGAAAGCAGGTGCTGGGGCATCAAGCTAATAGTCAATGTGAGCCGTGGTAATTAGCCACAGCGATTGCTAAAATTAACAATTAGCTAACATGCAATTCTCTTTTTTGCAGGCTGCAGTTTACTTTGTATAATCCTTGCATGTTCTTAGTAATTATTCTGACAGCTTATTATTTTTATTTTTTCTGGTTTGAACACAGCTTTAACATTTGCGTTGGGCGACCCAAATGTTCAACAGGCAGGGGCGAAACAATTGCTTGACTAGGCATTTTTCTGAGGCCACATTTGGTGGTTTATCTTAACTTTTCATGGTTGGGGAGGGGATGGTTATAGGGATAAGATCTCTGAGTCTTTCACAGCTATTGTCTTCTCCCCTCGGGCCTTCACTTGGTCATCCCGAAGCTTTCACAGGGAAAACTGCCCAGTCAGCGGCAATTTAGACTCCAGGGAACTACTCCAGGGCTGAAGTGCCATAGTCAAGCCGGTCAAAACATCTTCTTTTCATTCTTCTTCCCTGGAGTGTGTCTTTGGTTAATGCATTCACTGTCCTCACACAATACCCTCCACACCCCCCCTCCCCTTACTGAGGGAGAAAATGCAGCGTACTGTGTGGATTGTTCTGGTCAGGGACTCTATGCTGGGATAATATCGCTAGAGCCTTCCAGTGGAATAAGCCTGGTGAAGCCTCAGCCTATGTGTGAAAGAAAAAAGAAAAAGAAAAATTAAATGGCAAGGGAATAATTTGTTTCCAGAAAACCTCTGGGAGGGAGAGATGTGATGAAAGCTCTTAAAGCATTTAAGTAAGATAAACTGTGGCAACAACTTTAGCAAACTGCTATTCCAGATTGTATTCGTTTCCTATGCTGGCCAACAAATCACCACAGACATAGGGATATAAACGATACAGTTTTATTTTCATACAGTTCTGGAGGTCAGAAGTCTGAAATGGGTCTCACTGGGCTAAAATCAAGGTGTCACCAGGGCTGCGTTCCTTTCCTTACCTTTTCTAGCTTCTAGAGTCTGCCCACACTCCTTGGCTTATGGCCCTTCAGAGCCAGCAATATTTCCTCCTCTCACTGTCCAGCCTTAGTCATGTCTCCCTTTGACCACAGCTGGGAGAGATTCTCCAATTTTAAGGACCTATGCGATGACATTGGGCCCACCTGGATAATCCAGGATACTCTCCCCATTGCAAATCCTTGACTTAATCACAACATCTCTTTTGCCGTGTAAGGTAACATATCCACAGGTTCCAGGGGTTAGGACACGGACATCTTTGGAGGGCCGTTATTCTGCCTATCACACACACCAATGACATATGTACATATGGTAAATTTGTGTTTCTCTACAGTTGTGAGTCATCACACATTTAGTGTCAGGGAATTGGACTATTGAGGACTGGTGGAGATTGGGGGCTGGGGGCAGTGGATGTCCGTGGCTTCCATAGACAGTAACTCTGTATTGGCCCTTCCATGCTAGGTGTCTTAACTAATGCACAGAGCCAGTGTAGGCCAGGCTTTGTCCTGTCCCTCCCTCCCAGGCTCCTGAGTTTGGAGGGCCTTTTCAGCCTCTTAGTAAGAGGGCTGCCTCTTAGAGTACAGGCTTGGCCTGGCTAAGAGCTATCATCATGTGTACTGTACTTTATTATGGCGTTGGGCTGTAGCATGCTGGTTTACTGTGTGAATGAGTGAAACAGATTGCTGTCCACAGAAACTCTGATTTACATCAAGAAACACCACCCACTGCAGCCCTGAATTATAAAATGCAGTGATGGGAGAGGCAAAGTGCTGGTGTATGGTCAGGCCACCCAAGATGGCTGTTCCCTTGCTCTCTGTACATCCCCCCCCCGCCCCTGCTTAACCAGCCCCTGCTTCACCTACACCCTGCTCACCTGACTGACCTTCCTACCTACTTGCCCCTGCCCCAGCCGGTGATTGTTCTAGCTTTGGATCAGAGCTCTCCATTATGTTTATCAAGGGGTGGTGAGGGGCGTGCCACTCTGCTGGTTTCCCTGGTAACCGATGAGTCAACCTGATATCAATCCCCTAACTGGTAACCTCCCCCTGCCCTGGGAGCAAGCACAGCCGCCATGTCCTGCCTGCCGCCTGACGCACATAGTGGGGTGTTGCTCCAGGACCTGCTTCTGACATGTAAGCCCCTGCTGCCCGTTAAACCCCAGATGTCCCTGTCGCTGACTCTGTGCTCTTTCTTTGGTCTTGGAGCTGGGCAAGTACAGGCCTTGTAGGCCTGAGGGGTGCAGCCCAGCAGCTAGATTCCTGAGAGGTGCTGAGACCTTGTCTGTGTAGGGTGCGAGGTGATTGTCAGGGCTCAGAAAGGCTTCTGCAGACATGAGGATAAGCCTGGGGAATTGGGCCTTCGGACAGGCTGTGGGCTGCAGAGGCTGAGGAGGGCCTGGCTTAGAAGGAGAGGTCAGGGAGGTGAGCCATGGCAGAGGCCGGGGCCAGACTTGGCGGTGGTAAAACGTAGCAACGTATTGTTTGTTTAAGTGGGAGGAAACTGGAATGAGCAGAGTCTGCCCAGAAGAGTTGAGCAGGCAGGAGTCAAACATCCAGAGAACAAATTGCTACCAAGTTGAACTAAGGTGAGACCTCACATAGTCGCAGGTGTTCCTGGTCAGGCAGCAGAAGAGATGGGCGTATTGAGGTGTGCCTTGTCTTAAGAAATTCTACTCTTCAAATAGAAATGCGTTGGATTTTTGCTTTACAGAATAATCCATCCAATTGGTTTTTTGATATAGTGAGCTCCTCGCATGTATCTAAAACAGGATCCTAGCCACAAAAAAATGTACTGTCCACCCCCAACGGTATATCTGTTGTATAAAGTGAGCCAAGCACACAAGCTAAGGCTCTTGCAAAACAGTGGACCAAGGGAAATTTGGAGCCAAAGCATAAAAATGCTTTGCTAAAAAATTCAAGGTGTTTGCCTCAACTCAAGAGGCCGGTCAAGATATAGGGATGACGTTTTCAGTGGTGCGGCAAGGTCATCGGAATGATGGCAATATGTTTAAGGGGAAATGTGTTCTAAGAAGGAGGCATCTCACCAGAGGACTGTCTTTATCTCACGTAAGAACAGCTGTAGCTTCCATGGAGGAAGTATGCTGGCTTAGAGTATGAGTACCGCCTTCTTTGTCTATGGCCTGCACTTTTTCTTCACTTCTGGCTTCTCAAAACAGTATTTATTTAGGTCATTATCTTTTTGATTTACAGATGCCAAGACACACGGTGTTAGAAAATAGTTTAAGTTCCTAGAGGCAGGGCTGGTAGAGTTGGGAATAGAACCTAGAATCCCTGAATCGTGCTCTTGATGCTGTTGTTTTGGGGCTGTGTGTGCACAGTGTGGGCGAGAGAGTGGAGTGCGGAAGGTAGGGGTGTGTGGACATGGAAGGTGCGGGGGTGGGCAGGCAGGAACGGCGAGGGAGAGGGTGAGGCTGATGTTGAGAAAACTATGAGTCATATATGCTTCTTCAGGGGCAAGGGCCCATGCAACCTCAGGTGTTGGGCATCACGGAAGATTCTCAAAGACAGGCTTCAGTGAATAAAAATGACTGAACCAGATGCTACGTTGTGGTCAGGGACGGCTGAGGAAAGGGAAACTGTAAAAAGCCACTACAAAGAAAATGGAGGAGCAGGGAGCTAAGTAGCCAGGAATGAGACCACTCTCCTCGATCTAGATAGTTTTTGTAAGTGGAGCAAAGAGTCCAGCGTGTTTTTGCTAAACTTACTTAACGTGCCTACGCGCCAAGTGCAGCACAGGGCAGGAAGCATAATTCCTAAAGTTCTCCAGCGTAAGAGACTTCAGACCCAGCCTAGAGCATTTAACTGGGTAATGCCACGCCTCACAGATATGCAACGAGAACCAACCCCACCTTTGCCCCCCACCTCCAAACTGCTCTGCTATCACCCTTCAGCCTCATTCTCTCACCCTCTGCACCAGGAGATAGTTCACTATTACAACACCCAGAGAGGCATTGGAAGCTGGGTAGGTCACCCTGGGGAAAGATGGCAGTATGAATGTATAATGGGTCTATTCAGATCAACGGTATTCAGTCCAGGGCAGAATATCAAGTGGAAAGAGTAGTAACACAGAAGAGGCTGTAGTGGGGTGTGTCTGTGTTTTCTAGGGACCCTCAGAAATGCTCGCTCTTGGTTCTTTTTCATTTGGTGTCGTTCCCAGTTTTTATTGGTGCTTAGTTTCCTCTGCTTCCGTTTAGAACAGAGTTTGGTAAGATTGCACTCGCTCCTTTGTTGAAGCCGGGATGACAGAACAATGTCTTGTGTATGGATTCCACTTTTCCAACACACTTTGGCACTTTCTTCTCTTCCTCCTAATTACTGCTCTCAGATCAAGATATCCAGCACTGTACCGTATCCTTAGGAAGGCTCTCCACACCTTGAGGTTACCAGGGCGTGGAGGTCATAGGTTTCTTATCTGACCCGTGACTTGTCAGTCTGTGACTAGTGGGTTGTTTCTAGTGTATAGACTGTCCAAATAGTGTTCAGGATCCCGGGTTCAAATGAAGATACATTCACTTCACAATAAAGCCATATCAGAAGGGACATCCCTGCAAAACTTTACCACTGTGGAAACAGGAAATGGTACTTATGTTAGATCAGGAAAAGAAGAACTTGGCATCAAAAATTGATGCTTGGGTGCACTAAGTCCATATGTCCTAATTTAAGTACTATATGGGCAGTGTTGATTGCAGGCTATCTAACCTAATCACTGCAATAGCTCAGTGAGAAGCAGAGTCCTGTCATACAATAAAATGCTATTAATTTTATGTTTCTCATTAAAAACTTTAGGCAGTCTGGGTATTTTATTGAGACTTCTAAATGTAGAAATCTAATTTAAAATTTTACCCATTAAATGTCTCCACACTGGTGTTTTGGATGATCTAATGAGTGGCACCATTTATAGGCCACAAGGTTATAATCTGAATTTATGAACTGTAAAGAAAATACCAGTACGCTGACTAACTAATGAGCTTTTTAATGATGAGAAATAGATAAAGCTTAAAATGCAGAATGTTTATCAAGGACCTCAGACAATAGCAAAGTGGAGCAATTTAGAAGTACTTAGCAGTGCTACTGCTGTGACAGAGAGAAGTGAACTATTTTCTTTCATTTGAAAGCACTGCTTTTCATACATGGGAATAATTTCTATATTTTCTTAACTAAAATTAAATGTCCTGGTATAATCCTCTTTTTAGCAGAGTTCAAAATATAAATAATCTATTGATACCACTTTGATAAAGCACGAGAAAACGCCTTTACGAAAGGGGGGGATATCTGAATATCGACATGGGATAGTGGGATCCTGGGTTTCAAGGGGTTGATGGTTGAGACTTCACTCAGGGAAGCGGAGCAGCTTTAAACACAGTCATGCTGCCCGGAGAGAGTGGCAGGGCCCTGGCTGGGCTGACATGGCATCCCCATCTCAGGTGATTTATAGCAAGTCTGGACTTCCAAAGAGAGTGTCTGAAGTTTGCCTGTGGCTGCCTTTGCCCTTGCGCTCTGCAGCATAAAAAGAATTAATAAAGTTACACCTTGTTGTGTAAAGGCTCTTATCTCGGGCCTCTAGAATGTGGCACCCCAGACATTTCCGGGATGTAGGACCAGCCTGGGAGAGATGAGTCATTTCAGAGCACTTGGGTCCCCAGGCAGCTATTGGGGTCTGAATGTGCCCTCCTCAATTTAAAAACTCCAAGTCTAAATTCCCATGACCAGGGAGGAAAGGAAAGGCTGGGATATGCTGTCATGCTGGGGCTCTGCTTGTTGTTGCTGCCATTGCTGTTGTTAATAAGGAACTAGACTGAGCTTGTCTTTTCCTTCTCAGGGACGGCGCTTTCTAGCTGGTTCATTTAACTGTTCTCGCTTGGACAATGGAAAGGCCCCCAGAGAGTGGGGCTTTCATGGTTTTTGACATACAACACAAACCTACTGGCCCTGACAGTTTCAGTCCTCTGTAGGAAACAGGAGAGGTGGCGATGGAAGGAGCAGGGAGAAGCAAATCCTGGGGTATTAATGGCTAGAGGTGGTGGGCTCTGGCGGCAAGCATGAGGTCTTTGGTGTGTCAGCCCTGGATCTGAGCCACAGCTATCAGCAAGCTGCTTAACCTCCCTGAGCTTTGGTTCATTTATGCCTTATGAGGATGAGGCCCAAGCCCAAGCAGTGTTGGCTTCATCCATTTCAAAGGAGTCAGAACAGAGAGGGGAAGAAGTCCCTGAGTAAGGTCCTGCCAGAAGCCCACTGGCCCTGGATTCTCAGCCAGGATAACTCTGTACTGCCTCCTGCCTTCTACTCATCTCACTCCTTCCTGTCACCTCTTAACTTCTCTTCTCTTTTATTTTATTTTATTTTTTTTTCTTTTTTTTTTCTTTTCTTTCTTTTATTTTTTTAAAAAATTATTTTTGGCTGCGCCACTCAGCTCGAGAGATCTTAGTTCCCCCACCCAGGCCCTGGCAGTGAAAGGGTTAAGTCCTAACCACTGGACCGCCACGGAATTTCTTCCTTCTCTTCTCTTTACTCCCCTTTCAATCCTGAAAATCCTCTTTGATTTGAAAACAAATCACCCCAAACTTGCCACATCTGAGTTTAGTTCAAATTACTTGACCAGTAAAAGCAGAAGTCCTTTCCCATGACTTAATTATAATCTACATTTGGATTTATTTGCCTTAGACAAGACCTTGATTCAGGATTTCCAGCTAAAATACAGAACCAGCTAAATCTGAATTTCAGATAAACAAGAAATAAGTTTTTAGTCTAAGTACGTTCTATGTAATATTTGTATTTTCGTTTGCTAAATCTGGCAACCCGAGTTAACTAAATGTGAGCTACGTTCTCCTTGATAATATCTTGACTTTGTAACTTTCACAGTTTAGCAATCCCCAGATTTTATTTCTTGAATAGTACGTCTTATAAACGTATCTGTCTATATTCAGACTCGTATAACGCAAAGAGCATTTGCATGCTTGTTCTGCTTTGCTTTTGCCAGGCTCTCCGCTTTCCATGTGTCCCAGGTGTATGGCCTTGACCGATACAGACATGAGTTTTGTAGATGGGCCATGGGGAGGAGCCAGAATTGAGGAAGGCATGGAGGACATCTGTGCTCCACGAAATTCAGTGTGGTCCTATGTGTGGTGGGGTCAGATCCGGGCACCACCAGCTGGGCCCATTCCTCCTCTCTTTCCCCTGCTTACGGCTGCAGTGCCAGGCTGCTGGGCACCTGATGGGGCACTGGGGAGGCCACTACTGCAGGAAGCAGGGGTCCTATAGGGGTCCATGAATTTGGATGGGAAAAAATACATCTTTATGTTTATAACCCCTTTCAGGGCTGCAGGCAATCAAAACAATGACTATCAGTACCTGGGATTGTGCCGCCAAGGAAGATCACAGGGTTTTTTGTCTTTAATAACACATTAAGGTTATTACGGATATTCAAAATTTAATTACTCCGTAAGACTTCAAAACTGCAGGAGCTGCCAGATTTGTCCATAGATCTTATTATTTAAAGTATTAAATTCACTAACAATAAATCATCATAAAGTTGCGTATATATAAATTTGCTTTTTAAATGTTTTGATAACTTTATTTCAGTATAGTTGGTTTTCTTTGTCATCCTGGGTATTTTCTTTTATGCATTTAAAGACATTCTGAGGGCTTCCCTGGTGGCGCAGTGGTTGAGAGTCCGCCTGCCGATGCAGGGGACACGGGTTCGTGCCCCGGTCCGGGAGGATCCCACATGCTGCGGAGCGGCTGGGCCCGTGAGCCATGGCCGCTGAGCCTGCGCGTCCGGAGCCTGTGCTTTGCAACGGGAGAGGCCACAACAGTGAGAGGCCTGCATACCGCAAAAAACAAAAACAAAACCAAAAAAAAAACAACAACAAAAAAATAAAGACATTCTGAGAAGAGGTCCACAGACTTCATCAGACTGCCAGAGGGCACACACAAAAGAAAAGGTTATGAATTTGGACTAAAGGAAGATCTGAGCTCATGTAGATATAATTTACTTTCCCAAATCCATTGTCTCCAAAGCAAAATGGGCCAAACTCTCCTCATTTTCTCTTCCAAGTGCATACTACCAACTGAAGACTGCCCTGTTATGAATTCCAAGTTGCTTTTAATATTCCTCTTAACCTGAATTTTACCTGCTTAGAATGTTTTCAAGGGAGTGTGATTTCTGGAGGAGAAGTACAAAGTCTTCCAGGGGATTATAAATGGTAAAAGAAAAAGAATTAAGATCAGAGCCTGAGTTTGCCTTCACCTCTTGGCTCCGTTTTCAAACACTTTGTAATTAGGATCACTATAAAAGCCAATATGGATGGCACAAAAACTATAGTACATAAAAATATTAAATATAGAAATATGTTGGGTAGGAGAGCAAAATTGTATTTATTTGATACATTTAGATGCAATCCCTGGGCATTTGCTCCCTTGATTGCAACTCCTCTCTACCTCCTTGTTGGTGAGCTTGCGAGCTCAGGAAAAGAAGGGCTCCGGCTTAGGAAAGAGGGAACCAATGCAGAGAAAAGGGAGCCTTTGCTGCCCACACCTCTTTGTTATTTGTGAGCTTCCGTCCGAGGGCTCTGGGAAGGTTGAGAGGAGGCGAGGGGCCTAGAGATGGGGGACTGCGTGCTGGAAAATGGGTGGCTTGCTGGGTGGGAAGCGGGGGTGCCTGATCGTGGCTTGGAAGGGCAGCGGGGCGGGGTGGGGGGACACGAATGAATGCCTGAGGGTTGAACTGGGAGAATAAAGCCACGAAGGAACCAGTCTCATTAAAGAATCCATTTCCCATTTTCAGCAGTTTGCTACATTAACAAGCTGAGCTGTGAAAGGATTAGATCCGCTAAGTGAGAGCCTGTTCTGTGCACCACTGCTAAACACGTTTCAGAAAGCAGTGGATTCGCCTTAAATGAGTATCTGCTGGAGGAGCAAAGCCCTAGGAAAACAAAGGGGCACGCCAGGGTAAGCTAATAATTCCCGCTGTGCTTTGAGGGCAATGAAATGACTGCAGCCCTGAGAACTTTTTCTCCCTCCCCTGCAGTTGGTATAAACATAAGAGCCATTTTGATGATCATATCGACACTTCGGCAACAAGTTGCTTCCCAGGTGCCAACTAAATGTCACTCTCCAAAGGGTTAAATGGACTCAAAGGACTCAACCTCAAATATTCTTCTTCTGCGTCCATTTAGTATACATACCTATTAAAGAAAACGATGGGCATAGATTCATCTCCTGTCTACAGATAATCGAATGATACAAGAACAAATCTACCACCAGCTGCTTCGTCCCATGCTATGCTTTGACTGGAAGGGGAAAGCCAAGTTTCGAGCCGGGTCTAGCCTGACTCAGGCCCTAACTTGTGAGTCCTGCTATTCTAACCCTTTCTCTTGATCTGCTTTTCAGCCTGTCTCGGAGCACACAGCTCAGCGCAGCAGGGAAGTTGCTTAGCAAAGGGCCACCCACTTGCCTATTATTCCTTCCTAGCCTGTGACATGACACAAGAACAAAGTAGACATTAACCGCTACATTAAACCCAGAAAGAAAGTAATCAGCAACCTGTTATTCCCTTAATAAAGGGAAACACATGCAGTGTGAAATCCAGAAGACTAATCAATAGCCACAGACAATGCAATGTGCCAAACAAATTGCAAATCAATTAGAATCCTTGTTTTCTTTGAAATGGTTCACTATATCTAAAGCAATTACTCCTTCATTAGACCTAATTTAACAGCATGACTGCCCTGGCTACAACTGGCAGCGTCTGGCTATCAAACGGAAGAAGGGCAGTTTATTTCTGTCTGTCTGTGAGTCTAGCACCAATCAAAAAAAAAAATTGAATTCCTTTATATGACAGAAACTTTTAATGAATGGGTGGTGTCTTAATCAAAATATCAATACCAAAATGACAATACCTCCCCTCAAGGGAAATTGAAAGAGAAAAGAGCTACAAGAATTACTGAATAAGAATTTGTGGTTATAAAATGTATTTCTTCTTTTTATGCTAGCCTAAAGTAGGTAAAAATGACATTTAAATATGTAAAGTCTTTGTAGCTTTTCAACTTAAAACTTGATACTAGTTCTAGGACTTTTGAAAAGAGAAACCTCCTGAAACCTTCCAAGAATTTGGAATATTCTTGTAAATGATCACATAAAAAAGTACTAGTTCACTTTATTTGTAAAGCTATTTTAAAAATAGCTTTATTGAGGTATGTCTTACATACAATAAAATTCACCCATTTAAAATGTACATTTGATGAATTTTGACAAAAGTATACAGTCATGTAACCACCACCTCAATCAAGATATAGAACATTTCAGGACTTCCCTGGTGGTGCAATGGTTAAGAATCCTCCTGCCAATGCAGGGGACACGAGTTCGATCCCACATGCTGCGGAGCAACTAAGCCCGTGCGCCACAACTACTAAGCCTGTGCTCTAGAGCCCGCGAGCCACAACTACTGAGCCCACGCGCCGCAACTACTGAAGCCCGTGCGCCTAGAGCCCATGCTCCGCAACAAGAGAAGCCACCACAGTGAGAAGCCCGTGCACCGCAACGAAGGTCCCCCTCCAAACAGAGATATAGAGCTTTTCTATCACCCCAATAAGTTCCCAGGTTCCCTTTTGCAGGAGGTCCCCGCCCTTCATCCCTGGCCCCAGGCAACATGGATCTGCTTTCTGTCAGCCCATTTCACTTTTAAAAAGTTTCCCATCCTGTAGAAGTACGGGACTGGAAAAATAATTGAAATAAGGTTTTTCTACCAGTACAGGAAAAAATGGTTTTGTATGACTGGAACTGCAAGTAGCAATCTCTGAGAACTGAAAAATAAGATGACAACTTTTTGGAAAGTAGATATGCTTAAGGAGATCAAACCATTTCTGGAAGCTGAGGTAAATATTCTTAAATGAACGGAAAAAAACTTAATAGTCATAACTTGTTATTAAATCACTAAACCTCATAGGCTGATATTTTCTTCTCTTTGAAAATAGTCACAGCTCCAAGAATTGTTTTTTCATTTTATGTTTCTGAATTATTTTTTTCTGACTATAAAATCAATCCATTTTGATTATATGAAATTCCAACATTACAGAATTTAAAAAAGTAGGAAGGAAGGTCCTTGTATTTCCATTCCCCCCAATAATTTTCCAAAGGATGTTCTTTATAGCATTGTGGTAGTAGCGAAAACTTGGAAGCGCTGGGAGTTTGAGCCTTAAATTAAGTCACACATGTTCCTGCTTCCCTTCATCCTTCCTTTGCTTCCCTTATAACAGCTTTTACCCCCCTCCCCTCCTCCTATCCTCCCTCTTCACCTCATATCGAATGGCTTTTCATTCTCTGCATCCTTTGGCTTTCTTCTTTTTTTTTTTTCTTCAGAGTTCAGGCAGGAAAATTCTTGCCCTGAGAGCACCCATATCTTCTGCAAGCCAACCAACCCATTTCCCATCTCCTACTCCTCAAAAGAAAATAGTCTGTCAAAGCTTTCACATTCTGAAGGTAAATTTGTGCTACCCCACAGGACACCCCATCTTGCCCCCTTTAACCTTGCACTATTAACACTGTCATTCAGTCAAATTATTTTTTGTTTCTGTTGGGTAGACTAACACTCATAATTTACTCTAGTCAGTCAATCAATTAATCAACGAGCATTCATTGAAGGCCTGCTTCCCGGCAAAACCTGATTGGCTGGTTCTGGGAGTTGATTTGTAACTCTAATGAAAAGCATTTATGATGGTGGGGGATGGGATGAGGAAGTTATGAGTTTGGATCATCTTCCAAAGGTGATTTCGTTTGGTGCTTAGGCTAAGCAAAAGCTGAGGTGAAAGTAAACAAGAAAGAGTACATTCCTCCTCTTCAGTTCTCTCTGCTGACCTTAGAGTGGAAAAGGCTTTGTGATGGACACTGCAGCTGCTTCAGTCCCAGGGCTTGGCTAAAACTGGAGTGGCCTCGGAAAGGAAGATGCTATAACTATCTGAAGAGTATTTTTAATTATTTAGATTAAATCTTCCTTAACCCATGGCTATTTATGCTCTCGGAATTTGCAACTCTTCATGTGCACCGCCCCCCGCTTGCTTTGCCATAACTTCAAGACCATTGTCAGCTGGCGGGTAGGTGAATACTTAGGCCGGGCCCACGGGGCTTCAGCTGGCAGTGGTAGCTAAGGAAGAGACAAGGGTTGGTCTCTGACCAACAAAATGGTGACCACCACATAATTAGATACTGAATAAATCAATGTGAGCTCTTCTAAAAATAGAAATGGCAACTTTTATCCTTTGTTAGGCAAAGAGACAAGGATTTTGGGGGTTTTCAGTTTCCTAAGAAAGATAAAAATCAATTAGATATTGAAGCCCCCACTAGAGAGTCTTGACAGAAAACCCTTCACTCATAATTTTACATCCTGCCATATCCACTGGTTAAGTCACTGCTGGGAATTTTTGAATTGTTACCAGTTATTTAAATGTTTTTTCAAAGCAATGTCCAACCAAAATGAACTATCTGATGGCTCTGGTTCATAGGCTTTACATCATTCCTGCACATGGCATGGAGACCTGATTCTTGCTAGTGCACAGATAAAAGCCATAACGGAATGGTGACAGAACAAACGAAGCCTGTCCTTCAAAGCAAGTACGGCCCTTTGTTTGTTCTGCTATAGAAAAAGTGAATAGACTGGTCTTTTGCAAACTTTCAGGGTACCAAATTTTTATCTCCTTCCCCCACTCCTTGGAATAATCATTTTGGTTATTGAATCTTTTTCCTTGAATGTCTTATTGACCATTAATATGAGAATTTTATCCACCGTGGATGAATGTTTACTAATACAGTTTTTCATACAAATGCAAACATCCTTTTTACCCGCCTCTGGTGACTCGGCGTCTTGCACCAGCATGGTATCATTCAGCTTCAGTTGCTATAGCATTTTCAAGAACCTCTCTGTTCTTGTCATAAATTACCTTTAAGTGAAAAAAGCTCAAAGGAGGTCTGCAGCAAACTGTATCAAATAATGAATTTCTAAGCGGTGGAAGAAAACACTTATCTTACTTATGCTCTTCTCCCATCGATTGTTCAGTGACCCTTCTTTGGGATACAGATGAGCATAACCCTGAAAAATGTTTGTGTTGTCTTTCTTTAACTGGCAGCCTGCGGGCTGCATGATCTAATAAATATTGGCAGGGCCAAATGAAATAATATAGAAGAGCTTCTCTTCTTTAAAGTCCACAGACCAAGAGACTCTTGTCACTTGTTAATATCTCCATCAAACACTGAAGTGTTAACATATGTGATACGACCACGCAATCAAGTAAGGACCGATTTGTTGACTAATTAAACCAACACAACAAGCTCTTTAGCACCTACAAGTGACAAGTTTAGAGCAGGCAAGTGGAAACTCTCAATTGAGCCCCCTTTTATGAGACTATCATGCCAAATTCAATTCTGACTGAGTAGTATTTGAATGTACTTGACTTCCACCATGTGCTGACATGCTTACAATAATTCATCATGGGTGACAATAGCCCAATATTAGAGATTTATGATATATACAAAACAGTTACAAATGAAATATAGCCCTAACGTGGGTCTGCTTTCCTTACCCACTGCCTATTGATATTATAATTAATGGTCAATTACTTAGGGAAAAGAAAACAGAAAATAGTCATTACTGGTTTCAGTCATCATTGGATTTTTTTTTTTTTCGGGCACATTCTGGAGGTAAATGAAATCATTTTCACAGTGGTTGCTTCAAAATAATAAATGGACATAGATGCCTGATGTTCGTGACTCATTTTAGCAGTGAGAATGAGCTAATAATAATATTTTAAAGGAGACTGAATTAAATTAAGCCCGAGAAGTACAAAAGAATTCCAAGGTGTATCTTTGTGTGTGTAGATAACACATGCATGTTATGTCTGTGTGAGTATATGCACCTCCCTCCACCTACCACCCAGAGGCTTTATATTCAGTTTTCTTGTTTGTAAATTGAAGCAGTTCCACAAACTTATTTCTGATGTCATTCTGACCCCTAAAATTTCATGGCCTCTGATGGACCTCTCCATATCCAGGTTAGTGAAAAGAGAGGCAGAACACTTCCTATTGTTTTTGGCACTCTTCCTCTCTCCTTTCTCTGTATACTCACTTTTTGTCCTTTGTGTGCACATATCCAAATTTTCTGTGCCCAGCCCCAGCCTTCTGCCTGAGCCCGTCCTTGCCAGCTGGACAGTTCCACTTGTGGATAATCAAGAATTGAGTGTATCCATAACCCATATACCTACAGATATATGAGTCATATTTTCCAATCCCGTTATGCCTATAAATGCATTAGTACATAAGACACATTAGTAGTAGTAGGTCCCCCAGGGGCTGTTGAATTAGCAGGGAAAGCCACAGGTCATGGCCACTTAATATAGAACTGTTCTCTGGGCCCAGCTACAGATGCTCTGCTTTAGCCAGGCCCCAGGTTCTCTGCATCCCAGAGCTGCAGATCAGTAGACTGTATCCCAGGTGCTAAATGTCTTCTCTAGTCTCAAACGCCTGGCTGGGAACAAGGGTCAGCATCTGGTAAGATACCAAATAGGGTCTCATCAAATTTTGAGGTTGACCTCCAGACCCTAAGTGGCCACATCCTGTCCATCAAATTAGCTGTCTGATAATTCCCTCACCTTGTGATGAAATGACTGATACTGTGCCACCTGCAAGTCCTCCTGCCTCCTGTCCCCCATCCCCCTGAAAGAGACAATCTTCTTATTTTTCCCTTAATCTCTGGCTGGATTTTATTCATTTTGAGTAGACAGTATAGTCATATAGTTCAAAAATCAAAATTATATAAAAATATATTCCTTGAGAGGACTTGCTCATAGCTTCATCTCTGTCCACCCTGGAGAAGCAGGAAAGCTGGTGGTATAACTCAGTCCAAGGCCAAAAACCTGAGAAGCAGGGGGCTGCTAGTATAAGTCCTAGTCTGAAAGCCTAGAACTGAGAGCTCTGATGTCTAACGTCTGAGAGCAGGAGAAGACGGTTGTCCCAGCTCAAGAAAAGTAAGAGAATTAACCTTTCCTCCATCTTTTTGTTCTATTTGGGTCCCCAGTGGATTGGACGACGCCTACCTGCCTTGGTAAGCGAGATCTTCTTTACTTTGCCTAAACACTCTCACAGATATACTCAGAAATAGTGTTTTACTAGTAATCTGGGCATCCCTTAGCCCAGTCAAGTTGATATATACAATCAACTATCAAAGAGATATTGTAATAACTTCTTGATGCCAATATCCCCAAACTAGGATATGTTTACCACTGGTCTTTGAGGGTATGTGCATAAAGATATTTATTTCAATGGCTATAACTTTATTTTGTATCAGAAAAATTAATGATCAATATATTAAACATGAATGTTGTTTCTTAGGATGAGTCTTAAGATAAAAAACAATAACTAATGTAATTTAATTTAACGTCCTTTTAAAGAGAACCGTAAAGTAAATAATGAACATTTGATGTGGAGATAAGGCAAAAAATGTGGTATACAAAAGACCAAGATTTGGGAAATGTTGCTCCATACAATATATGTATTTCTAAAAAGTACAAAATGTTTTCAAAATAAATTGCTTTAAAACGTTTAGAGAAAGTCACTAATTTAAAAAACCCTAAAAGGAATCTTTTCATAACTTGAATCATCGCCATAATATAATTATTCTTTACTGTAAAGATCTCAAAATTTCATGTTTTGGCTTCAAGTTGCTTCAGGAGAAAGACATATGTATTCCAGTTGAGAAGCGTAACACAGTATTGGAGAGAGAGCTAATGAGTTTCTGCTCATAAACATGGGAAGCACATTACAATTCCTTTTTTAAAAACTATGCACATTTTAAAAGAGTGTATGCAGTCTGGAGAGCTTTGGGTTTATGGGTTGATGAGATAGTTCACAGAAAATTTTAGCATGTTTGAAAATATGGTAATTCTCTTTAGTAAGTAGAGAAATCAAAAAGTTCACAAGAATGGAGTACTAGGTTTTTTTATATGTACAGACACACACAATTTCATTTTTGTTTTTAGATGCAAATTACTGGGAGAAGGAATCTTCATGCTCAAAAAACTGAGAGCTTAGATTTTTTAAAAGTCCATTAATTTTAGTTTCTTTCAAGGTCCAGAGGGATTTTTACAGACTGCTTTTGAGATCAGATGCTCTCTAAAGAAATCAATCCAATTTCAATAGAAGAGCTATGCTGTGTTGGGATTTTTCATATAATCCAACTGCTAAATGATATCAGGGCTACTTTTATTTAAAAGAAGAAATACAGACAACTCAGTGTTCTCAAATCTCTACATTCTCACAAGATCAGCTGACCAAAAATCCTTCCCTAAAGAGAAAGAATGCATTTTCCATGATCAAAGAAAATCGACATTAATGAAATAACATCTGTACTGATATAGAATGTTATTTATTTGATAATATCAAACATAGTGCTAATGCTGTAAGTGAAAGCCACGAGAGTAAGGATGAAGCATATGAAGCTTATTACTGCATTGTTCCTGAAATGCAACTCAACTCCTCAGGCCTACAGGAGCTTCTTCAGCCTCTTGACTCAGAGGAACCCATAACTATGCTCTCCAGATTTGGCTGATAGCAAGAGAACAGCGTCATGAATAAAGAGGGTCGTCAGTAAGTCTAAATTTAAGAATGTGATTCTATTGTAAAGAGAGAGAGAAGTAAATTCTTTTTTTTTTTTTAAAACCCCACACATTTATTTATTTATTTTGACTGCGCTGGATGTTTAGTTGCAGCATGCATGCGGGATCTAGTTCCCTGACCAGGGATCGAACCTGCGTCCCCTGCATTGGGAGTGCGGAGTCTTACCCACTGGACCACCAGGGAAGTCCCAGAAGTAAATTCTTATTTTATTTTTATTGAAGTATAGTTGATTTACAATATCGTGTTAGTTTCAGGTGTACAGCAGTGATTCAGTTATACATATACATGTATATATATTCTTTTAAAATTCTTTTCAATTATAGGTTATTACAAGATATTGAATATAGTTCCCTGTGCTATACAGTAAATCCTTGTTTATCTTTTGTATATAAGGTAGTGTGTATCTGTTAATCCCATACTTCTAATTTATCCCTCCCACCCTTCCCCTTTGGTAACTGAGTTTGTTTTCTGTGTCTGTGAGTTTGTTTCTGTTTTGTAAATAAGTTCATTTGTACTATTTTTTTAGATTCTACGTATAAGTGATATCACATATATGTCTTTCTTTGTCTGACTTACTTCACTTAGTATGGTAATCTCTAGGTCCATCCATGTTGCCGCAAATAGCATTATTTCATTATTTTTTATGGCTGAGTAATATTCCATTGTGTGTGTGTGTGTGTGTATGTATGTATATATGTGTGTGTGTGTGTGTGTGTATGTATATATATATATATATATATATACACCGCACATCTTTATCCATTCCTTTTGGACACTTACGTTGCTTCCACGTCTTGGCTATTGTAAATAGTGCTGCTGTGAACATTCGTGTGCATGTATCTTTTAGAATTAGAGTTTTCTCCAAATATATGCCCAGGAGTGGGATTGTTGGATCATATGGTAACTCCGTTTTAAGTTTTTAAAGGAATCTCCGTACTGTTCTCCACAGTGGCTGTACCAATTTACATTCCCACCAACAGCGTAGAAGTGTTCCCTTTTCTCCACACCCTCTCCAGCATTTATTATTTGTAGACGTTTTTTTTTTTTTTTTTTTTACTTAATTTATCTATTTTTGGCTGTGTTGGGTCTTCGTTTCTGTGCGAGGGCTTTCTGTAGTTGCGGCAAGCGGGGGCCACTCTTCATCGCGGTGCGCGGGCCTCTCACTATCGTGGCCTCCCTAGTTGCGGAGCACAGGCTCCAGACGCGCAGGCTCAGTAGTCGTGGCTCACGGGCCCAGTTGCTCCGCGGCATGTGGGATCCTCC
The DNA here is from genome assembly GCF_005190385.1 of Monodon monoceros. Taxonomy (NCBI): domain Eukaryota; kingdom Metazoa; phylum Chordata; class Mammalia; order Artiodactyla; family Monodontidae; genus Monodon; species Monodon monoceros. The sequence continues at coordinate 112,363,348 of NW_021703778.1, read as the reverse complement.
CAGACCAGGGCTCGAACCCGTGTCTGCTGCATTGGCAGGCAGCTTCTCAACCACTGCGCCACCAGGGAAGCCCCTATTTGTAGACTTTTTAATGATAGCCACTCTGACCGGTGTGAGGTGGTTCCTCATTGTAGTTTTGATTTACATTTCTCTAATAAAGTGATGTTGAGCATCTTTTCATGTGCCTATTGGCCATCTGGATGTCTTCTCTGGAGAAATGTCTATTTAGGTCTTCTGCCCAGTTTTTGATTGGGTTGTTTGGTTTTTTGTTATAGAGTTGTAGGGGCTGTTTGTGTGTTTTGGAAATCCCTTGTTGGTCACATCGTTTGCAAATATTTTCTCCCAGTCCAGAGGTTATCTTTTTAGTTTTGTAGATGATTTCCTTTGCTGTGCAAAAACTTATAAGTTTGATTAGGTCCCATTTGTTTATTTTTGCTTTTATTTCTATTGACTTGGGAGACTGACTTAAGAAAACACTGGTACAATTTATGTCAGAGACTGTTTTGCCTATGATCTCTTCTAGGAGTTTTATGGTGTCATGTCTTATATTTAAGTCTTTAAGCCATTTTGAGTTTATTTGGGTATATGGTGTGAAGGAGTGTTCTAACTTCATTGGTTTACATGCAGCTGTCCAGCTTTCCCAACACCACTTGCGGAAGAGACTGTCTTTTCTCCATTATATATTCTTGCCTCCTTTGTCAAAGATTAATTGAGCATAGGTGTGTGGGTTTATTTCTGGTACTTTATCCTGTTCAACTGATCTATATGTCTGGGTTTGTGCCAATACCACGCTGTTTTGATTACTGTAGCTTTGTAGTATTTTCTGAAGTCTGGGAGGGTTATGCCTCCAGCTTTGTTCTTTTTCCTCAGGATTGCTTTGGAAATTCTGGGTCTTTTGTGGTTCCATATAACTTTTAGGATTATTTGTTCTAGTTCTGTGAAAAATGTCATGGGTAATTTAATAGAGATTGCATTAAGTCTGTAGATTGCTTTGGGTAGTATGGCCATTTTAACTATATTAATTCTTCCAATCCAAAAGCATGGGATATAAGTGAATTCTTATTATTAAAGTCCTCCCAAATAAAAGTTTTGAAGAGTTCAATCTAACAGATGCAACCAAATCTTTTTATTGACACGTTGTTTCATTGGTTTACAAGATATAAGATCAGAACAAAAAAGAAAAGGGTTTCTATTTCTCAAGTTGCTCATTTATAATTTCCACTAACAATTCCTCATCTCCTTCACCTCTGTCAGTCCTTCCCTGCCCACTCCAATGTTTTGAATTAGTTATTGTGAAAAAGACACTTTCTAGAAGGTTCTTAATGATGGCCATGATTTGTAATTTTGAAAATGTCTAGATCAGGTTTCACAAATTGGATTTCTTGGAACCTCAGTCCTTGATGATGTTAATTGGTATTCCATGAAAAAGGGTTCAATGTGAGACCCAGTATGACCAAAAGATATCCCTCAAACACCCAACAGAAAGAGTTATTCAAGGAAACTCTTGGATGGGTCTCAGACTGCCTTTTGCAAAAACCCATCTTGTCTGATGAGCCAAAGTTAGTATGTCTGGTATAAAAAGTAACTTTGCCTTTTTTTTTTTTTTTTTTTTTTTTTGCGGTACGCGGGCCTCTCACTGCTGTGGCCTCTCCTGTTGCGGAGTACAGGCTCCGGACGTGCAGGCTCAGCGGCCATGGCCCGCGGGCCCAGCCGCTCCGTGGCACGTGGGATCCTCCCGGACCAGGGCACGAACCCGTGTCCCCTGCATCAGCAGGCGGACTCTCAACCACTGCGCCACCAGAAAAGCCCAACTTTGCCATATTTATGTATCCTTTAATTCTTGTATCAAGCAGTAAAAGTCATGCGAACAATTGCATACTAATTATATAAAATATAGATGAACTTTTAGAATACAGACCCTATGCTTCACCACACTGAAATAACTTAAAAGATTTTGTCTATGTTCTTGTTTTTTACTAAGCACATATGTGTATATACACACACAGACACACATATTTTTAAAAATGTAATCATGTCGTGTCCATAGTTTTACAGTTTAAATTTGTTCACTCAATAAATGTTTTATAATATCATTTTTAATGGCTATATAATATTCCATTTACAGATGTTCCATAATATATCAGCTAATCTCTGACTGTTGAATATTTATGACCTTTGAAAATTTCAGTTGCTTGAAAAATAATTCCAGATTAATGACTCTAAGAAATAGGTCATAGCAAAGTTCAAAATTAAAAATCAGGAAAATTTTTTTCTCCCTATTTTTTTTCCCTGTGATACCAAAACTACATATCAACTAAAAAAAATCAAAATATAGGACATTATTATTTACAACTTGAGCCCAATCCATGTCCAAAAAGAATTACAATAAAAGGCCTATATCTTTCATTAGTACTTTTAAACTGAAAGCAATCAACATACACCCTGCCTATGGAAAGCATGTTTTGAAAGCACCTATGTACCAAACAAATAGCTTTTTGTAAGTGTTAGCATAATTTCCACTTCAATATTGAGTTTTCATCAGTAATCAATGGTTATAAAGGTTGCACAATAATATTTCAAGATCAATAATTTACAGTGTGAAAAAGGAATGAAGTTAAGAAAGTATAGTTAAGTGTACTGTTTGTTTGTAGGTATCTCATAATTGTGGTTGCCACACAATCACATGTCTTTGTGAAATGGTCTCTGTGCAGTGCCTGTCTGGCCTATAGGTCTGAAAACAGAGCCAGGTATCCTAACCACATCCCAGAAATGCCTATGATACCAGCGACAGTCAAGCCAAGTTTCTTATCAGTATGGTCTAACCAAGGTTTCCCTAAGGAAGAGGGTATGTGCTTCTAAACAAAAGCAAAGAAGCTTAATGTTTTAGTTAAACTTTCTGGAACAGTGAATATAGTTCACAGGCTGAAACTAGTCCCCATTTCCTTTCCTCCTTTACTTTCTCTGTGGATGATGAGAAATCTTGGGTACCCATCTGGAGGAACCCACTGCTACCCCAACCCACTGTTTGGCATTCTAGGTCTTTCACAGACTATCTTCTGAGCTTATTTCTTACTCACCTCCCTTCTACTCTTGACCCTTTAGTCTTTTCAAAACTCAGCAATTAGTGTGATCCTGATCTAGTCTGTAAGTGAAATTATGTCACTCCTCTGCTCAAGCTGCCCCACCCCCCAGTGGCCCCTCCTTTGACTCGGGGTAAAAGCCAGAGGCCTTAAAACCCTCTCCGAGGCCCAGCTGCCCATGATGGCTTTGAGCTCACCAGCTCCTGCTCTCCACACACTCATTCCACTTCAGCCACAAGGGCCCCTTCCTTCTGCTCCCTGAGTTTCCTCCTTCTGCCACCTCAGGGTCTTTACCCTTATTCCCTCTGTTTGGAATGTTCTTCGCCCAGATACACACATGGCTTGTTCCCTCAGGCCTCAGGTCTTTACATAAAGATCATCTTTTCAATGGGGCCTTCTCTGGCCACCCTACCTATAATAGATTGAAAAATAGGGCCAGTATTCTGGTACATCACAATATTGGGACACCACAATCATGTGGTACAAGCCCAAAGGTACATCTAATTTCAGACATGGCTGGATCCAGGGGCTCAAATGACATCTTTGAAGCTCTGTCACTCTCTCTCCATTTCTTGGACACTCTATCCACTACCAGGTTAATATCTCCAGAGAACAGAGATAGTCTCTTCTGACAGCAATTCCAGACAACTCCTGGGATTGTGTCCAGTGACCATTCCTGAACCGATTGCTGGACAAGGGACACGGTTATCCCACATTGTGGGCCTATCCCTTTGGATAGAGTTAGGAGCAGGGTTAACCCCATCGTCATATGGGATGGGTTCCCCTGGGAAAGGAGAGTTCTGTTACCAGGAGAGCAGAGGTAATGTGTTCCAGATAGGCTTACACCCGACATGTCCAATTACGTTCTGTTAGTAGCACTGTGTATCTGACTGTGGACAAACCCTCTCAGGTAGTAGAAAAGACACAGATACCATTGATTTTTCCCTTATGAAGAAGGGTCAGTAACAAATGAGAAGACATGTCATGTCGGATGGAAAAGCAGACAGAATGATTGCCAAGCTTTTTGATTCTCTTGCCTAGCTCCAACTGGCTTTCCACATGTCAGCTTTAGAATTTAAAGATGGGGGTGGGAAGGGTCCATGGTGTCTGTAGTGCATGTTAAATAAGCCTCGACAGCAACACCCACAACCTGAAATAAAAGTGGTGTTTCAGAAAGCCCTGCCTTGAGGAGAGAGTCGGGGGTAGGGGCTGCGGAGTGGGGAGAGACTACATTGTACTGGGAAAAAAATCATCGTGTTTAACAAAGATTTTGAGAACAAGGTAAAATGAGAATATACAATGTCCATTATAGGGCAGAACTGAGATGAGAGAAGGGAATCAATATGCCTCAGCAATACTTAAGAGATGTTTTTCATCTGGAAAATGATCTTAGGACCACTTTTGCTATTTTGAAATCCAGCCCAAGCACTTGTGAGAAGATGACCTTTTGTATATTGCATTTTGCAGAGAACTATATATAGTTTGATACAATATCTTGACCTACAGGGGGAAAAATGAAATAGAGAGAAAAATGGTATTTCCGGGTTTTCAACCAAAAAGCAGTCCATGGCAGAAGAGAGAGTGCAGAGGCTGCAAACTTGGCCCAGTAGAGCGCGCTGGCTGAAATGTCATTATCTGAAGGATTCTAGACATCTGCATTATTTTGCATGAGCCTCCATCAGCAAGTGACGTAGAGCGGGGAGGAAAAAGCATTGTTTTTTTTCATTTCTTAAAAACATCTTGTCCGGATTCTTGGCTTCACATGCTTTGGGGTGGGGGGGTGATCAGAGGAGGTGCTCCTGAGGAGAAAAGGTCACCGATTTCCAAAAGGTTAGAGAATCTTTTTTTCTTTCAAAGAATAACATTTCAGCTTGATATTATTTTAGTATTTACCACTCTGTATTGTCTTAGACCTCATCTTGGCAAAGGGCTCCTAAACAACTGCCACTTCTAGCATTGCTGCCAAAAGGCGCCTTTTCACAATAAAGCATGCTGTGCTTTGGCAGGAAATCAATAAAGTGAAAATCTGTTCTCATCATCCATACATTTACCATCACAATCAACAATCAAAGGCAAGACCTGGGTTCTTTATCCACAGGCTCCAGCCTCCCAATTTTCTGCTATGAAAGGCAGCATAAATTAGAACCCTCGGTTCCTGTTAGCTGGGCTTAATGGGTATGATTTATGAACCATTAAATGAGGTTATGTAAATTGATCCTCAGCAGAATGCTAGCGCCCAGGTGACAGGTGCAGCGTGCTCGTCCACAAGGGTTCTGCACAAATCAGATTTCAGTGACATTCAGTTTGAGGAAAGAGAAATATGTTGTCAACAAGGAAGTGATTTAAATAGTGCCCTGGGTTTGTCAGCAATTATGCCTTTCTTCTTAATTGCTGAAAACTATATAAATTCTAATAGGAAATAAATTAGTAATTTACCAGTTAATGACAAGGGGTATAAAGGAGAAGGGCTTATATTTTAAAAGCCATATTACCAGTGAGGCCATACACTTGGGTGATTTCACTTATGCCGTTCAAGTTGAAGAGATGCTTTAAAGCAAGAGTATAAACTTTGACACACTACCGCTAAAATTACACTCATTGGCAACAGAAGAGAAAACTGGATCCACAGAGAAAATGCCCTTGTGGAATTTCTTCAAGTGTTCCATAGAAATGGAGATGTCACCAGGGTGTCTATTTGTCACCACCATTAACATCCTAAGCGTAAAACAAATACTCTTTTTTTAACCAGGGTGCAAAAAATTTGCTTTATCTTTCAAAAACTTTTTGGAAACCTGGGATCTGATCACTCAAGTCAAAAACACAGGGCTTTTAGCTTGCCTGCCTCGTTCAGACAATACAGAGCAAGAACACTTTCTGCTATATTCTTTGCAGTGAAAGGAACAGGCTGTGTGCGTAATGATGATCCCCTCACTTTGCTGTCTCCAAATTAAAGGCCCAGTTTAACCAAACAAAAAAAGAGCCCCGGGGGAGTGTATACAAATTATTTTCACTAGTTTTAAAAATGGAAAAAAAATCTCGAATCTATTCCTCCCCTTAGGCTTGCTGTCCGTAATCAAGAATGTGGTGGCCTTCTGAGAAAGGCTTCTCCTGGGAAAGTGAGTTCAATATCATCCCCGGCTTTTGTCTGAAGCTGTTATTGTGCCTGTTACCATGCAGCTGACCCCGTAAGAGGACACATATGGATGGGATAGGAATGTTCCCTCGTCCCTGGCTGAGCCTATTAGAGCTCTCAACAGGGGGTCTCTACTACTCTTTTTAGTAGTGATTTCTGCCTCACGAGTGCAGTTGTTTATGGACAGCCGAGAGGATTTGAACCGCTGTGGTGCTATACGAAAGACTGACGACAGGGCAGAGGTCATATGTTTAAAGAGGGCTGTCGCTGTGGCTCCCTAGGAGAGGTTCTCCCTGCAGAGGAAAATACTAAGATGTCGTTTGTGAACTTAGAAAAGAGGCCTGAAAGGCCACAAGTGAAGAATTACATAACCATTGACATCTATAGATGACTTTAGTGCTGGTGGGTAAAAATCCTTTGAAGGTAGGGAAGGGTTATGAAAAGTAGTTTTATAATTGGCGTAGGAAAAAATGCTTGGGGACCCATGCAGCAGTAAAGGCGCACCAGCTGTTTCACTTACTAGCACCATGATTTAAAAAGCGTATGGCTGTGAGCAAGTTATTTTACCTTCTGGATAACAGCCCTGTCTCATAGGATGCTATTGTGGAGATTAAATAAGGTAATGCATGAAAGTGTGTGTGTGTGTGTGTGTGTGTATGTGTATAAAATAGCCCAAACTTTACATACATATATGTATATGTAGAGATCTCTCTCCCTCTTTCCCTCTTTATATATAAAGAGGGAGAGAGACCTCAGTTTCTTGCTCTAGAACCTTGAGATACCTTCTCCTAGATATCTCTGTCCATGTAAACACACCCCATAATGCCAGATCTTCATGGTCCTCTTACCCAAACCAACCAACCCCTCCCATATCCCTCCACTCTAGCCCTCCCTTGCCTCCTATCCTGTGCAGTAATGGTATGTTGATTAAGAGCATGATTCTGAATCATGTCATCGGGATTTACAGCCCAACTTCCCTACTTGTTAGCTTTGCGACCTTGAACAGCTTATTTCACCCATCTGTGCCTTCGATTCCTTCCCTGTAAAATGGGGATAAAACACAGCACCTCCTGCATGGGGTTATTCTGAGGATTAAATGAGTTAACATATGTGATGTGCCAAGTATGGAATGTGGCAAATAGTAAGTGCTATGCACCATTGTTATTATTATTATTCTGATAGTGCCCTCTGCCTCTCTTGTCTCTGTATTCACATATTCGATTGCTTGCCTGAAAGAGGGCACTAACATATACTGAGCCCAAGACACATACCAGGCACTTTCCGTACATTGCTAAGATCTAAAATGTGCATTTTATCCCCACTTGGCAAGGGAAGCGGAAGCTCAGTGAAATTAAGTAATCTGCCAAGAATACAAGGCAAATAAGTGTAGAGCCAGCATTCAGACCCAGGTCTGTCTGACGTCCAGTCCCATGCTCTTTCACTGTACATCACGGGCCCGGAACAAAACATTCACAGGCATGGAAAAGAAATGGACAGGAACACCTCTTAGTAGGGCCTCACCTCGGTGTGGTGGAAAGAGCACTGGGCTCTGACTCCCACACACTTTGAGTTTCCTCACCTGTAAAAACAGAGGTGCTAGACTGGAGGCTTCCAAACCGTGCACCCCAAGCCCTTGGGTTTCTTCAAGATTGCTCAGGGGCCACTACAGAGGAAGGGCCTAGCAACAGAACCCAGACTCTCCATGAGCTGCTCATCCCATCTAAATAGAGTAATACTGGGACTCTGGATAAGATGTTTGACAATATCAAGATCAAAGCATCAGCTCTAATATTCTGAGTATCTTTTTTAAATTCGAGAGAGTGAAAATATGACCCCAATCTATACTAAAATAATGTTCTATCCAGTAAACATTTCTCTGGTGCTATTACATGCAAGACACCACATTGGAGATTGAATGCATAACCTCCCCTTCCCCCCCAAATTGTCTTAGACGAACTCCCTGTTCTACGCTGAGTGCACTCTCAAGATGCATTTCTTTCAAGAATTGTGTTTTCAATTCACTTAAAAGTCAGAACGTGAAATGTTCCCCCAAAGCTCTTTTGTACTTTAGACCCCCCATTTCCCTGAAGAATATTTTTATCTCTTCCCTTTCTCCATGTTTTATCAGTGTACTTTATCTTGTGAACACAACTCTGTGTCCTAAAGAGCCTAACACTTTGTTACTTTTTCAATAAGTAATTCTCAAGTGAACAGCCATTGTCCCTTGGGTGGCAGGCTCCAAGCATTGCCAATATTTTCCCTGTTGGCAGTCTGGGCACCAGTCCTTAAGGGTCCCCCGCCCTTTCTAGTCCAAGAAGTTTATTCTAGGACAAGGCATCACTTGCTAATTGAATTAGCCTCCCTCTTTGTGTTTTGATTCAATGGAGATTACCTCAGGGAATTCAGGGGCTCTTCTGTGACTTTGTTCCTGGGAGGCTAATTCTTCCCCGTGGGTTCCAGAAATGATTCCCTTCCCCCCTTCTTATTTCTTGGAAGAGGGATCAACGCGGAATGTGGATCTCAGTGAATACTGCTGGGCGGAGGACGGAACACAAATGAAGGGGTTGGCTTTAAAATGAGGACTGCAAGGGAAAGAGTTTCCAGCTGTCCCACAGGGTGGTGAGTGAGGGCTCATCTCCACTTAGGAAAACTGCTTTTGAAGAATGCCGTGGTAGTTGGGAAAGTACTGTAATGCAATAGTACCAGATTTAAGAAAACCCTGGAGACTGACTGAAGAATTTAGAGATTCTGAGACCCCAGTAAGCCCAGAATATCTGTGAATATTCTTACACCTCTGCCTGAAAGAAAAAATGGGCAAGCTTGACTATCACAGAAGTGTGTGTGTGTGTGTGTGTGTTTTGTGTGAGACCATTTCAGCTTCAAGATCTAAACCAGTGGCTCACAGCTGGAGTATCTGAGAAGTATCTGGAGTATCCAGGGAACCTAAGAAAAAAGTGATATAGATACAGATAAATGTAGGCTCCATCCTTTGAGATTCAGATTCTGGTGAGAGCCTTGCATCCTCCCTCTTTGAAAAGCTCCCCAGGAGATTAGGATGCCCAGCGAGGCTGAGAATCACCGTTCTAAGCAAAAACAGGCACTGGAGGCCCTCATCATAATATCTTTGGCTTTTGTGGGGTTTGTACCCTGCTGAGTGTCAATCAGCTGTATGCCAGCACTGTACTGACAGGCTGTCCGACAGGTTCATTGCATACAGAGAGTATACTCCTCACTTTCTTGGGTCTGTAAATTCTCTGCTCTGAGTTTATTCCTAAAATAGTGCTACTTTTGACCAAAATACTGCTAACACCAGCAAAGGTAGAGCTCTGTCTTAATGCAGTTAATCTCTTTGTGAGGTCATTTATCCCCTCTGGATAGCTCGGGCCCTATAAAAACATTTCATTTGACATAATGGGTAACACTGAGAGGCCACAATTTCAGTGATTTTTGTTGTTTGATCGTGAACTATTTCTTGAGACAAGAGCTTAACAGACTGCATCAATTTTTTTTTAAACTTGAAAAGTTGATGCCTACTATAATACACCAGGAAGATTAAGCCTGTGGTTTAGTCCCACATCAGCCAACTTGCTTTAGCATCACACAGACACAGCCCAGTTGGTAGCCACTGGTGTCCCCGTCGCCCAGTCCCACACGCACATAGTCTCTCCTCTTCAATTCACCGGACACAGTCTTCAGAATTGGCTTCTTTGAACTCCTTTGCATCATGTCACTTCTCTCTCAGGAACTTCCAGGGGCTTCCTGCTGTCAATCATTTTATTTGTTTTTGGTTTTTTTTGTGGTACGCGGGCCTCTCACTGCTGTGGCCTCTCCCGTTGCGGAGCACAGGCTCCAGACGCGCAGGCTCAGCGGCCATGGCTCACGGGCCCAGCCACTCCGCGGCATGTGGAAATCTTCCCAGACCCGTGTCCCCTGCATCGGCAGGCGGACTCTCAACCACTGCGCCACTAGGGAAGTCCTGTCAATCATTTTAAATCTAAATTCATCTAGCCAGGCCAGCCTTCTAACCCTCACGGTGACCACCATTTTTTTTTGCTCCTTGACATAGACGTCTCTCCTTCCTCACCAGGCCAAGAACTCTTATTTATGCTTAATGCAGGACGGTACTCACTCTGCCTAGACCGCGGTACCCTTCCCACTTCTGCCTTGAACTTGCACGGCTGTGGTCAACAGGGCTGGAGCTTTGTTTCTAGGGCCCATTTTGACTCCACCCCAGAAACAGTTGCTCTGTGCCATGGCAGGATGAACCCCCACCCCCCACCATCACTTTTCCTCTATTTGATGCTGGCAATGTCCATTTGGGCCCCAAGAAGTTCCCTGCTCCCATCTAAGTCCTCCTCCACACCTTCAAAGAAACTTTCCTGTGATTAGCTTCATGTCGTGTTTGCATGTATGGACTAGCCTGCCTGCACTGTTTGCATTAACTTGACATGGTCCTAGACTGTGGTCTCTGCCATACTCCGCGTCACCAGCTGGATTGTAACTCCTACAGAGCAAGCATTTTGCCTTAGGCTACCTCTGTATCCCTCTAAAGTTTGGTGAACGTAAGCTGATGCTGTTGTGAGGACAGTGGCCTGCAGGCCCTGACTAGAGTGAGCTCCTGGGTGCTTTTGGTTAGCTTTTGGATGCCCCCCCCCTTCCCCCGGCCTGTGAGAACATAGGAGCCCTGTACCCCTCTGAGGTGAAGCGGAGAAAGACAGAGCGCACCAGCCAGAGGCAGGTAGTGGTGGGAAAGCCTGCAGCAGCACAGTTTGAGCTGTTCCCTGCACAGGCCTCACTGCAGGGGAGGCTCCCATCCACTTTCCCCCTCCTCCACTTCCCCCCCTCCTCCACTTCCTTCCTGTTTCTTAGCCAAATCCACTTCCCATAGTTGGAAGGAGAAGGAGAAAGAAAGGAGATTGTTTTCTGCTATCCACAGGACATTCATACAAAGCGAGCCTCATTAGACTTGGTGTCTGAACTCATTTGATTTGTCACACCCCTGAATTCGACGGGACTCAGGATTCTCTGATTCAGTAAGGGCTTTGGGGCAGCTTTCTACACAGTATCAGACTTTTGGATAAGCCTCAGCCCCAAGTCTGTCTGGGTTGGCTAGGGTACTCTGTTCACACCAGCCACAATTTTAATCCTCTCTACTGGCTTCCCTGAAGAAAGAAGTGGACTTCTTCCTACCCCAGCCCTTCATGTTGGTCTTTCAGGACTTTGGGGTCTTAGTAATGATAACACCACCTTTCTCCAAGGAACCAGCTCAGGCTGTACTTACTAGTGTTCCAAAGCCAATAAAACTTCACAGTACTGTGTAAGGTAGGCACATGGTTCCCTTATTTTACAGAAATGGAAGGGAGGCAGGGAGTAGTTGTCAGGAAACTTGTTGGGGCCAGAGAGGGGAATAATATACGCCCTTTGTCTCTCATACCTTGTCTTAATTTTTAAAACTAAATTATTCTATGAAATCATCTCAAACTGATCTTCAAGTACCCTGCTAGATGCACTCAGCTTGTCAAATGTTAAAAAGAAGAGTGTGTTCTCTATTTTTATGATGTGACTTAACATGGACTTATATACACTACCAAATGTAAAATAGATAGCTAGTGGGAAGCAGCCGCATAGCACAGGGAGATCAGCTCGGTGCTTTGTGAGCGCCTGGAGGGGTGGGATAGGGAGGGTGGGAGGGAGGGAGACGCAAGAGGGAGGGGATATGGGGATATATGTATATATATAGCTGATTCACTTTGATGTAAAGCAGAAACTAACACACCATTGTAAAGCAATTATACTCTAATAAAGATGTTAATAAATAAATAATTTAAAAAAGAATAACAGAAGTCCACTACCCAGTCATTTCTGATTCAGTCAGGTAAACTGAGCGGCTGTGAATTTTTTTTTTTTTTTTTTTGTGATACGCAGGCCTCTCACTGCTGTGGCCTCTCCCGCTGCAGAGCACAGGCTCCGGATGCGCAGGCCCAGCAGCCATGGCTCACGGGCCCAGCTGCTCCGTGGCATGCGGGATCTTCCCGGACCGGGGCACGAACCTGTGTCCCCTGCATCGGCAGGCGGACTCTCAACCACTGCGCCACCAGGGAAGCCCCTCATCCCCCTTTTTTTAAAGTGGTAGGTTGACCACCATTAATGTAAAAAGTAAGGATGTAGAGCAGGACTTTGGGGAAAAGGCCTGTATTCTGAACCACTTAGGTGAAGCTTCCTTAGACTGGGGGTTAAACACTGAACCAAATGATACAATGCAAGACAGTTACCCTAAAACCTAGCTGCTGCCTCAGGGTTCTTAATGTTGGTGGGGAAGGGGGCATGAGGGATGGGCAACATCTTTCTTTTCTCCTTTCCTGCCCTGAAGAATAACTACTTTTGTTACTTGCTCTTGCTTTGTCCTCATATTGCTATTTAATACTATTCACACCAGTCAATGTTCTTGAACACACTGGTAATAAATACTCTGAAGCAATTTTCCACTGTTTCTAGGATACTGCTTCCTGGTTCCATGAACATGAGGATGCCACCTTCTCCAGGTCACACATACACACCTGCTTGCTTGTCTTTAACCCAACAGACCCTCCTGACCACAGCTCCAACACATGAGAAACAGATCTGAATAATTACCCCTTCTCATTTCAAATATAACGTTTGCACTTTCAGGTAACTGGGGAGAATGTGACGATGTGCCCTTTAAAATAAGTCTCTTTGTAAGAGAAAACAACAACAAACCTACCTGGAAGATGCAGTGACAAAAAATGAAGACAAATAATTTAGAACGCTTGTCCACTTGGGGTATAGTTTTGATTGAGAAAACAAAGGTTTTGTGAAATAAGGGAAAAAAATCCCTTCCACCTAGTGGCTTCCTAGGATGTTGCCATTATGGTGCCTTAAACCTGGCCACAATTTTGAGCCATGGTGGGTTAGGAAAGTTAGCCTGGGAAGCTACACTGTGGGCAGCACAGAGGCGTTTGCTCCGCAGCGGGCCATACCCACATGGCAGGATTTGTGAGCTGTGGAGTTTTGTCGGGAGAATCAAACTGTTTGGCTGACAGGGTCACATTTTTTTCTACCCTTACCAGGGAATGTCATTCAGGTGACTGAGACTATTATCAGTGTTAAATTCATTAACTGTATTAAATATAGAAGAATTTAAAAGAATATTTACTCCTAATGACCCAGATACTGACAGTAGAATCAGCTAGGGTCCACTTTTAGGACCTTAGAAAGAAAATTAGGGGAAAAATATGGATAAATTCTAGAGTTATTTTTTTTTAATGAGGGTATGCATAGTGTAGAAATAATAACAAGTCTCCCTAATACACGTATAAAAATTGCATTCTGCCCAACAGCAGTGAAACTGAAGACATTGGAAACAACGTAATCGCTAACTCACAGCTTCATCTTATTTTTCTACCCTTGTTATCCCCTTGCTTCTACTTCCTTATTTATTTTACTTTTGATCTTGTGGCATACATATATGTCTATCACCTCAAATTATTTCTTAGAACAAGTAAGGTGTACTTAAACAGGGCTAATGCTGCCGATGACTTTAGAACTAATGTGAGAAACTTGACATTTCAGTAGGAATATCTCTTACAATACACCTCTGGAATTTACCACTGAAGTGGTTTCCTACCAGAGTGAAGGCAAGCAGGCTTCTCAGATCATGTGAGTAACCTAAGACAGCTGCTGTATCATGCTCTTGTGTTTTTCTTTATACACTATACAGCAAAATGTCAGATGTGAGGTACTTGTTGACAATAAATCATTAATTTGCATTCACATCACTTCATGGCATTTCTGCTCAGAACCATAACATTTGTTATTATTTTATGGTTGGGTCTCAAGGAATCTAAATCCAAAGCGTGGTGATATACTTTATTCCGAAATGGTTTACAAAATGTGTCCAGCAGATTTTGTAGTTCCCCTAATGCTTACTGTACTCAAATTCTGAATAAGTTCCTAGAGAACAGAAAAAAAGGTGTGGTGATAGAAGGCAAGTGATAAATGGTTTTTAGAAGGACAGCAATCCCTTATTTGATTGAGATTACTGAACTTAAGTACGCTTCAGTTACAAAATAGTGTAAAAGGGGGTTTAAGATTTAAGTGAGTAGAATTGAATAAGATTTTAGAATAATGCCAATGAATATGTTATATCTATATGTATAATTATAAATACCAATAAAATGTCTTCTGTGATACTTGCAAGGCTTGGAAAAAGGAAATAATAATAATAACCATATATAAGTGGCAGTTATCAGTTTACAGGATACTTTCTACATTTATTATCTATTTTGATTATTGTGTCCTCTTTGTGAAATAGGTTTTATTTTATTTTATTATTATTTTTTAAAATTTTATTTATTTATTTATTTATTTATTGGCTGCGTTAGGTCTTCGTTGCTGTGCGCAGGTTTTCTCTAGTTGTGGCGAGCGGGCGCTACTCTTCGTTGCAGCACACGGGCTTCCTATAGCAGTGGCTTCTCTTGTTGCAGAGCACGGGCTCTAGGTTCATGGGCTTCAGTAGTTGTGGCTCACTGGCTCTAGAGCGCAGGCTCAGTAGTTGTGGTGCATGGGCTTGTTGCTGTGCGGCATGTGGGATCTTCCTGGACCAGGGATCGAACCTGTGTCCCCTGCATTGGCAGGCGGATTCTTAACCACTGTGCCACCAGGGAAGTCCTGTGAAATAGGTTTTACTGACTTTGTTTTAAAATTGGGAAAACTGGGCTCGGAGAGGCCGAATGACTTGCCCAAGGTCATACAGTTAATTAATCATTGAGCAGGATCTCAGGCAGGGCAGATACTAAAATATCCATCATACAGATGAGAAAAAGTGCTCCAGAAGCACTTGCCCGAGGCCATGGGGATTGTGATCAGTGGAGGCAGATCTAAGGAACAGCCTTTCCCTTTGGGCTGCTTTTCCCTTTTGGTCAGTGTGGTGCCAAAAAAAAAAAAAAAAAAAAAAAACCTATCACATTTGGGTTTGTGAGGCTCTTTGGAGGCAGATCAGCAACACGCGTTGACTCTGTCATAGGGGTCACTTTGTTGCTCAGCTCTCCTGGTGCCCTGCTTTCTCTCTGTGCTTCTTCTTGAGGTTCCCCAATGCTATTGCCTGTGCTGCCAGGACTGGTGGGTTGATGGTGGAGAGGAGCCCAGGCCACATGCCACCTCTGTGACTCTGCTGTTCTCACCATCCCTCTCATGGTCCACACAGACTTTACTCTGACCTTTTCCTCAGGTCATCTCTCCCCTGTGCCTTTTCAGTGATATCAGCTCCTGACAATACAAAACAGCTCATTCTATTTGTATTTCTTACTATAAGTTTGAGAGAGAGAGAAAGAGAATCTAATGAGCCTAGTTCATCTTTTTTTTAATTGAAGTATAGTTGACTTATCAATACAATGTTGTGTTAACTTCTGCTATACAGCAAAGTGATTCAGTTATACATATATATATATTTTTCATATTCTTTTCTATTATAGTTTATTATAAGATATCGAATATAGTTCCCTGTGCTGTACAGTAGGACCTTGTTTATCTATTTTATACCTAGTGGCATGTATCTGCTAATCCCAAACACCTAATTTATTGCCCCCCACAAATCTTTCCCCTTTGGTAACCATAAGTTTGTTTTCTATGTCTGTGAGTCTATCTCTCTATGTAAATAAGTTCATTTGTATAGTTTTTTAAAGATTCCACATGTAAGTGATATCATATGATATGTGTCCGACTTACTTCGCTTAGTATGAGAACCTCTAGGTCCATCCATGTTGCTGCAACTGACACTACTTCATTCTCTTTTATGGCTGAGTAATATTCCTGTGTGTGTGTGTGTGTGTGTCTGTGTGTGTGTGTGTATACATCTCCTGTATTCATTCATCTGTCGATGGACACTTAGGTTGGACCATGTTCTGCCTGTTGTAAATAGTGCTGCTATGCAGTTTGTCTTTTTTTAACGGGAACATATCATGGATTACTGGTATGAGTGGGCTGCCTTGGACCAGGTGCCACTGCTGGTCCATCAGTTGTGAGATAATCATAGGATCTATGAAGAACCAATATCCCTAGGGCAGGGCTATGGGGAGGGCAGTTTGTCTCAAAGTGGGATGGAGGTATGGCAGGTATTTTGAGATGTGGTCTGTCTAGACCTGTCCAAAGGAGAGAGACTTATAGTAATTACCACTAAGTTTACAGGGATGAGGGGTCATTCTGGTTGAAGTGGGGCTGGGAGACTTCACAAGGACAAAGGAGTTTGGATTGGATCTTTTTTAAATTTTTGGTTGTGTTGGGTCTTTGTTGCTGCACACGGGCTTTCTCTAGTTGAGGCACGTGGGGGCTACTCTTTGTTCTCATTGCGGTGGCTTCTCTTGTTGTGGAGCACGGGCTCTAGGTGCGCAGGCTTCAGTAGTTGTGGCACATGGGCTCAGTATTTGCGGCTCGCAGGCTCTAGAGCGCAGGCTCAGTAGTTGTGGTGCATGGGCTTAGTTGCTCCACGGCATGTGGGACCTTCTGGGAACAGGGCTGGAACCCGTGTCCCCTGCATTGGCAGGTGGATTCTTAACCACTGTGCCACCAGGGAATTCCCTGGATTGGGTCTTGAAGTATAGATATTAGCAGGCCTAGGAAGGAGAAGGCTGAAAGGGGGGTGTTATAGACAGAGGAAACAGTGCATGCAAAGGCACAGAGACTTGGCTTGAGAAAGCACAGCATTCTGGGGAAGAGCAAATCGTCCTGTGTGGCTGAAATGCCAGGTCTGTGGAGAAGCATAGTGAGAGATGAGGCTGGAAAGTTAGGGAGGGTGAGATTTGTGATTTTCGGCTCAAGGCAGTGTTACCCCACAGGGAGCATTAGGAAATCTTTTTTTTTTTTAATGGTTATTAGGGATCATTACTGGCATTTAGTAAGTGGGACTAGGAATAAGAAGGACATTGTGCACAAAGAAGAAAAATGTTTTGTCCCAATGCCAATAGGGCCTTCACTGAGAAACACTAGGCTAGACCGTGAAGGCCCTTCAAAGTCATGCCAAGGAATTTGGATTTTAGTCCCAAGAAAGATGGTGATGAGAATAAGGAGTCTGGAGTGGCTTCCAGATTTTGGGTTGGACAGTTGGGTGGGACGTAGTTCCAGTCACTGAGGTTGGGATGATGGGGAGGAGGGAGCAGAGGTGACCGATGGTAGGAAAAAAGAGGAACTCATGTTGCACATGTCACAGACCTGTGTTGCTCAGGAGTCAGTGGGATTCAGTGCATAGCGAGGTTGGAGGGGAGATGTTGACTTGGAAGCCCTCAAAGCATCAGAGACAGGTAAATTCATGGCATGAATGAGGTCATCCCTGGTGAGTGTGAATTTTGGATTGTTCAAGGTCAATTTTTAATCTCAGGAAGATTTTCCTGCTTCCTATTCAGTGTGTTCACAGAGAACGCCATTTAAAATTAATTTCAACCTAAGTAAAATATAATTAGGAAGAAAAACTTGCTGCCAAAAATAAAATGAACTCCAGAATGAAGTGTGAAATTGATATTAGCTCACTTATGTGATAGGTTTATATGATGCTTTATCTTTCTTGATTCTACAAAACCTGGTAAGTTAGGGTGGGAAATATTTTAGGGATTTCTTTTTTAGTAACAGAAAAAGAAACAAAAGTTATGTCTTCTTCTTCCTTCTTAGGACTCTCTCTCAGTTAGCCTGGGTGATTTGGACTCTGAGTGTCTCTAGTCCCTCATGTAGTTAATATTTTTCTGACATATTACAAAGGGAAGTCTTCATTTGGTTAGAAGGAATATACCAAGACACAAGCTTCTTTTATGCCCCCTCTTGGCACAGAAATTACATTTACCCACTATTGTTAGGCTGAAGCATGCCTACCCAGATAGAATGTGCATTGTATGATTTTTTTATTATCTGGTGATTTAAATCTTAAATTTCAGTGGACAAAATCAAGCAGCCAGAATTATTGGCATGTTAACCTATAGAGAGTAGAGTCATTGGGAAGATAATCTATAGATGTTATTTTCAATAACAATAGCATTCTGTTCCTCACCACTTCTAAAATCACCTAGAAGTTCTTGGGAAGAATCCCATTACTACAGTTCACACTAACTTTGATTTTTCAGATTGCTTTACACTAAATTGATTCAGATTGTATCACTGGGTTCAAATAGACTGAAGTCATGACTGTTTCCAAGGACAATATTTGTCCTGCCTCTGTGTCCTCCCTGGGGAGGGTGTGGGCACAGAGATTGATTAGGAGCTTTTAATGAGATGACCTGCCCTGCCATTCAGTTCACTGTCAAAGCAAAAGGTGTATTCATATTTGACAGAATGGAATATCTTTACTCCAAGTTCTTGCTAAAGGAAGTAACTTGGAACACTCAGTGGACAGATTCTTATTAAGAACTTAAACTTTATTGTTTGTGAAAACAATGTTCATAACAAAAAAACAACACAATCGAAAATGGGCAGAAGACCTAAGTAGACATTTCTCCAAAAAAAGACATACAGATGGCCAATGGGGACATGAAAAGATGCTCAACATCACTAATTATTAGAGAAATGCAAATAAAAACTACAGTGAGGTATCACCTCACACAGGTCAGAATTGCCATCATTAAAAAATCTACAAATAACAAATGCTGGAGGGGGTGTGGAAAAAAGGGAACCCTCCTAGCTATTGGTGGAAGTGTAAATTGATATAGCCACTATGGAGGTTCCTTAAAAAACTAAAAGTAGAACTACCATACGACCCAGCAATCCCACTCCTGGGCATATATCCAGAGAAAACTAATTCAAAAAGATACACGCACCCCTATATTCACAACAGCACTATTCACAATAGCCAAGACATGGAAACAACCTAAATGTCCATCGACAGATGAATGGATAAAGAAGATGTGGTGTATATACACAATGGAATACTACTCAGCCATGAAAAAACATTGAAATAATGTCATTTGCAGCAACATGGATCAACCTAGAGATTTTCATACTAAGTGAAGTAAGTCAGAAAGGGAAAGACAAATACCATATGATATCACTTACATGTGGAATCTAAAATACGACGCAAATGAACTTATCTATGAAACAGACTCACAGACATAGAGAAAGTCGTGGTTGCCGAGGGTGAGGGGGCTTGGGAGAGGGATGGCTTGAGAGTTTGGGATTAGCAGATGCAAACTAGTATATATAGAATGGATAAACAGCAAGGTCCTACTGTACAGCACAGGGAACTATATTCAATATCTGTGATAAACCATAATGGAAAAGAATATGAAAAAGAATACATATGTTTATGTATAACTGAATCCTTTTGCTGTACAGAAGAAATTAACACAACATTGTAAATCAACTATACTTCAATAAAATAAATTTAAAAAAATTTTTAATGAAAAACAATATTCATATAGAGTTGCCTGAAGATATACAGTACATAGTTTCCCTAGATGATTGTTTCCCAAAGTGTCATCTTTAAATTTCCCTTAAATGTAAACAGCTATTATATGATGAAAAGATCAAATTATTATTTTGGTAAAATTCTGGGTTACAATTTCTTTACTGAAGGACTTCTTAGAGCACTTAGTATATGTTAATGTATATATAAATAGCCAAAAAAGATAGGTCTAATATGAGTATGCAATATTTCCCAAATGTACTTGACCACAGAGATCTTTGTTTTAGCTCATATCACAGGGAGCAATCACGTTCCTCAGAACACACCTTATTCTAGATATTCTAAATTTTATCCTTGGATCCAACCAGTTCATCAGAATTCTGGGCACTTGGCTAACTTATTCTGGCCTCCCTGTCACAGAATTACTTTAAATTTACTGTATGTGATTAGCCTATATTGAAGGACATTATAAAAAATAGACCTACAGAATCTACTGTTATATCTATTACAGGGAAATCTTGGAACATGTTGTCTATAGCCCAGCCAGGAACTCTTTGTGAGACTTCTTAGAGACATTTCTTTTAAGTCAACACAGGGATGGTTATGCTTCATCTGAGCAACTTTTCTTTTTAAATCCTATAGGCACTATCAATTTTGTAACTGAGTTTTTTCCTTTGCTTTGAGCTAGGAAGTTCAGAGTGAAATTTGCAGCCCACCTCGAACAGTGCTACATGACTATATGGTATGTACCTTGTACAGATTTTATCTTGGTTTACATATGATTTCTTCCCCATAATTTCCACTTATTTGATTTCCAAATTGAAAAATTCAGTTCACTCACTTTTTCAACAAATATTTGTTTAGCCCCTTTTATGGGACAAGCACTGGTCTTGGTGTTAGAAATACAATGGTAAAAATGATATCTATGGTCTTTGCTCTTGAGATCTTACAGTCTACAGGTAGATATAGACTAGTAAATATACAACACACCATATCCAATGTGATAAGGACTTGATGGGAAGTATAAGAGGGATATCTAACCCCCGCGGAGAGATCAGAAACACCGTTAAAGATACTACATACAACCATCAGAAATAAGCTTCTTCAAGCATGCTGGCCTACAAACTGCTTTGAACCCTTCCTTTATCCTGTGGTCAAACACCTTGGTGCCCATCCCCTATCCTACCTTGCATACAAGTGTGGAACCCTAGTGCTTCATTGCTAAGCTGGTCCCTCCTGTTTTGGTGCTTGGGCTAATGCCTGCTCTCATTTCCTGGTGGGAGATTCTGCAAAGTCCCATCGCTAAACATACCTAGCCTTGGATATTCTGTTTCCAACAATCCACTGTCTGGAGGCCCTTCCATATCCAATGAGCTAGACATAGCCAAAGAGAGGGTAAAGGAGGGAGAAAAAGACACACATTTTGGACATACCTGCATTTAGGGGGAAGAAGAAAGATTAAAGAAGGATCCAGAGGAGTAGCCATACTTACTTCCTGTAGCCACAGAGACAGGAAGCCCAGAGTGGCTCAGGGTCATGGAAGCCTTGGGAGGAGAAAATTCTTAAATGTATCCAATGCTACAGAGAATCCAGGAAGGTTAAAAGTTGTTATGCAGCCATTGGATTTGGTGATGTGAAAGGCAATGATGACCTCCAAAGAGCAATTTTAACTGAGTGGTGAGGAGGCAAAGAGCTAAGTATTATACAATCCAATGTGATTTGGGTGGTGAAGCAGTAGAAACAAGTATGGGCTAGCTTCTTAACAATTTGGGGAGTAGAGGGAAAGCAAGAGGTAGGGTGGTTCCTTAAAGGAATAGCAGGGTCAGGAGAAGGTTGTTGCTGTTTTGAATGACCAAATGCTTCACCCATATACATCTTTCATCACTAAAGACTGACGAAATGTAGTTATGCCACGGTTGCTGGGCACTGGGATAATGCATACAGTCAACATTCTGAAAGGCTTCTTGAAACAGCACTTGAATCATAACCTAAATTTTTAGGAGGGGCAGTGATTTCTTATCCACCATATCTTGATCAAACTTCAGATAGCCTTAACCTAATATTTGAAAAGTGAATAGTTTAAACTCATTTGTTGAGTTGTTCCTTTGCAGTGGGGTAATAGCCAAACAGTGACAACCAAACAGAGAATTTTGCAAGCAGAGCACCTCTGCTGGCAGCAGCAGCCCAGGGTGGCCGCTGTTCTGGATGAAAGACATGGACTTGACACTGAGAAACCAGAGGGGAGGCTTGAAGGGTGAGGGTGAGTCCCTGTATGTTTAGAATATAGTGCAGTAGTTTAGGGAATGGTGCAGTGGAGCCAAGAACTTCCTGGTGACTTACACACACACACACACACACACACACACACACACACAC